>NW_024412391.1:83223870-83238465 GCF_014898765.1 Herpailurus yagouaroundi
TGTTGGTGGGAATGCAAATTGGTGCAGCCGCTCTGGAAAACAGTGTGGAGGTTCCTCAGAAAATTAAAAATAGACCTACCCTATGACCCAGCAGTAGCACTGCTAGGAATTTATCCAAGGGACACAGGAGTACTGATGCATAGGGGCACTTGTACCCCAATGTTCATAGCAGCACTCTCAACAATAGCCAAATTATGGAAAGAGCCTAAATGTCCATCAACTGATGAATGGATAAAGAAATTGTGGTTTATATACACAATGGAATACTACGTGGCAATGAGAAAAAATGAAATCTGGCCTTTTGTAGCAACGTGGATGGAACTGGAGAGTGTGATGCTAAGTGAAATAAGCCATACAGAGAAAGACAGATACCATATGGTTTCACTCTTATGTGGATCCTGAGAAACTTAACAGGAACCCATGGGGGAGGGGAAGGAAAAAAAAAAAAAAGAGGTTAGAGTGGGAGAGAGCCAAAGTATAAGAGACTGTTGAGAACTGAGAACAAACTAAGGGTTGATGGGGGGTGGGAGGGAGGAGAGGGTGGGTGATGGATATTGAGGAGGGCACCATTTGGGATGAGCACTGGGTGTTGTATGGAAACCAATTTGACAATAAATTTCATATATAAATAAAAAAAATTTGATTCTCTTTAAAGCATATATATATATGTGATATAAGATATATATGATATAAAACAGATATATATATATTGATATATAATATATATCATATATCATATATATATATATCAATATATATATATATATGATCTGTATAAGAAACACATTCAAGAAAAAAACTGATAGGGAGTTACAACTCCAAAAAGACTAGAAGTCAATATTTATTTAAGGCTTTCAGTTATTCAATACCATCTTGTCAGACATTTAATCATGTGACTTGGATCTCCATCCACATGGTTCTGTGCAAATTCATTAGCAGCAAGTAAATAAGAGCTGTGTTTAAATGTGATTTTGAAAAGGCAGTCCTGGCAAGCCAGACCAGCACCAAAATTCCAGGACTGCCTTTGCATAAGAGCTCTGTACTGGAAATCCAGGATCATATTCTAGCCTGGCTCTGCCACTGAGACATGGGACCTTGGGCAAATCAAGTAAACACCTTGAACCTCAACTTCTTGGTTTCTAAAATTAAAAAGGTTTTCAACTAACTGATCTCTAATGGTTCTTCCAACTTGCAACACCTCTAAGTCATTGCCTGTCAGCATCCTTGACTTACTTGTGATGGCCCTTCCCTCTTCCACAGCCCATGGCCTGGTTTAGTTTAAAATCCTCTTGATTTGTGGTGTTTTATAGCCAGGTCACATCAGCAGGAACTTCACATGTATGTTTAGCCTGATTTCAGCAACATTTTTAATCTAATAAGCTTAACCAAGCAATTATTTTTTGATTAGCACAATTTGGGATAAAATTTTTAAAAAGAATATAACTTTATAACTTTTTGACTGTACTACTATTTTAGTTTAGCATTATGCTCCTTATTCCCTCCTCCCCCCTTCACCCATATTCAGCAGTGTTAAAATATGCTGTCACACTCATGGGGATTTAATGCCAGGTTTCATATTCTGGCACCCATAAATAGCCACGGTTCCAATCTGAGAAATACATAGATGTATCTCAAGTCTATCTACTGGTTCTTGGCTGGTAGCTTCTCAAATATCTCTATTTCCTCCAACCCTTGACACTCACTACCAAGCAATGGGCAGGTTTCTAGTGAGATTAACTGCTGGCTAATGATATGTTGTGTGCTTGGCTGAAATAAAATAACCTAGATGAAAATAAAGCCCCTTACGAATCTCCACCCCATCCCCTGGTTGCTCCACCACCTGGCTCAGTGGGCCTGAGCTGACAGCCCTCACTGGCCTCTTACCAAGGACCCAGCTGAGTCTCAGCTCCTCACTCTCCTGGGGGCTCCCGTGTCCCCCAGTAGTTTCCCGATGATGTCTCTGACACCCAGGCCACCATGGTGGCCGGAGCTGTTCTCACTGCACTGACCTAACTCCCCCAAAGACTCCACACACCCATTGTCCACAGTCCCTCTGGGAGCAGAGTGGGTCCCTGATCCACTGGGATCTGTTGACAAAAAACAAAAACAAAAAACAAAACAAAACAAAACAAAACCAGTATTGTTTTACAAAAAAAAAAAATCTCTGTAATTAAATACATGTTACTGACCTTGAACTTTTAGTTTCTTAAAAGAAAAACAAACCAAAAATAGAGAAAGTATATTCATTTCATTCATTACATCCAGTTCTCCACCAACAAGAATATTCAAGTTTTACTACCCAACTGGATGCTCAAATTAGGACATCTTTCTATGGAAAATTTTTATAATGTCATGACCTAGTATAGTTATTTTTTTCACATTTTGATTTGCTACCATAAACACAAATAAAAATTAAGTAGTCAGAAATTTTATCACCTCATAATAATTTAAGTAGCCAATGACTGTATAACTTGCTTATTTTTATATTTGATATAAGGCTTTCTAAGTATGTAGTAATCTATCATTGTGGTTTTTTTGGGGGTGGATTTAACAAGTATCAGTGACAAATTTTTGGCAGGGAGGGACTTCAGATGGGAGGGAAGCCCAAGAATGCTTACTTTGCTGCCTTTCTTTATTCACTGTAAATATTTCAGTTAAAAGAAAGTCATACAAGAGCAGGTGGTTGGATCTTTCAGTTTCAAAGAAGAAAGCAGTTTTGCTTTTATCACCCATCCTATCAGTGGCTACCTAACCTTGCTTTCTGATGTTGTGCAGGGAAGGGATAGTTTTAGATACCAAGTTCTTACACATGCTCACTGTTTTCATCCTTTGATCCCTCACCTCTCTGCTGCTTTGTGATGTCAATACACCTCAAAGCCTTGACTCAAATGGTGTCAAAACATAAAGACACACACAGTGTTGAATCAGTTCATGAATCCTCAAAATGAAAGTTATTCTATCCCAGCCATGTGTCCACCAGCCATTTGTGACAGAGTAGTGAATAACAGGGCAGGGAGGTGAATCATGGCCACACTGAGAGTTCCCTTGTTTATTCTATTAGCTATTTCTTTTTTTTTTCTTTTAAGTTTATTTATTAACAGAAAGAGAGAGAGAGAGAGAGAGAGAGAGAGAGAGAGAGCAAGCAGGGGAGGAGCAGAGAAAGAGGGAGGGAGAGAATCCCAAGCAAGCCCTGTGCTGCCAGCACAGAGTCCCAAGACTGTGAGATCATGACCTGAGCCAAAATCAAGAGTCAGACACTTAACTGACTGAGCCACCCAGGTACTCCTTACCTGTTTCTGAAGAATTGTAGCGATCTGAGTTGAAAGTGTGACCAGAAAGTATTCAGATGGACTTTTTCTCACCTACAACAAAACAGACTATACAGTCAACCACCTTCAAAGTAGTCTGTTTATTTAACAGAGTAAGTACATTTCTAAAATTTATTTCCAACAGTTACAGAAAAAAAATTAACTTTATTATAGTCACTGCCCATGTTGCCTGCATCTGATCCTTTTTTCCTTATTTCCTCTTCTCTCATCCCTTTGTTGCACTAAATTGACCCTATCACTCCCTTTGTCCTGCCTTGTCCTCCCTCCCCTACTGCGCATCCCTAAGGGTTTGTCCCAGGGCTGAGTAATAATCCAAGCAAGTTCCTGGGATTCCAAATTTAGGGAGGGGTCAGGAAAGCCTTACACAAAGAACCCAGAAAGATTAAGTGGTTCCTTTAAATTCATCCATATAGTCCAGGTGGATGAAGTAATTGACAGACAAGCATAAACATAAAATGTTAAAGTTCAAATCTCTATGAAACTGTCACTTCTGTAAAAGAAGTACCTTCTTTTCAACAATTTGTTCACTATGCATTTGTTCTGCCAATCTTTCCATTTTTCATGATTTCACCTTTCCATTGTTTTCCCGAGCTTAGCTAAACCTCATCACTTAACATATCCAATAAATTAAAGTAAGTTCAATTGTCCATCTTTGTATTGGCTGAGGAAATCCAAGATAAAAGAAGAAATTCACTAACACCAGAAACCAAACTAAGGAAGTGTACTACTAATTAGACTGAAAACCAAAGCGACCTTCTACAAGTTAGATGCAACAATTAGAAAGCCAGACACAGGGATACAAACCGCACAGTTTGAGGGCTACACTCCTCTTTCGTGCTAATTCTCTGTCCATGTTTTAGATGCTGACTGGGACCAATGTGGGCTTTTACGAAACTTCAAATATTATTCATGTCTGTAAATAACGTTCTGTAAATATAAAAATCAGCAATACTTTTTTGCTAATACCTCACTCTTCCCAAGTAGTGTTCCTCTAACAAATAGATGATCCGAGAAGTTTTTATTTTCCTCTCACCCTAAATTGTGGCCTATTATTCTGTGGGACAGTGATCAGTTACTAAGCCAGCAGGGACACTAGACTGTCATAGATGAAACCTGTCACCGCTGCAACTTCAGACTATAGCAACTCTATCAAGGGACAAGGACACATGTGTTTGTAAAGGTATTTTTAAAATATTTTTCTTTTTTACATTTATTGATTTATTTTGAGAGAGACAGTTCAGAGCCTGATGCAGGGCTGGAACTCATGAAACCCCGAGATCATGACCTGAGCTGAAACCAAGTGTCAGAAGCTTAACCACCTGAGTTACCCAGGTACACCTGTAAAGGTATTTTTTAAAAGCATCTTTTGACATGGACAGACCTCAACTTGCACAGAATCTGATGGGGCTTGTCGAATGAAAACCAGGTCTCCCTGCCCTGCAGCCTCTTCACATTAATGCCCCCCAATTCCTTTCCATAATGGGCTTTCATGGAGGAGGAGGTAGCATCTATCAGTCAGTACTTTCTAAAAGCAGCAAAGGAGTACTCACTGAATTGTGTTTAGGAATAAACCATGCTTAGCTCACTTAACAAACAAATCACACACCAATCTTCATACCATTGCTTTCAAGTGGCATCCAGGTAAAATTGCAGAGTGATTCTGGTGTTAATTAGCTAAGTCCTAGCCAAGTCCACCATCCCCTTTTGCCAGTCCATTCTCTTTTGTTGCCTAGTTCTGAGTAACCTACCATTCATCCATTCACCAAATATTTGCTGAGCACATATTAGGTGTTGACAGTGTTCTAGACTCAGGGAAGAAAAGAAGCACCAATAAACATCACGGAGCTTGCATTCTACTGGGTGACACACAGAATGACCAAAAAACATAAAACAAAAGTACATCACATAGCATATGAGAATGTAAAACATGCCATAGAAAGAAACGCAGCAGGGTGAAGGAGAGCTGGGATGCTGGGCAGGGTCTCCAACTTTAAACAAGGAGGCCAGGGAGGCCTCACCAAGAAGTTGACATCTGAGCAAAGATTGAAGGCATAACATTATTTAAAGGAAGGACAGTTCAGGCAGAGGGAACACCCAGGGCTGAGGCTAAGAGGCAGGGTGCGTTCTTGGTGTGTTCAAGGAAGAGGAGAGAGAAAAGCCTGGAAGAAGAAGCAACACCAGGGAAGAGGAGGAGGGATGGTCAGGAAAGTCATGGTGGTGGTTCCCAGATCTGGTAGGGCCTCGTAAGGACTTGGACTTTTGCTCCAAATGGAGCAGAGAGCCATTGTAGGGTTTCAGGAGAGGGGGCACTAACCTGGCTGAAGTGTCACACAAATCCTTCTGGCCACTGCCTTGGAAATAGACTGCAGGGATGGAGGCTGGGCAGAGACTGAGGCCATCATTGGGGCGATGGTGGTGGGTGCCAGGTGGTCATGGTGGGTACAATGAGAAGGCAACAAACTCCAGACACACTCTGAAGGGAGGCTTGGCACAAGTCCCTGTTAGCTGTGAGGGGAAGGAGACTGAGTCTGGGGTGGCCTGACCCAATGAAGGATGGAGCAGTAGGAGAGAGGGTGAGATCGGGGCTGCAGTTTTGGATATGGTTAGTTGGGACATATTAGATATCCAAGTGGGGAAGCTGAGGAAGTCAATGCATATCAGCCTATAGTCCAAAGGAAAGATTTAGGCTGGAGACATAAACTTGATTTGGGTCATACCTAAATCCATGACACTGGCTGAGATCAGCTGAAGTAAGTGTAGATGGAGAAGACAAGAGGCCCAAAGTCAAAGCCCTGGGCATTGCAGAAGCTGAGAGAAGAAGAGGTGTCAGCAAAGGACACTGAGAAAAAGTGGGCCAATGAGACAAGCAGAAAACAGCAGAGCATCCTGGAAGCCAAGGGAAGAAAGTTGTTTCCAAAAGGAGAGAGTGATCAACTGTGTCAATTGTCACTAATAAATCATATAAAATGAAGACTAAAATGGGCCATTAGACATCACAACTTGAAGGTCTTTGGTAATCTTGACATGAGAACTTTGGGGAGGGGTACATAAACTCAATGGGATAGAACTTAAGAGAATGGAAAGAGGGGAACTGGAGAAAGTAGGTATAGACAATTCTAGAACCATGCTATGAAAAGCAGCAGAGATAGTAGAGCTTGGGAGAGAGCTCCTGGCAGATGTGGGGTCAAGAAAGTTTTTTAAAATACAATTAATATGAGAGAAATGCAAATATGTTTGTGTGGTGAGAGCAACGACCCAATAGAGAGGAGGAAGTTGATGATATAGGAGAGAGTATGCTTGCCAAACAGCAATTAAGAGCCAACTTAGGGTTTATGTTCATGAATTTAAAATGAGAAGAGTCAGCATGGTTATTTTTCTCCAGCCACATTCAGCTTCATGGGATCAAACACCAAGTAGGTGGAGAGCTCGATTTTACCAGGGTTGTGGTTTAACCAAGAAAGTCAACAAAGTGAGAGCTACAAGGAAGCAAGCAAAGGAGCAGTCTTAATGAGATATTGGGGTATTGGCATTAGATATGGAGGGAGGGGAAGGCATTAGGGAAGCATACAAGATAAGATTACAGGTCCTAGTGGTTTTGAAAGATTGCTGGAGATGGAGTATGTTATGGGTTTAATTTGTGTCCTTTCAAAATCTATATATATATTTTTTTAATGTTTATTTATTTTTGAGAGAGAGAGCATAAGTGAGGGAGGGGCAAAGAGAGACGGAGACAGAGTTCGAAGAAGGCTCTGGCTCAGAGCCAGATGCAAGGGCTCGAATCCATGCACCATGAGATCATGAGCTGAGCCAAAGTCGGGCGCTTAACTGACTGAGCCACCCAGGAGCCCCTCAAAATCTATATGTTGAAGTCCTAGTACCTCCACACATGACTTTACTTGTAAATACAGCTACTACAGATATAATTAGTTACATTAAGATGAGGTCATATTGGAGTATGGTGGGTCCCTAAATCCAGTATGACCGATGTCTTTATAGAAATGGGAGATTTGGACACAGATACACACATAGGGAGAAGACCATGTAAAGATGAAGGCAGAGATTGGAGTGATGTGTCTATAAGCCAAGGAACACTAAAGATGGCCAACGAACCACAAGAAGAAGACAGGGAAGAGGCATGGAACAGATTCTCCCTTGCAGCCCTCAGAAGAACTCACCGACCCAACACCTTGATCTTGGGCTTCTAGCCTCCAGCACCATATGAGAATACATGCCTCTTGCTTAAGTCCCCCAGTCTATGGTACCCTGTTACATAGTCCTAGCAAACAGGATGCTACAGGGAATGCACTGGGTGGGAGGGAGAGTCAGAGAATGGGACCAGCGCTTTGCAATCACAGATGGAATACAGGATAGGCAATGACAGGGTCTGGTATGACCTTGGGAGTGACAATTCAGCCCACCCAGCCCCCAGACCCACCCCATCTCTAGAGGAGAGGATTGCAGATGGGCTTCCAAATCCTGCCCCAGAGCATCCCCCTGATTTGTTCCCTCACTGGGCTATACAATGAGGCCAATCCAGAGGTCACATTTCTTTTTCCTTCTCATCGATTTTTCCTTCCCCCAGGCTTGGCTTGAAGGACTGTTTCTTGATCAGAAGAAATCAATTCTAAGACATTAATAATTTGAATGCATAGATCAGGTCTAACCCCAAACATCTGTGGAAACTGAGGCAAGAATACCACAAAGGCCCAGAAACCATATGTCTACATATTTAGAAGTTATAAATCAAAGCTAAAGAGCTGCTGAATAAGACATGTTCTGTTCTCCTACCTCATAAATATGCCTTCAGAAGCACCTAGAACACCAGATGTCAAGAATGCTTGGGTACATGGCCCAAAGACTACACTCCAGGTCTGCCCACAGCCTGGCCTCTGCTTGAGGCTTCTTCTGACTACTAGTAGACACTTCAGTTCACACAGCGGTTCTCCATTCACATCCCCTCAAACAGCTGCCCCCTAGCCTCCACTGAGGCCTAAGGCTGTCCACAGGTGGGTACCCATTCTAGAGGTCAAACCTGGGGAAAAACCCATACGAAACCTAGGCATCAGCTCAGTGCCATTTGAGTGGAACATTCCAGGGGCCCATGGTCTAGAAGGCTGGTCCTAGGCTGCAGGCTGGCATATTCCCTTGAGCCCACAGACTCCCCATCCCCCCTAAACCACAGACCTCATACTAGACCCTCTGGCCTGGATAGAATAATGGTACTGCCACTAATTATTTAATTTTTATCTCAGCCACTTCAATGAGTATAATCTCAAAACATGGTCCAGAAGAAGCCTGTGAAAATATAAATTCCTGAATCCCAACCCAGACGTATAATCCAGATTGAGTTTTCAAACAGCTCAGGGTTGGAGCAAAGGATCCTGCTTTTCATACTGAGCCCATCAACTCCATCCTACAAAAGTTGGGCTCCTGAATGAACTGAGAAACTGCTCTCTGTTCTAGAGACATTACTATCTCAATAACCCCGTTGGCCCTCCAGAAGCTGAGGCCAGACGCTTCAGGACAGTGTTAGACAAATACTGCATGCACCGTACTCTCCAATTCCAGGAAACCATTACTTAATTTCTGGCAAGTTGCAATGTAATTTGAGTGGTTTGCAGCTTCTTTATACGAGTTTCAATTAGCCAATATCCTGGGAACACCATGGTCTCTTGATGAAGATCCTTGAAATATGCATGGTTTCCCAATGGTAGTGGGGCAACTCTGTACTTTTAAATTCCTGTTACCCTTTCCTTTCACCTACTATTCAGCAGCCAGTGGGTACCTTCTGTACTTACCACCCTCAGGATAGGATCATCCAGGCAGAACATAGACAGTGGATTATGAGCTAACTCTATAGCAGAGACCCTGTTCTGCAGGCCATGGCTTTCTATTGTGAGTGGCAGGTGTATAAAAGAAAAGATATCTCCTTTTTTTTTTTTCTTCTAAATACCAAAGGCTTAACTTTAAATCTCAAGGTCCAAACCCCAAGGATTCAGAGAACCTTATACCATAAACCATTTTTGGAAGAAAAATGTAAACGTAGATTAAAATTAGTTAAAAATTTAATAAATGGGGGGAAATCACAGAGGATATGACTAGAATTCATGTGTAAGACGCTGAGACGGTCCCCAGCTCTCCATTCCCAATACCCTAAATGGAATGTGGGGGATAGCAAGTTTGATATTCAAATAGAAACCCCAGATCTGTTCATGGAGGGGTCTAAAAGAAAAGGGCCAGAGCCTAGCATCCTAGTGAGATGCAAGCTTCCTAGGGAAACCCTAAGCCCAACACGGCACATGAGTGATAGATGAGCAATGGCAGAAGCAAACAGCCAAGTAGATGGGCCTCAGAGAGCCCGTATACCCCAGCAGGGCACAAGAAATGGAACGAAAAGGAACTACATGCTGGGAGAGGGTACTTGGACCAGAAGGGGTCCCTGACAGAGGAGAACACAGAGTATATGAATGTCACAACTGAAGGCCACGATGGGGCCTGCGATACCACTGTCCAAGATGCCCAAGACTGGAGGGGATGAATCACACCTCAGCAGAGGCCAGCAGAGACAGAAGGTACCTTAGCCTGAATTTACCTTATTCCACTCCACCACCATGAAGAACAAGGAGGAAGGGAGTCTGAGTTCAACCTGTGAGCAACTGTCTCCTTTCTAAGTTTCCATGATCTACCACTGGGAGATTAGAACCAGAAAGCAAAGTTAAATTTCATGACAGAGCAATGATATTACATTTTTGCACATTGGGGTTACACAGTCTGACACCATAACATATGTAAAATACCAAGCCTGCTACAGTACCAACAAATCTCTTGGACCTAGTCTGTTCTGTGTATGCCTGTTTCTAGATAAGTGTGTGACAATTTTTGCCAGCTTCCTTTTGACAGGTCTCTTTCTTGACTCTCGGATTCTTGAATTCAGACTCTGGGGATACACCCCATTTGAAGCCCCATAGGAGGCGCATCATACCTTACACATCCTCACACATGGTCCTCAAACATTCTTGAGCAAGTTGTGTCATTGTCTTGTCAGGTCTAAGATTAGATTTTAAACTGGATTTTAATTAGTACAAACTGATCAGTTACTCAGATACTATTTCGTGGATGCTGGCAGAAGACACAAAGCTCGTAGGTCAAAGACAAAGGACTTGATCACTTACAGCACAGTAAGAAGCATGAGTTTATATTTGTGAGTATATATTTGAGTTTCTTTGTCAGTATACTTGCCTAGGTTACAATTGGCCTCAAAACCCATAGGGCAACATGATGGGCTCAGATGGATAATAGTATGCAGTGGGCATCTATCGTAACTGAGTTTGAGAAAAATATACTTTTATAGCAAACAGTAAGCTCAGGGTGCTTGTTACCTGATCTCTGCAGGTTACCAGCTACATAAACAACCCTAAGAAACAGCCCAGGTAAAAGAGCATTCAGGGCCTTGTAGACTTGGTACAATAGCATGATGTGTCAGAACAGATGAGGCCCAAAGGGGACTGTCTTTTCCAATGTGCAGAAGAAGAAACTCAGTGACTCAGGCTACAAAGTGCCAAAAATTTCTACGAGCCTAAAGTGCCTGAGTTCCATTCTGTTCTGTCATTTAAAATTTTTTAAATGTTTATTTATATCTTAGAGAGAGAGAGAGGGATGGTGCGTGAGCAGGGGAGGGGCAGAGAGAGAGAGAGAGAGAGAGACAGAATCTGAAGCAGGCTGCAGGCTCTGAGCGGTCAGTACAGAGCCCAATGCAGGGCTCAAACTCAGAACTGTGAGATCATGACCTGAGCTGAAGTCAGACTCAACTGATTGAGCTACACAAGCACCCCCTATTTTGCCATTTAGTAGCCACACAATGTGATGTGGTCAAAACTTAATCCTTCTAAGCCATAGTGTTCTGATCTCTAAAGTGAGAGTAAGAGGCACCTGGGTGGCTCAATCGGTTAAGTGTCTCTGCCCCTCCCCAACTCGTGCTTTTTTTCTCTCTCTCTCTTTCTCAATATTAAAAATAAATAAAGTGAGAGTAATAACACAGGTCTTGTCTGCCACAAAAGGTTGTTGTTAACATCAGGTAAGCTATCTTATGTGAAATCACCTTATAAACTATAAAACACTACACACATATAAGGAGTTGTTATAATTATCACAAATCCATCACCATCTTCTTTAAACAACTCATATGACACCCACTTCAAATATTTTGTATGGAGAAACATGGGATATAAATGAAAAGCACTCAAAGCACATATTCAGTGACTTCCAACTTCAATTAATTTCCAGTTTTCTTCTATGCTGAACACACCTTGAGAGATCTTCTTTTTATATTCATCTTTGTGTCTCTGGCACTTAACACAGTCCCAGGCACATAGTAATCATGGGTATGATAATGGAGAACTGGTCTCCAACCTAATTAAATCCCTCAGAAAAGAGAACCAATTTCAACATAAATCCCCTTTGCAAAATCTCATCAATAATAGATGAGATCATGTCTCAGAAATTCAGAACTTTGGGAACTGGGTGCATTTTTTTTGGTAATTATTTCTCCAGCTCTACTTTTCTGTCACTACAGCTCATGTCAACAGCACACCTAGGTCTGCTTTTCTCTATGCTCTAAATATTTCTGTCCACTTCTTCCCCATGAAGTCCATCATCATCGATTGTTAAAATTGTAAAGACTTGACACATTAAATTAGTGGTCCTCCAATTTTTTTCTCTCGTACCTCCTAAAAGAATTTTGAAAAGTTATTAATCCCCTTGCACATTTTCAGATAGACATCTAAATTTTTTCATCACAAATTTGAATAGCTTCAAAATAGTATTTTCTAGCATGCTACAGATATTGATTTTTTTCATTTTTTTAATGTTTATTTTTTTTTAATTTTTTTTCAACGTTTATTTATTTTTGGGACAGAGAGAGACAGAGCATGAACGGGGGAGGGGCAGAGAGAGAGGGAGACACAAAATCGGAAACAGGCTCCAGGCTCTGAGCCATCAGCCCAGAGCCTGACGCGGGGCTCGAACTCACGGACCGTGAGATCGTGACCTGGCTGAAGTCGGACGCTTAACCGACTGCGCCACCCAGGCGCCCCTATTTATTTTTGAGAGAGAAAGAGAGACAGAACATGAGTGGGGGAGGAGCAGAGAGGGAGGGAGACACAGAATCCAAAGCAGGCTCCAGGCTCTGAGCGCTCAGTACAGAGCCTGATGTTGGGCTCGAACTCATGAACCATGAGATCATGACGTGAGCCGAAGCCAGATGCTTAACCAACTGAGCCAATGCAGGCACCCCTGATTTTTAAATAAAACTTACATCATAGTTTGCATCCAATAAACTTTAATGCCAAAGTAATTTGATACCCATCCTTACTCATTTAAAAATCCACAGACAAGCTCTTTTTTGACAATTAGAGAATGTATGTCATTCCTTTTTCTCCTTGATCTCATATTTCCCAAAAAAGAAATGTAATGTAATGCAATAGATTTTTGTATTTGAAAGATTTTATCTGATCACTCTATTAACTTCACTACAATAAAAAAATAATTGTCTTTGGGCTGAAATGTAAACACCGCAATTTTGCATGACCACAAAGTTCTAAGTTTTTTAAAGGTTTCTGGGTTGACTTATCTCAACAATGATTTTGAGTACACAATGGACCAAAGCAACATAAATATGTAATGTATTTTGAGAAATAATTATCAAACATAGCAAGTAAAGTTTTATTTGAAAATCAATAAAAATAAATGAATCTTTTTAAATAAGTTCATGTATGTTTGGCTGTTAGTTATTGTTGAAATGAGACAGGATTCAGCAGCCATTCTTTTCCTATTTTTCACTTTTATAGACATAAGCCCCAAGAAAACTTGTTCTATTAAATCAGTAATGAGGATGTTAGGCATTTTCTCATGGAAATGTCAGTCTTTCACTTGGACGCCTTCTTAATTATAAGTCAAAAAGTGCATAGTGATCTATTATCAAAAAAATATTTTCATTATCTGTTGACAACTTGGTTAGGTCCTCTGTTTTCTTGAAAAGGGAGAATTGGAAACTGCCTACCCCAAAAAACAAGCCAAACCAAACTACTATTACCCAGTCTCTAGAGTTCTGCATTTTCTCAGTTTCTAGGAAGTACAAAAAAAAAATTTTACTCAAGACTTATTACGTGACTATTGATTATACTGTTCATCTTTTACTTAGAGGCATCTTGCTTATGGAGCAAAAATATATAAAAGTAGAGTTAAAAACAAAATTGCAAATTGTGCATTTTAGGACTTTTCTCCTTGACTGTGAACAAACACTTACATGCTAATGTCACATTTCATTTTTTTTAGGTCATCTCAAAGTGTGTAGTAAAGATATGACAAAAAGTCAGACACAAATGAACATAGGGGAAGGGAAGGAAAAATAAGATAAAAACAGAGAAGGAGACAAACCATAGGAGACTCTTAAATACAGGGAACAAACCGAGGGTCACTGGTGGGGAGGTAGGTGGGGGGACGGGCTAAATAGATGAGGGGCATTAAGTAGGGCACTTGTTGGGATGAGCACTGGGTGTTATATGTAAGTGATGAATCACTAAATTCTACTCCTGAAACCAATACTACACTGTATGTTAACGAACTTGAATTTAAATAATTTTTTTAAAAAGAGAGAAAGTCAAATAAGCTAGCTGATTGGGGAGATCATTCATTCACATATTTGTTAATTAGTCATTCATCAATCATCCAAGATGTATTTGCACTTCTATGCATCAAGCATGAAAAAATGAATTAGATACTTCTGTATATTTGAAAATTTTTATCTAACTGTTGCAATTAATGGGAAGAAATGACACAGACACTGGAGGGTATTTTATATTTGTACATTAATGATTTCTTCCCAACGTTGGTGGAAGTCAATGATGTTTATATAATTAAAGGCAGAATTTCACAGTATATCAACTTCTGAAAGGGAGACATTAATACTAATTAAATCAAACTGGTTTTCTAAATCTTGGGTCATTTTATACTAGATTTGCATCTGGGGAAAATTTTGACTTGTCTTTGAACCTAAATAGGTGGTCTACTTTTAAGAGTACAGTTTAAATATTTTATGTAAATTGACAGGAAGGGAAAAGACCCAGTCACTAATAAATACAAGCTTACAAAAGTACACTAAGGATTGTTGAGCACATTATTTAGACTATAATCTGCAACATATTATTTTATATCATGTTATATTATATTATATTATATTATATTATATTATATTATATTATATTATATT
>NW_024412391.1:83238475-83382516 GCF_014898765.1 Herpailurus yagouaroundi
TTATATTATATTATATTATATTATATTATATTATATTATATTATATTCCTGTTACGTTACCCTCTGCCCCTCCCCCGCTCGCACTCTGTGTCTCTCAAAAATAAATAAACATTTTTAAACAATTTTTTTTTAAAGGAGGCACCTGGCCGACCCCTGATCTAAAATATTTTTGGTTGGGGACACCTGGGTGGCTCAGCCGGTTAAGCCTCCGACTCTTGGTTTCACCTCAGGTCATGTTGTCACAGTTTGCGAGTTAAAGCCCCACGTTGGGCTCTGCACCGATGGTGCACAGCCCGCTTGGGCATCTTTCTCCCTCTCTCTCTCTCTGCCCCGCCCCCTCTCGTGCTGTTTCTGTCTCTCTCAAAATAAATAAATAAACTTAAATTAAAAAAATATATTTCCGGGGGCGCCTGGGTAGCTCAGTCTGTTAAGCATCCGACATTGGCTCAGGTCATGATCTCACAGTTTGTGAGTTCGAGTCCCACATCAGGCTCCATGCCGACAGCTGGGAGCCTGGAGCCTGGAGCCTGCTTCCAATTCTGCGTCTCCCTCTCTCTCTGCCCCTCCCCTGCTTGCATTCTGTCTCTCTCAACCTCTCTCTCAAAAATAAAATAAAACATTTAAGAAAATATTTTTAATATTTCTGGTTATCACACCAGCAAGAAGAGAGCCTTGGTGAGTCTTGCATAGGGAATTAAATAAATAAATAAATAAATAAATAAATACATACATACATACATACATAAATAAAAGGAGGCACCTGGGTGGTTCAGTCCGTTGAGCATCCAACTTCAGTTCAGGTCATGATCTCACAGTTCGTGGGTTCGAGCCCTGCATCAGGATCTGTGCTGACAGCTCAGAGCTCAGAGCCTGGAGCCTGCTTTGGATTCTGTCTCCCTCTCTCTGCCCCTCTCCTGTTCTCACTCCATCTCCCTCTTTCAAAAATAAATAAACATTAAAAAAATTATATTCCTGTTAAGTTAAACCTAATGTTATGGATTGAATTGTGTACATACCCCTCCCCATCACCCCCACCCCTGTATTCCTGTATCTAAGCCCTAACCTCCAATGTATCTGAAGACAGGGCCTGTGAGGAGGTGATAAAGGCTAAATGAGGTCATAAGGGTGGTGCACTAATCCAATGTGTATCTTTATAAGAAAAGGAAAAGACACCAGAGTTTTCTGTCTTCACCATGTGAGGACACTCTGAAAAAACAAACTTCTGTTGGTCAAGCCATCCTGTCTGTGGCATTTTGTTATGGCAGTCAGAGCTAACTAATATTCCTAATAAGTACATGGTAGGATTTAATAAATAAGCAGAAAAGTTGTTGATGAATGACAGCGAGCAGGAGACTGGTAACTGCATAAAAATGATTATGGAGTTCATATTTTGCTAACTTTTGGCAAAAATCAATGAAAATGTTTTTCCTATTAATTTGAATAAATATTCAAGAAAATACAAAACACTAACTTGCCTCTAATACATGTTTCTCAATATAAAAGACAACGTTGGTATGTTGGAAGAAATTGTGGGTCTTTTCATCTTGTAATCATGCAAATCGTACTATTGAGATGAGACTAATATGCAGATAAATCAGGGTATTCACTGAACCCATCCTCATTACTGAGATGTTAAAATTGCAGAGAGTACAGCTCATAGCAGATTGGCATTTCCCAGGATGCTTTTTACAAATCTTGAACATTTCAAGATAGATAGATAGCTGAAGTACAGAAACCTATCATGAGTTTGTCACCTGAGTGAATAACATGCTGCCATCGTCAATATTTCCAAGAGATGTTCTTTTTGCTCCATTCTCAAGGGAATCTTTCCTCAAGAACAATATCTTTTTTAACAGTAGTGAAGACCAAAAAAAAGCCATTATCCACCCAGCCCTCACCTAATCCATAATATACTTGAAAGCAACACATCTAAATATATGTCAGCAGCCAGCACACCTGTTTATGGTATCGTTTTAGCCAGTTGAGGATGCTCTGCCAAATTACCATAGACTGTGTGGCTTATACAAGAAGCATTAATTTCTCACAGTCCTGAAGGCCAGGAAGGCCAGATCATGGAAGATCTGATGTCTGAGCTGGGCCCTCTTCCCTGTTTGCAGATGCCCACCCTTTCCTTGTCAGAGAGCAAAGAGGGAGCCTGCATATCCCTTCTTACAAAGGTACTTATCCCATTCACGAAGGCTCCATCCTCATGACCTAATTATCTCCCGAATTCCTTGCCTCCTAATACCATCATATTGGGGGTTAAAATGTTAACATATGAATTTGGGGGGGGAGGGGGACACAAACATTCACTCCATAACAGTTATGCTTGGCCTTTAACAGAGATAAGCATAAGCATAGGACAGGGAAAGACATGGTGCCCTATTGTTTGGATCATGGTTCCATTTTGATTAATGGAAGCTCTCAAATACCTATAGACTAAGTTGCCTTTGCTTGGCATCCCAGAGCTTTCTTCACCCGTGGCAATGTACCATTGTATGATATGAAAAATATGCCTCTTTCTTAAAAGGCAGAATAAGGGAAATTGTAAAAGGAAAGATGGAAAAGGAGAAGCAACCTGAGGCAGGTGTATTTGCAAGCAGATGAGTACAGAAAAAGTGTTTATGTACGGAAACGCAGAATCTGGAAATGGACTCCCTTAAAATTATCTAAATCTGTATACCTCTTTAATATCTTCATGTACCCCCAAAGCTAAGCAAGCCCCAGTCTGAACTAAATATTCTAAATTGCTGCTATTACTAATAATTATCATTGCCATGCACTAAGAGCCTACTTTAAACTAAGTATTGTATTGGATTCTTCAAATATATCAGCTCGTTAAAATTGGGTCTTTCATTTTTATTAACTCCACTTTATAGGTGAAGAAATTGGAACTCAGAGAAGGTAAGTATAGTTTTCCCAGAATCTCACAGCTAGTAAGTGCCAAAGCCAAATTAAATCCTAGCTCCATCTGAATTTAGACCCTATGTTTCGTGATGATCCTATGTGGCTTGTACATGTGTTCTTGATTGACAGCAGCTTTTCATTTTTTTTAATGTTTATTTATTTTTGAGAGGAACAGAGACAGAATGCGAGTGGGTTAGGGGCAGAGAGAGAGACCGAGACACAGAATCCGAAGCAGGCTCCAGGCTCAGAGCTGTCAGAACAGAGCCTGATGCGGGGCTCGAACTCACAAGCTGTGAGATCGTGACCTGAGCCGAAGTTGGATGCTCAACCAACTGAGCCACCCAGGCGCCCCTTGATTGACAGCAGCTTAATATGTCTCCCTCCTGGAGAGCTGGTACTCCCCAAAGAATAGTTCTCTAATGGTAGATTTCTAATGATACAAGACAGTCTTCCTAGTGCTTCCTCAAATCATGAAAAAAATAACATATATATATATATATTTATATATACATATAAATATATATATATCTTCTCCTGATACACATATGACTCTATTCTTAAACTTGATGAGGTTGCAATGGGGAATAAAATATGAATAACAAGTAAGTATTTAAATTAAGAAAACTTGAGATTATTCCAAGGTCTTTATATGGCCCACTATTAGAAATTTTCTCCCATGTTTTCATACTTAATTTAGGGACTTTGTGGTCACTAGATTTTTCCCTCCAAAATATCTCCCAAAGGACTAATTCTTTAACTTTCCATTTTTGGTGTAAAACTGTGAATGTATCTAAAAATACTTCCATTGATTACACACATAGTTAAAAATTGAAGGCAATGATGATCATAACCCCCATAATAGTAAGCCCTAAAAAATACTCTCCTGTTTTCTGCAAAAATAGACAAATTTACAGTACTTAAAAAAAACTGTCTTCTCTTCAAACTATTCCACATGTGCACATGCACAGTTTTCACTAGAACTGTGAGTAATGTGAATCTACATTTGTATTTCATAATGTTGATTAAACTAATATTCATATATTTATTCTTTAAGACAAATTCAAGCTTGTTTCCTTGGGTGGACTTAGGGCCTGTGTTTTTTCAGGCACAAAGACACCTGAGAAGTAGCAAGGCATAGGGTGAATAATCTGGGTCGGTTTCCTACATTACAGAGTTAGGAGAGGAGAATGAGCTTAATGATCTAACTAGAAACATGGTGTAGCAGTTACTAACACAAAAGAGCATCTCTGGTAAAGCCAGCCACAGCACACTGCTGAGACACTGCTAGAGTAGGAGGACTGCTAGAGTGAGAAGGGAACCAAAAAAATCTAAGACCGAGAGAGCAGGAGAGGGAGACTCCAGAACAAGAATGAACGAACAAAAATATATGTCTATTTGGTCCACAATGAAATAAAACAATGTCATATATTTATGTTTTGCTTAAAGAACTTTCATGTAAATGGATAACAGCCCATGAAGTGTGTGGGGTAGACACTCTTTTCATGATGAGGCAGAAAAGGAAACCCAGGCACAGAGACAGTGGGTGAATTGCCCAGTGCCCCTCAGCTGCTTCCTGGCAAAGTAATGACCAGTCCAAGGGAAGACCACCTCTTTCTAGTAATCTCAGGCGCTCTTCACTTCCTCTGTCCTCTCTCTTTTAATGCCTAATATTTGTAATAGCTTCTTCCTCTCACTTCCAGGAACCTCTTTCTCCACCTAGTCAACCCTCCTATATCAACATCTCTCTCATTTCCTCATTTTCAGTGAAGATAGAGACCATAAGAAAGATCCATGCCCCAACAGCATTCTGTTAGTGGTACCAAGGGCTGGGGCCCAGAAGTCCCCACTATGAGAGGCTGAGAATCTACATGACCCCCATATCAGGCTATAACTATGAACTCTGGTGATGCCCTTTTACCCTACTGCTGGGCTATTTTACTTTCATGGAAATCATGACCATTTTCTCATAGTTGATAATCTAAAACAGTGACTTTGCTTTGTAAAATGTCAACAAGAATATGAAAAAAAATGCATTTGAGAATCTATACAGTTGTAAACAAGGGACTCTTGTTTTCACTGAATGGATTTAAATTCCTTGTTATTTTGATCCTGTGCAAACTTTGCTATTTCAGGATGAAGACATATGTTTACAAGCATATATCAAGGAACAAAAATTGTACAAATATTTAAGTTAAACATTGCAAGTAAGTTAAGTTAACCTCCCCACTTTTTTGTCTATACATTTTTTTTTCACATGTGCTCCCTACTTGGACCTGTCTTCCCTGTAACTACCCAAATTTTGCATAATAGGCAGCATTTCTTGGAGTATAGTTCTAAGTGTTCTGCGTGTATTATCCCAGTAAGTTCTCAAAACAACCATCTAAGGCAAATACTCTCATTAATCCCATTCTGCAGATGCAGAAACTAAGACAGAGTTTACCATAGTTCCCTAGGGCTCCCAGGTAGGGCAGGCATTTAAAACCAAGCAGCTTGGCTCTAGAACCCACATTCTCAACCATCACACTAAACTCTGATATGGCATGCTTATAAATTTTATCTTGGGGTCTTGTATCACCGGCATACCTACCATATTTTCAACCTCTTTGACTTTAAAAGTTGAATGTATTGGGGCACCTGGGTGGCTTAGTCAGCTGAGCATCCAACTTTGGCTCAGGTCATGATCTCACTGCTTGTGTGTTTGAGCCCCACATCAGGCTCTGTGCTGACAGCTCAGAGCCTGGAGCCTGCTTTGAATTCTGTGTCTTCCTCTCTCTCTGCCCCCCCCCCCCTCCCCTCTCTCTCTCTCTCTCTCTCTCTCTCTCTCTCTCTCTCTCTCAAAAATAAATATTACAAAAAAATTTTAAGTTGAACATATTAACCTATAGTGGGTTATGGACATAGATGTAAAACATAAAATGATAAAACTTTTACAGATTAAATGGGAGAACATCTTCATGATTAGGTGAAGAAATTTTAGATTCGACACCAAAAGCATGATCCACTAAAGGAAAACTTGATAAATTGCACCTCATCAAAATGTAAAACTTCTGCTCTGTAAACGACACTGTTAAGAGGATTACAAAGATCAATTATACACTGGGAGAAAATATTTGCAAATCAGGTGTCTGATAAAGGACTTGTTTCTAGAATGTATAAAGAAGTCTCGAGATTACTCCTTTCCACCCGTGGATGTCGCTGAGTAAGCATCGTGAAAGTCTCCCCTCCCACTGCCGTCATGTCTAAGTCAGAGTCTCCCAAAGAGCCTGAAGAGCTGCGGAAGCTTTCATCGGAGGTTTGAGCTTTGAAACAACGATGAGAGTCTGAGGAGCCATTTTGAACTTCCCCGTAAGTGGGGAACGCTTACGGACTGTGTGGTAATGAGAGATCCAAACACCAAGCACTCCAGAGGCTTTGGGTTTGTCACCTATGCCACTGTGGAAGAGGTGGATGCAGCTATGAATGCAAGGCCACACAAGGAGGATGGAAGAGTTGTAGAACCAAAGAGGGCTGTCTCGAGAGAAGATTCTCAAAGACCTGGTGCCCACTTAACTGTGAAAAAGATTTTTGTCGGTGGCATTAAAGAAGACACTGAAGAACATCATCTAAGAGATTATTTTGAACAATATGGGGAAATTGAAGTGATTGAAATCATGACAGACCGAGGCAATGGCAAAAAGAGAGGCTTTGCCTTTGTAACATTTGACGACCATGACTCTATAGACAAGATTGTCATTCAAAAATACCATACTGTGAATGGCCACAACTGTGAAGTAAGGAAAGCTTTATCTAAGCAAGAGATGGCTAGTGCTTCTTCCAGCCAAAGAGGTCGAAGTGGTTCTGGGAACTTCGGTGGTGGTCGTGGAGGTGGTTTTGGTGGGAATGACAACTTTGGCTGTGGAGGAAACTTCAGTGAGCGAGGTGGCTTTGGTGGCAGTCGAGGTGGTGGTGGATACGGTGGCAGTGGGGATGGCTATAACGGATTTGGTAATGATGGAAGCAACTTTAGAGGTGGTGGAAGCTATAATGATTTTGGCAATTACAACAATCAATCTTCAAATTTTGGACCCATGAAAGGAGGAAGTTTTGGAGGCAGAAGCTCTGGCCCCTATGGTGGTGGAGGCCAATACTTTGTCAAACCACGAAACCAAGGCGGCTATGGCGGTTCCAGCAGCAGCAGTAGCTATGGCGGTGGCAGAAGGTTTTAATTACTGCCAGGAAACAAAGCTTAGCAGGAGAGGAGAGCCAGAGAAGTGACAGGAAAGCTACAGGTTACAACAGATTTGTGAACTCAGCCAAGCACAGTGGTGGCAGGGCCTAGCTGCTACAAAGAAGACATGTGTTAGACAATACTCATGTGTATGGGCAAAAAACTCGAGGACTGTATTTGTGACTAATTGTATAACAGGTTATTTTAGTTTCTGTTCTGTGCAAAGTGTAAAGCATTCCAACAAAGGGTTTTAATGTAGATTTTTTTTTTGCACCCATGCTGTTGATTACTAAATGTAATAGTCTGATCATGACGCTGAATAAATGTGTCTTTTTTAAAATGTGCTGTGTAAAGTTAGTCTACTCTGAAGCCATCTTGGTAAACTACCCCAACAGTGTGAAGTTAGAATTCCATCAGGGTGATGCCAGGTTCCATTTGAAATTTATTTGCAACCTGCTTGGGCACAGAAGCCATTGTCTCCACAAACGTTGGTGTGGTTGAACTGATAGTTAATGTGTTGTGACCTCGAGTTCAGCATTAAAAGGGTCACCCAAGCAAAGTCCTGGAGTTTATTTGGTTATTAATATGATTGTTGGCACATCCTATGCAATATATCTAAATTGAATTATGGTATCAGATAAAATTATAGATGGGATTAAAGCTTGTGTATCGTCCATTATCATGTGTAATCAATAAATGATTTAATATTCTCTTGAAAAAAAAAGAAGTCCCAAAATTCAACAATAAGAAACAAATAATCCAATTCGATCCAATTAGAAAATGCACAAAGACATGAACAAAAATCTAACTGAAAAGTATATACAGAGAGCAAGTAAATACACATATGAAAAGATGTTCAACATCTTAGCCATTAGGAAAATGCAAATTAAAACCTCAGCAAAAAAAACCCAAAAAAACAAAAAAACAAAAAAAAAAAAACACCTCAGTGAAGTATTATTATACACATATCAGAATGGCTAAAATTAAAAATAGTAATAATACTAAATCCTAGAAGCCAGGCCAATCATGCATTGCTGATGGGAATGTAAAATGGTACAGCTACTTTGGATAGTAATTTGTTAAATTTCTTTTTTTATTATAGTTATTTTAGAGAGAGAGCTCATGTGAGCAGGGGAGAGGGGCTAAGGGAGAAAGAGAGAGAACCCCAAGCAGGCTCCCTACTCAGCATGGATCCCAACATGAGGCTTGATCCCACAACCATGAGATCATGACCCAAACCAAAATCAAGAGTTGGACACTCAACTGACTGAACCACTCAGGTTCCCCATAATTTGCTAAATTGTTAAAACTAAACATATAATTATCCTATAGCCTAACAGGTGCATCCTTGGGCATATATCCCACAGAAATTAAAACTTATGCTCAAAAACCTGTATGAAAATGTTATACATTTAACTTATACATGTAATTATACATGTAATAAAGTTGCACAGTCTACACATACACACAGACACACACATAAAGACACTCACATGTAACACTGGGTAAAATATGAATAAACTCTGTGGATTGTACCAACACCAATTTTCTGTTTGTGATACCATACTATAGCTATACAAAATGTTATCAATGAAAGAAACAGAATGAAACATACATGCTTCTATACATTTTTTATAACTTCTTGTGAATTTATAATTATTTCAAAATAAGTCATTAAAAAAAAAAAGTTGAATAGTCGGGCCCAACTTGATACCTCATTCCAGGAAGAAAAATGGCATAATCAACACTATTTGAATAAAGTTATTTCTACCAGCTGAAATTAACCTAACAGTATGATCGAGTCTGCATTTCACCATCTCAAGCAATACAAACAAACAAGGGGGACTTTAACTGATTTTTTCTGAAATTGACATAGATTCTGTCCACAGCCATCCTCCAACCTACAAGTCTAAAGACCTACCAGTGAGATTACTGGCAAGACCAGTCCTTGGTGAAGCTATGTTGGGTCCTGGGGATAACTCCTTTTCTAAATTCTCATAAACCACATTTAGTCAAGTTTTCTGATTTCCCCATTTTCTCTTACCTATTGGTTGGTCTTAACTTGCTTTCATTCTTTCATTTATTTGTTCATTAATCACACACGTCCTAAATGTTCATCTTATATGCACTGTCACTCTTCTGTGGGGTCATTTCCCTTTTTGCTATCCCTTGGCTCCAACTTGTTCCTTACTTTTCTGTGAAAACAGAGGAGAGGGCATCTAATTCAATGTAGAGGGACTAGGCATCTTCCCAATGGGGGCATTTAAGTTGGTTTCCCAGGATTTTTCTCTCCCTCCTCCAGAAAACTGAGTGGAAAAGCTTTCTTCATCAAGGCAGCAATTCTGCCAATTTTTTCTCACTCTTTGAAAGATCCACTCTGTTATGTTTGGCTAAGATCCAAGAAATGTAATCTACCTCTAAACCAAAAACAAAAGCCAACTCTTCCTTTCCTGAGGCCCTTTCTTCCAAAATCAACTGAAAAGAAAAAATAAATGAAAACTCTTATCTATGCTCTAAAGCCCTCTATTTTCTACTGAAAACTCCAACAACAGAGATAAAATTCCAACTTCTTCTTACAGTCATGGAATTCTGTATTGGTAATGGATGTTAGAGGCCAGCCTCCTCATTATAGAGAAGAAAAAAAAAGAAACAGATTTGGAGGGGTAGTGCAGCAGCCCAAGAGTCAGGCAGCCTACAGGAGAACACAGATTCTCTCCCAGCCAATGCCCCCTCCACTCTGCCATGTTTGCTAAATATTTTCTTACCAATATTTCTTGGTATCATACCTTAGGATAGCTGCTCTAGGAAGAGGACTAGGAAGTCATCCTCTGAAGGACTATATCAGATTCTCTACTAATCTCTTGTGTTCCAAAGGAACAGGATAGGCTCCTTGAAGGTAACATCTGAGGTTCCTTCTGCTTCTCTTCTCTCTCTCTCCCTCTCCCTCTCTCTTCAAATGCTTGTCAGTGACTGAGTCCCAAGAAGTCAATCAACATTTACAAAATCCCCACTGCCTGACAGAGGGAATCAAAAGGGAAGCCCACCAACTGGTTCCAAGCTCCAGATAAGATCAAGAAAGTTCTCCCCACATTCTCTTCCACATTGCCTTTGGCAGGAACCAAGAGGGGACTGTTAATACTTCTGGCAAGAGCCCAACACACCAACTCCCCAACCCTCCCATTTCACACCATTATCTTCCTCGAGACAATCAAGACCAACCCCAGAATACTTATAACTCCTTTTTTTTCTGTCAGCACAAGAAGCCCAGAGCTCCTTGTCCCCCATATAGTTCTATGAGCAATGAAAACCCATCTCCCCCCAACACACACACACACACACACACGAGTCCCTATCTCTTTTCTTGCCCTTCTTTTTTTTACTTAGCAATTTTTGATCACCTGACAACTCATATGCTCTACTTGCCTTTCCATCCTCCTCTCCTGGAGTAAAAGCTCTATAAGGACAAGAGTTTTCATATGTTTTACTCACTGCTCTACCCCTAGTGCTGGCACATTGTAGGAGCCCCAAAAATATTTGTTAAACAAATAAATCTGAGACCATTTTTTAAAGTCTGAAGCAAACATTGTGAGGGCCAAAGGGTGTCTGAGAAGTTTGAGAGAAAGACAGAGATCATTTGTGACAACCAGAAAACATGAACAGAGGAAGGTTTGAGCCCTAAGGATTTCCAGAAATGGCATCTATCACATGAAAGAAGTGTTACTAAGAGGATATGCAGACTGTATACAGGGCCAGAGCAAATGGTATGCTTTTTGAAACAAAATAGAAATAATTTGGCACCTACTGTGTGCCAAGCACTGTGTTATTAATTTATCACAAGAACTATACAAAGTGGTATTGCTATCCCCATGTACAGATGAAGAAACTGAAGCAAAGAGAAGCAACGTAACTGCCCGAGATCCACAGTTAGGAAGGGGGAGGAGCCTCCAAATCTGTCTCTCAGGGTCACAAATCCATTCCCTCTCCTCTCTCTGAACTTGTATGTCCCCTCTGCTCCAGGCACCTTCCAAGTATACCTGGTGTCAATCTCTCAAGGGCTCCTCTAAACCCCAGATGATACCAGGATCTATTTGTTCCCAGACATGTGTTAATGAATGCTATCAGGCTTAGAACCTGGATGCTGTCTTCCTCTCTTCACCTTTTCAGTTCTACTGAAGTATAATAAATAAATAAATATATATATATATAGTGTACAACATGATGATCTGATACATGTACACATTGTGAAATGTTTGCCACAGTCAAGCTAATTAACACAACCATCCCTCATATAGTTATACTTTGTATGTGTGTGTGTTTAGAGCACTTAAGATCTACTCTCTTAGCAAATCTTAGCAAATTTCAAGTATACAATACAGCATTATTAACTATAGTCACTATGCTATAGAGTAGATCCTCAGAAGTCATTCATCTTATAACTAAAAGTTGGTAACCTTTGACCAATATCTCATTTCCCCAGTCTCCAAGCTCCTGGAAACCATTATTCTATTCTCTGCTTCCATGAGTCTAACTTCTTTGTCTTTTTTTTGAAATCCCATATATAAGTGATCCCATGCAGTATTTGTCTTTTTCTCACTGGCTTATTTCATTTGGCATCATACCCTCCAAGTTTATCCATGTTGTCATCAAAAATGGCAGAGGTTCCTTATTTTTTAAGGCTGAATAATAGTCTATTACATGTATAAATGCACATATATACACACACATACATACATATACATACACACACACGTATACATACAACACGAGAAAACCGACAGAACTCACTAGAAAGTACTTTTAATGATTATATTATTTTCCCCCAAACTAATACAGCTTTTATTGTATCTTTTTTTAAGTTTATCTATTTTGAGAGGGGGGGGAGGGGCAGAGAGACAGGGAAAGAGAAAATCCCAAGCAAGCTCCATGCTGTCAATGTAGAACCCAATGGGCTCAGACTTACCAACCGTGAGACCAAGACCTGAGCCAAAATTAAGAGTCGGTCACTCCACCGACTGAGCCACCCAGGCACTCCTTATTGCATCTTCAAAATATCACAAGTAAGTCTGAAAAATCATCTGCCTTCTTGCTGTTTCTGTAGCTGGACAACTTAGATCTTATTCATCAGTCTGCTGAACTGTTCCTTTTTCAGAAACACAGATACCATCCCCAAATTTTCTGATATCTTTCTTTTTAACTGTTGTGGCATGCCTGAATCAAGCAACTGGGTTTCATTCAAGTTCAACGTCATTCCCTTCAAGCATTAACTCATCTTTCTGGGCTCAAGATACTGGACAAGCAACACCTGGCCTCATCTGAACCCTATGGATATATTTTTCACCGAAGGAATTTCAGATTTCAACAAGAGAACCATTCCTGAAGAACAACACTGATGGGGAAGTGAGCATACACAGACCCCATCTTGTACTGGAAGCCC
This sequence comes from Herpailurus yagouaroundi, assembly GCF_014898765.1. Classification (NCBI taxonomy): domain Eukaryota; kingdom Metazoa; phylum Chordata; class Mammalia; order Carnivora; family Felidae; genus Herpailurus; species Herpailurus yagouaroundi. The sequence goes on from NW_024412391.1 coordinate 83,251,024, forward strand.
AGGGTAACACCCTTCATCATGCTCTGTACGTGACTATGGATGGTGCACACAGTTGCCAGTTCTTTTCTATTTCCCCATCATTTGTCAACGCAGAGCCTCTTCTTTTTATCTCCAAGCAGACTGAGTTCTACATTGAGGTGACTGAGGTTCCTTCGCAGGGTTCCTTTGGGGCCCTTCACAGTAACAGTGCATCCCTTTAGAGTGATGTCAACATTTTCTGCAATGTCGACAGTCTGATTGCCGAGAGTAGTCTTCATTCTCGCAGTAGATGCGGCAAAGTGATTACATTATCAACAAAAGAAAAAGTACAGTGAAAAAGGTTTGGGGGTGGCTCAGTCAGGACAGCACGTGACTCTTGATCTTAGGGTCATGAGTTCAAGTCCCACACTGGGCATAGAGCCTAGTTAAAAATATGTATATATTTTTGGGGTTCCTGGGTGGCTCAGTCGGTTAAGCGTCTGACTTCAGCTCAGGTCATGATATCATGGTTCATTGGGCTCTGTGCTGACAGCTTGAAACCTGGAGCCTGCTTCAGATTCTGTGTCTCCCTCTCTCTCTGCCCCTCCCCTGCTCATGCTTTGTCTCTCTCTGTCTCAAAAATAAACATTAAAAAAAATAATATATATTTTAAATATTTTATATCTTATATTTATGTGTGTGTGTGTGTGTGTGTGTGTGTGTGTGTGTGTGTGTGTAACACCACAGCCTGATTCTAAAGCTCTTTACTACTTTGTCATACCACATTTGATACCAGTTAAGTGCTCACTCTGTACCAACAAAGGGGTTGGTAAGGAGATAATTATGAGAATATAACCTACTGGTATATTTTGTAAAGCGTTTATGAATAGAATTTGATTAATCATTTGCAAACCTTAGGAGAACAAACAAAAGAAACTTTTAGATAAAAGCAGGAGAGAGATGGTTTTGTAACATGAGGATGATGAAACACTTGGATGAATTTTTACTAGGGTCCTGATCCCTGGAGAAACCTTCAAGGAAAGAATTTACCACATTCATCGTGGATGGTTCTTACCGCCATCGTGGAGTGCTTTTGTTTTTGTTTGTTTATTTTTTTAAATTTTATTTAAATCTAAATTAGTTAACATATAGTGTAATAATGGTTTCAAGAGTAGAATTTAGTGATTCATCACTTACATATAACACCCAGTGTTCATCCCAACAAGTGTCCTCCTTAATGCCCATCACCCATTTAGCCCATCCCCCCCCAACCCAACACCCCGCCAGCAACCCTGAGTTTGTTCTCTGTATTTAAGAGTCTTATCATTTGCCTCCCTCTCTGATTTTATCTTATTTTTCCTTCCCTTCCCCTATATTCATCTGTTGTGTATCTTAAATGTGGAGTGTTTTGATCCAGATTAGAGGGTGCCTCACTGCTGCCACCAATGGGGAATCTAGGAGGAAGAATGTCCATACTCTGCATTGGTCCCACTTGACATCAGCTTTTCACAGCTGCAATGCTTGCAACATTAAGGTCACATCTAATGAGTGTGATTATTGTTCACCATGAAATGGTAAATATATCTATGGAATGACATTGATTAAAGGTATTTTTGGGCTTTTAACATTTTAACTGGATGAAATCGTCATAACCTAAGAAACTTAAAATCTAATATGGACCTTTACATTTAGTAGCAGAAGTGGGAAATGGAAGCTCAAAACTAGGATAGTTGTAAGAAAGATGCTTCTTAAAGATCGATGCAATAAGGAAAACAAAATTTCAGTTTCTAGACACCAGTGCTGCAGTTACCCGTTATTTCCCACCTGCCCAGTAGGCGTCAGTGTAAGACAATGTTCCTACAACTGAACAAGCTTTAAAGCAGAAACAAAACAAAAGAGTATCAAGTTATAAAACAGAGAAGATGCAATAAAGATGGGGCTACCCAAATTTCACACGAGCCTTAAAATGTCATCATTTAAAGAGATGATCAAAACAAAGTTCCCTCATGACTAGGAGGAGGGACCACAGCACCTCAGAAGACCCCATCTGGCTCTCATATTCCTTGTGAACTCAGCAGGAACTCCTGGAGCATCTCACAAGGCTTCTAGGAGGACTCAGCATTGCTGTAAGAGTCCATCACTATGAACTAGTGTAGTAACCAGAACACTCCCAGGGAACTAAGCAGCATTCGGCCCAGTGCACTCCCTTTGAAAAACAGATATTATCCCCACTTCTCAGAGACAATATTAACATAATATATCACAATAAGGAATATATCATAATAAGGATTACAAAAGTAGAAAGAAGAAGGGAGTTAAAGTTTGTATGTGGGCTTTGCAGAATGTGTTGAGTCAGTCAGGGTGAGCTTCCTGGAAGAGTTGGCCTTTGAACTGTGATGGAAGAGAAGAGAGACACAAAACCAGGGCTATCCTAGCCTCACCTTTCTGCTTTGCATTCAGTTTTCCTCCTCCAAATACAACCACCCTATACTCTGATAAAGGGTAACCAATAAAGGGAAAGAAAATAAACATGAATTATTTTTAAAATTCACTATATAAGGGTACTTTTGATATTTTAAAGGGAAAATGATAGGAGGTTGGGGGGAGGGTGGCATCTGTTGACTACCTAATACACACACACACGTTGTGACATACATTCCTTACCAAAATCCTGAATGTAAGTGGTATTACTCTCATTTTTAGATAAAGGATCTAAGACTCATAGACGTTATATATCTCACCCAAGATTATTATGACATCTAATATTTATGAGTAATTACTCTGCACCATATTAAACTAAGTGAATTCACAATGATCCAATGAAGAAATGATTTATTATTCCCATTTTGCAGAGATGGAAGTTAAGTCTAACAGAAAATAAGTTATTGCTTTCTCAAGATTACAGCGCTCCTAATTAGTTGAAATTCAAATTCATGCATTGGAAGTAGGGTTCTCTGGGAAGCAGACTGCGAAATGGATTAAGGTTGTGGTTGTTTATTAGGGAATACCTTTAGGATCAGCATCTGTGGAAGGAAGGGACCAGAAGTAGGACTGGGAAGCACATCTGTGTTGTCCAGCACTGGGCCAAATGGCCAAGCTTGTATGCACCTGCCTCGGTCAGTCATTAGATGTGGACGTGGCCCTGGGGGAGACCCCAAAGGGCTGATGACTGACAACTGTCTGCGGACACTACTCCCAGGGCTGGGACCACAAGTCCTTCCTGGGAGGGACATGCTCCCTTGGCAGCACATCTCCCTGCCTGTTGCACTGTGTCCATATGGTACTCCCAGCTCATCATGTTTTTCTGCTATACCACAATGGTGGGGGGCCAGAAGGGAGGCAGGGCTGTAGTGGTGAGGTTGCAGAATGGTGAGCCTGGGCCCCAGGCTTCATGGGGAGATGAGCACCAAGGTCTCATCCCTTATAACCCTCAAATAGCATCAGCTAGGAATCAAGAAAGGCGTGGAGGCACGGAACGCTGAGTCAACAGCAGGATCAGTCATTAAATGCTTGTTGTTCAGTTGATTGACAACTTCCAGGGGGTCAAGTTAGGGAGGTACCAACCCACGTGCAGACTCAACAGTTGGTCGTGCAGACTCAACAGTTGGTCAAGGCATTTATGCTATTTAGTAACATCTCATCTCCTGCTGCTTGCCACACTCATCCACCCCAGAGGCTGCCCAAGATGGCAAACCCATCTGGGCATGCCAAAGTGCTGGCCTGGTTTCAGTGCTAACTGTCCTAACCTACCCTAGGTGACAGTAGCATTGAGTGCACTGTCTTCCATGTGGAAATATAGCCAGCTCACAGTATCTCAAGTGGTTAAGGATGGCAAAATTCCAGCCTGAGTGGCAACAAATTCTCATACTTCTGCTTGAATTCAGAGAACAGCTGACTTGACAGAAGGCAGAAAGCCGCTGAGCTTACTTCACTCAGTGACAAGTGAGCACAAAGCAAAAGCAGCTTTCCATGGTGAAATTCTTCTCAAACGTCAACCTGGTTGTGCATGGAAGAGAAAGCCTGAGAGAAGGCAGGACAGCCGTGTAAAAGGAAAACACATCACCTGGTTGGTCTGCAAGTGAGTCTGCCCGAAGCCTCAGAACTGCCAGTTCTTCCCTGGGCTACAGTCACTGGCCCCCCCCCCCCCCATGCACTTCAGTGCCTTGGACCAAGCCAGTCATTGCTCTTGGAATACTGCCTCCCCTTTGCCACAGGTAGCAAAATCCAGCCAAAGCCCTGGTTCAAAATTTCCTCCATGAAACTATCTATCCCCACCCTCCAGCCAAAAGCAATTTCTCTTATAATTCATTTGGTACCTACTACAAAGCGGTGGGAGTTCTAACATTTTAAATTGTGCATAAGAATCACTCAAAGTGCTTGATTAAAAGCCAGGGCCTTTGGCCCTGGGCCCCAGACACTCTGATTCATCAGGAATAGAGAGGTCTGGGAATCTGCCATTTTCCTAATCAGCTCTGATATTCCTGATTTGCTTGGTCAGCAGAGGATTCTTTGAAGAGTACTGGCATCGTGCTTGTAAGATTCTGTCCCTGGGGGTGACACAATTGCTACAGAGTTGGTGTCCTCTGAAGGGCATGTTTTAATGCAATTGGAGGACAGAGACCCTGTCTTGTTCATAGCTCTCTCTCCTACGATATCCAGCATAGTGATTCACATATAGTAGGTGCTCAAACATTGTTTAGTGATCAGCTAAGAGTTTTTCTGGTCTCCTGATCGTCTTTTTACTCTTCCAAATGGCTTCAGGTTTGGAGGGAAGCCTGCCTCTCACTCCCATTTCTCATGTATTCCTTCTCGTGCTCCCTCGTGCTTCAAGATCTATCCTGCACCCCCTTGATCTGCCCTGCTGTGTCCTCCTTTAGTTGATCTTTTAGCTGTTTAACAAAATTTTAACATGATTTTTTATTCTCTCTTTTATCAAAGACCATATTTACTCAAAATTTTAAAACATAACCATGGCCATTTCTCATGTTTTAGAAAATACAGTTCACCATTGAACAACGTGGGCTAGAACTGTGTGGGTCCACTTACACAGGAATTTTTTCAATAAATACAGTACAATACTGTAAATGTATTGTGGCTCCCTTATAATTTTCTTCACATTTTCTTTTCTCTTGCTTATTTTATTGTGAGAGTACAGTAATAATACACAGAATATACAAAATATGTATTAATAGACTTTCTATTATAAGTAAGGCTTCTGGCCAATAGTAGGCTATTAACAGTTAGGTTCTTGGGGAGTCAAAAGTTATATGCACATTTTCAACTGCATGGGGGTTGGCACCCCTAACCTCTGCACTGTTCAAGGATCAACTGTAAAAGTATTAAGAAGAAAACTTACCTGTAATCTCCATTTCCTATTGAATGCACATTTTCACACATCCTGAAAAGGTTCATTTTTCTGGGGTCTAGGTCAACAGTCTTCTTTATCTTTGGACATCTCCCTCATTTCTGAGAAAGCTGGGATATTATTACAGATTAAGAAGGGGAGGGGTGACTGGATGGTTCAGTCGGTAGAGCATGAAACTCTTGATCTTGGGGTTGTAGGATCAAGCCCCATGTGAATGTAGAGATTACTTAAAAATAAAATTTTAAAAAAAAGGAAGAAGGGGATTTAGGAGAAGAGAGAACCTAAAGTCTATTTTAAGAGAACAAAAGTTGTTCTATGATTAACCCCCACCTATCAAAAGTTAAACAAATATGAAGCTAATAGGCCAACTTTGACCAAGCACACTGCATAGAGGACCAATATTTGGGCAATAGTATTTTAAGGAACACAGTCTTTTCCTGGCTTTCAGAATGTACAACAGGTAGATAATTAACTCAGCACAATGGGTAGAAAGGGTAGATAGAATATACACAATAATGACAACAAAATAGCAAACATATGTTACTCCCTATGTGTTGGGCATTGATATAAGTGCTTCTATGCATTAACTTACCTAACTTCACAATAACCCTTTGAGGTAGGAATTATTATTGCCACCATTTTACAAATGAGGAAATGAGTCACAAAGAGTTAGTAACTTGCCCAAGTTCACACAGCTAGTAAGCGGCAGAGTTAGAATTCAAACCTAATCAGGCTCCAGAGTCCATGTTCTTAACTACTAACTGCAAGTCAACTAGTGTTGCCCAACAGTTACAACACGTTAGTCATTTAAAGACCTTACGTAACACTGGACTTGAACTTTTGTCCGAGACCCCAAATATTTCAGAGTGTTTACTTGGGAAATAAGTCCACAGTTGAGCCTCAGTTAGACAATTATTCCACTCATAATTACCGTCATCCAGTCTTATCTGACAGATCTTGCATATAGTCTGGTTGAACAGCCACACTTTAAAAAGATGCTTCTTTTATTCCTGGACTTGGTTGCTATTCTGAATTCCTTTATTCTACAAATTTACCAAGCAACTGCTATGTGCCAGGCATTATTCTAGGTTCCTGGCCCAGAAGATAAATGAGCTGTGCTGTTTACCCCCCAGTAGAGGACTCAGCCTCTAGTGGATCCATGGTCATGGATAGACAAAGAGTTAGGGATGGATGGCATATTTGTACATAAGAAAAACTGCTTAGTAACAGGTGAGCATGGCTCTAAAACTCACACCTTCTGCAACCATGGCATGTCTGAAGTATAAGAAATGCAAGTAATCTGAGAGCAGAGCAAGCATTTTGGTTTATGAGAAGAGCCATAGGCATAACCATGGCCAGAGCCAATTATTCACTCAGTACCACTGTCTCCTGGCCTTCTGAACTGGGTGTGGATGGGGCCCTGGTTCCCTGTGTTGATTTGCAAAGCCATCTTCTCTTCCTAGCATTACCTTCTTCCAGCTTCCCTGTCTTCTACAGTGAATAAACATTTTCTCTAATTCACCCAAGTACTAAAGACTTCATGTGCTATCACTGAAATAGCCAAGCAGTATAGCCACTAAACAAAATAAAGATCTCTGCCCATGTGGAACTCACATTCAAATGGGGGAGGCAGGCTGCAAGCAAGAAACACTAAATATGAGGTAAAAAGTAAATGATAGAGTATGTTGAAAGGTGACAGGTGCTATGTGGAAAACAGGTAGAGCAGGGTAAGGGGGATCAAAGGTGCTGAGGTGGGAGGGGAAAGGGTACAACTGTCAAGAGAGGGGTCAGGGTAGGCCTCCCTGAGAGGGTGGTATCTGAGCAAAAATTTGGAGGCAAGGAGGTTTGATACGAGGCCCTCTGGAGAAGAGCCTGACCGACAGAGAGAAGAGCTCCAAGAGAAGCCCCAAGCTGAGAAGGGGGCTATTGAGTTGAGGAACAGTGAGGAGGTGAGTGGGGTTAGAACACACTGAACAAGGGGGAGAATGGTGACAGGTGAGGAGAGAGGTAATGGCACCAGTCACGTGGGCCTCTTTATCCTTGCAAGGACTGGCTTGTGAAACTAAGAGCTATTACAGAATTTTTTGAACAGAGACTTGAAACAGGTTTTAATAGGATCTCTCTGGCTGCTTTAGTGAGAACTGACCATGGGAGGCAGAAGGAAGAAGCAGGGAGACCAGTTAAGAAGCTACTATAGGAACCCAGGCATGAGAAGACAGTGGCTCGAACCAGGGTAGTAGTAGAAGTGAACAGATTCTGTACACTTTTTAAAGGGAGCATGTACTGGTTCAAAGAGATAGTTATGTTGCAGTAACAAGAGACCCCCCAAACCAACAGCTTACAACACTTCATGTCCAGTGTGAGGTGTGAGTCAGCTGTGGCTCTGCTCCTTTTGACTTGGCTTTGGGTCCGGGTCCAGGCTGGCAGAGCAGCCTCTGTCTGGAACATTGTGGATCATTGTGGTAGTGGGAGAAAGTAGATGTGCATACCATACATGGTGGCTCTTAGAGCATCCACTGGAAATGGTATCCATCAATTCTGCCCACATTTATCTAGTTAAAGCAAGTCATATGATCACTCCTAAACTCAACAAAGTGGGGATATTTAATCCTGCAAGAAGGGGCACAACAGGAAAGGAAACTGGATTATTTGATGACAAGTAATACCATCAGCAACACAGAGCCAACACCTTCCCAACAGATTGGAGGTGGAGCATGAGTGAAAGAAAAGTGTCAAGAGTGACTTGAAGATCTTGGTCTGATCAGCCAGCCATCAACCCAAATGGCAAAGCTACAGGTGAAGTCGTTTATAGACTATCAGGACTGCAGTTTGGGGCACGTTCAGGTCAAGCCGTCTTTCAGATATCCAAGTAGAGATGCCCAGTGAGAAGCTGGATAATATAAGTGTAGATTTAAGGTCAGACATCTGGGCTGGAGAAACAAATTTGGAAAACAGTGCCATGAGGTTGGTGTTTAAAGCCATGAGCCCAATGCAATGATAAAGGACATGTAGACAGAGAGAGGTAGGAGACCAAGGGGCACAGCAACATGGAAGGTTCTGGAAGAAGACCAGGAGCCAGGAGGGGAAATTCTGAGAAGAATGGAGCAGTGAGGAAACCCATGAGAGTGTTGTAAGCATTGTCTCCTTTTATCAAAGGAGACAAGAGGGGCTGATTCTATCAAATCCTGTCAAAGATTACAAATTTTACTATTGGATTTAGTGACATGGAGATCATTTGGTGACCTGGAGAAGAGCAGTTTCTGTGGGATGGCAGGAATAAAGCCTGAATAGAAAGGATTTGAGAGAGAATAGGGAAGAAGAATTTAAGTCAGAGAATATGAACTGCACCTTGAGTTTTGCTACGATGAGGAGCAAAGAAATGGGGACTAATGGGAATGGTGGGGTTGCAGGGAATTGTTTTGTTTCTCTTTTCAGATGGAATCTGTAATAGCACAGAAATAAATGCTGATGAGCATGGGTCCAGTAGTGTGTGGAAAATTATACAAAAGAAAGACGAAAGAATTGCTGGAGCGCTCTTCTTGCCCACAGGAGAGGGGATGATTGGGCTTAGCTTCAGATAGGAGCCCAGATACTCCCCCTGGAAGACAGCAGGTTGCAAGTGCTGGTAGATGGGAAGGGGCAGGGGGAGCATATGAAAGTTCTCTTCTTGTGGCTTTTATTTTCTCCACGAAGTCAGAAACAAGCTCATCAGCTGAGAGTGAGGATGGGGAAGAGGAGTTGGAGATTTGAGGAGAAAGGAAAAGGGGTGAGATTATCCCTCCAGATAGAAATCAGAACAGTGGTTACCGCTGGGGATGCTGGTGCGGGAATCAGCTGGGAGGGACTTAGGAAACTTTCTGTGGGGGGTGGGGATCTATAGTATTCTGTATTCGATAGGGGTGTCGGTTACACAATGCGTGCATTTGTCAATGTCATCACACATCATCTGTGCATTTCAGTGAGCATAAATTATACCTCAATTTAACAAGAAGGAGGAAGAGGAGGAGGAGGAGAAGAGGGAGCCAGGAGAGGAGAAAAGTCACCCAGAAGGTGAAAGAGTAAACGGAGGAGAAAAGTATGGCATTAAAGGCTCATTTGAGGTTTATGGTCATTAATTCAATGAACACCACGGTGGTGGTGGTGTATATTCACCTGCCACAATCCACTGCACAGGTGCTGGGCAGGTTTGGATTGACCCAGGGCTGTGGTTTTGCCAAGCAGGTGGTGTAATGTGAGAGAGCTATGTAAAGGGTTGTTTGTAGCAATTGACCACAGTGATTATAGTTTTCAAAACAGGATTTTATAGCAAATCCATTAGCAGACTGAAATAGACACCGTGGCTATCAAGGTAGAAACGTCCAGGTATTTTAGTGAAAATACTTTCTTGTTGATCTGTCTTGTAATCAGCATCACCTATGCTTTAATCATCTCTGATTGCATCTCATTCTGTTAAATGTATTCATGTGGTCTTTGAAGAGATACTATTCCAGGGAAGAGGGCCTCCTTTGGGAGGACAGGCAGAAATACATTATTCACCACGTGCACATTTTATGGCTCTCCATCATGTGGGCCAATGACTCAGCAATCTTTGCTTTTCTGGGTTATGAGTAGAACACTCCACCATTGCCATCCACCAGGGCTGGCCATGTGGTGGATCAATGAGTAATGGCCCAGAAGCAATGATTACAGAAGTGCAACCAAGCTTTTTACTCCTGAAAACATTTCTTGCCTCATGTCTTGGGCAATGTCTAAATGTTACCAGAATTATAGTCTTCCAGTTTAAGGCTTTGATCATAAATTACAATTCCAGTGATCTTGTTATGAGTAAGTTATACTTTACACTTGAAATTTCCCCATCCTCTCTTCTGCATTTCCACAATGTTTTGACAGAAGAGTGAAGGGTTGAGAAGTTCCCAACACAAAGAGTTCTGTCTTAGGGCTGACAGCCAGTGTGTGCCCCTCTCTCTGCTGAGGACCCCATTCATGGTCCTGCTGCTCCCATTCAGGGTCTGCAGACATAGCATGGGCCCTCTCTTGTGCTGCCTTGACCTTGCAATCCAGCACCCTCAATTCCCCTATACCAACCTATTTGAGACAACTTTACTGAAGGGTCAAGGTAATTTTAAAGGGATTGAGGGAACGAAAAGTTAAGCTGAATGCTAGGTTTGGTTTTCTTCAGAATCCAAAGTCAACAGGAGCCCAAGATGTTAACTCTTCACAACAAGGTTCTTGCTCAGGCTCAGAACCAACCTGTTCACATCCTGAATCCGGAGCCCTCATATCTAAATGTCTCCCTCAAAGAGATTCTTGCCTCTAGTTTTTGGAAGGAAAATCTCCATACCTTCTGGAAAATTGTGCCCCTCACCCAGAGGGATCAATTCTCATCCTAGAATCCATAACCTCTCCCTATTAGAGCACACCCCACATCTGGGCCTTTCAGCAGGGGCTCCAGTAAGACCAGCCACAATGTCTATTGATGCCCCACATGCCTCAACAACCAGTAATTGGGAGGGAAGGGGCTGTCTAGGGTGGGTTCCTCACATGGGTGAGCTGAGGGTACTCACCTGTTTACTTAACACCTATTGATTCAAAGGTGGACCCATTACACCAGCTCTATCCACACATTCCCCCAGGGACAAACATTAGTGTTCCTGGACGGTCTAAAGCCATACTTACTGCAATCAGTAGTATTCCATAGAATCAGGAAGTCACATTATTACACAGAAGAGAATCCAGTTTTTTTCTTGCTCCCACATTCTTGCTTGGTGGACACATCCTGGGTTAAAAACAGAAGCCCTGATGTAAGTATCTGTGGAGGAGGGTGTGCTCTTATCCTACTCAGCTCCCATCTTGTGTAAAGCAAGGCAGTTGTCTGTTTGACTTCTCTCCACACTGATGATTGCCCAGGTCCTCCCCCACTCCCTCCTCACACTGGCTCCCCTCCCCCACCACACTTAAAAGATCCGTGGGGGGGGCCAGAAAGGGTTCACAGCACAGCCACACAGAGGAGGCATGAACTTTGGCTGCAGAATCGAGATGGGGACATGAAGCTGGGGAAAAGCATGTAGTGAGGTGACAGGCACAAGCTTTAATGGCACACAGAGTTAGGCCACAAACAGACTTACAGGTCATGCTGTTCCTAGTCCTTTGACAATCTAAGGAAGGAATTCTGAGGCCTGACTTCATCAGACTGCTAGCTCATCGGTGATCCAGAGGCTTTCACAGAAATAAAACTTTGAGGTCTTCGGATTTCCCAATGTTTTTGGGTTTTCTTTGTTTCTGAGTAAGAAAAAAAACAAAACAAAGGAAAATTTTAACAACTATTTGTCCAACATACATAGAGAATAACAATGGCAATTTTCCAGAAATGTTGAGAAGATGGCTGAATAAAATTGAGAAGCAATTGGCAGGAAGTAATTTGGTGGCTAAGCATTAGTACACCATATAGTAAGCTACAGATGAAATAACACACCCAGTAATAAAAATATGAAGAGCTACTATAAAGCACCAGGACTTTGACACCAAAATCCTGATTCTGTTAAAGTTTATTCACAACTATTTTTTCTAAATCCTAGTTATTAATAATACTCCCTAACATTCGACCAGAAAAATGCTCTCACCTACCTTACTTCACAAAAAGCCTGTAAGCAGAGTGTTATCACCATTTCTATCTGTGAGAAAGGAGCTCAAAGAATTCAGTGGCTTGCCCAAAGTTACACAGTGAAAATGAGATGACCGCCCACATCAAGGGGACCCAACCTTTTCCTGCCACAGGACTTTTTACCTAGCCATTTCCTTTGCCTGGAATGCTCTTCCTCATGCTTCATGTGGCTGGCCACCCATCGTTCTACTTGTGCTCCAAATGTTGCCTCCTCAGAGGAGTCTTCTCTAACAGCAGGGTCTAAGGTCACCATCCCCCGTGCCAGTGGTGCTGTATGCCAGGAGGCATCAAACTATATTTGCAGGCCAAATCTGGCCCACCTGTTGTTGGTTTGGGGTTGTTTATTTATCTTTGTAAATCAAGTTTTATTGGAACACAGCCATGCCCACTCATTCAAATATTGGCTATGACTGCTTTCCCACTGCAGCTGCAGACTGGAGTCGTTGAGACCAATCATACAACCTGCAAGGCTAAAACATTTGCCATCTGGCCCTTCACAGAAAAAGTTTGCCAACCTTTGTTCCGTCCTGTCGTTCCACTTATTTTCTTCACAACATTAATCATAACCTGTGTGTCTATATCCTGCATCTAGAATGTAAGTTCCATGCCTGTGGTCTTCACCATTATGTCTCTAGCACCTACATCAGTAGATGATCAATATATCATCCTTTGTAGAGGGACAAGTGGGTTTTGGTGTTTTCTAATTTCACAGTCTCGAGGTGTTTTCTCTTTTAAGTTAGGCTGACCAAAGGAGAAAAATATCTGCTCCCCTTTGTTGTTATATATTTCATTGTCAATCAATAGTGCTCGTTTTGCTTTTAAAATAGGTGTCTGGGGTGCCTGGGTGGCTCAGTTGGCTGGGTGTCCAACTTCGGCTCAGGTCATGATCTCATGGTTCATGGGTTCGAGCCCCGAATCGGGCTCTGTGCTGACAGTGTGGAACCTGCTTGGGATTCTCTCTCTCTCCCTCTCTCTCTGCCCCTCCCCCACTTATGCATACACACTTTCTCTCTCACTCCTTCATTCAAAAATAAATAATAAAATAAAACAAAAAAATAAAATAGGTGTCTGAAAGGCATTGCCACATAATTCATTTCAACATTATATTAACTTATTTAAATTAATTGGCTACTGCTTAATTTTTTTAACTTTTTTTTGATGTTTATTTTATTTTTGAGAGACAGAGAGAGAGAGAGCACAAGCAGGGGAGGAGCAGAGAGACAGAGGGAGACGCAGTGTCCGAAACAGGCTCCAGGCTGTGAGCTGTGAGCACAGAGCCCGACACAGGGCTTGAACTCATAAACCATGAGATCGTGACCTGAGCCGAAGTCAGCGCTTAACCAACTGAGCCACCCAGGCGCCCCAGTTACTGCTTAATTTTTAAATTATAATGAATACTTGGCATTTTGATCATGATATTAATGCTCATTAATGAAGTTTCAAAATCAACAATCCATTTAATTTTTTAACATAATACATCTTTTTCTAATAAAACAAAAGTAGGAATCATTAACTACTAAAAATTGCACACTGTAACCATTAGAATCTATGTCCTATCTTCTCTCTTCCCTACTAGAAAAGCCCTGAAAGATTTATCATGGAGAATATGAAAGAAAACTATTTTAGTCCTCTAACAAATTCTTATCTGGCTCCTTCCACCATCACCTTTTGACCTCTCTGGCCCAAAAAAACAAAGGGCAATTAGGGGTGGTGAGACAGTAGGTAAATGAGATTTACCAGAAATTTCTTCAGATGAAATACTCAGGAGAAAGTTTTTTTTTCTTAAGGTGGGGGTGGGGTGGGGAGAGACTAAGAATTTCTAACCCAGCATTCTCCAGTAAGATCCCCCACCAACACGATCCCAGACATTAATAGATTGGCAACCATGCGTTTAAGCTTGAATCCATGACAGGAGTCCAGTTGCCTCTGAAAACAAAAGAAGATCCAGTACTTGACCTTTAATATCCACTCTGCAACACTGACCTCATCACATACTTTTCTTCCAAATGTCTACTGTGTCATTTAAAAAAAATTTTTTTAATGTTTATTTATTTTTTGAGAGAGCACAAGCAGGAAAGGGGCAGAGAGAGAGGGAGACACAGAATCCGAAGCAGGCTCCAGGCTGTCAGCACAGAGCCCGACTCGAGGTTCGAACCCACGAACCATGAAATCATGACCTGAGCTGAAGTCAGACACTTAACCGACTGAGCCACCCAGATGCACCGCCCCTCCCCGCACTGTGTAATTTAGATTCTCCAGGATCTTTACTTTTAAACATCAAGGATATCTTCACATTCTAAGCCAGGTGACTGTGCTTTCCTCCTTTTCTACTCATTAGCCCCCAAATAACTTAGATTTTTTTGTTCTAAGTTCTCCATCAGAATTGTGATGCTTCCCAACGTACATGATCAAAATCTTAACTTCCAAAACCAATTTTCTCTTTCCTTTGCTGCCCCAAATGTTTCCCTTCAGAACATTTAAAAATAAATGCAGAGGGGAAACACTTTTTGAGGCATTTTATTTTATGTTTGTTGTTCCTATGTCAAGAATACCCATTGTGATGGGTTTATTCAAATAGAAGACTGACTTCCCTTCTAGGAGCTCCTTGTGAAAGAAGTTCCCAGGGTTAGGGAGAAACAATACACAATGCCAGTACTTCCCAAAAGATAGCCCCTGGAATTGCAAATACATCTCTTACATAATTTGCTAATTTAACCTACCCTGACTACCCTATCTCATCTAGTACCCACAATCATTGTCTATTCCCTTGACCTGCTTTATATTCTTCTAGACACGTATCACCAAGTTCTTACCTAACTCACAGATTGCCTCACATTATTTGTCTCCCTCACCAGCATAGAAGCCCCAGTCTTCTATTCCACTCACTTCTCAAGCTTTGAAAGGTACCTACCAAATAATAGGTGCTCAATAAATATTTGTTGAGTGCAGCAGAGGCTTTGGGTTCTCCATCCTAATCACACCCTTTTTATTCTTGTAGTGTTTTTTTGCACCCCTTTATGTGCTTTTGATTCCAATGATCCCCCTCCCTCCAATTCATCTTCAGAGTGGTGCTCCCTGGGTACCAGAGCTGTTTTGCCACCGCAGGTAGAGGACCTGAGTCCCTGGCAATTACTCCTCCCCTGGGCAGCCCACAGCCAAGGGCTGACTGATAAGCAAAGAGAGCACAGCTCCCCTGCCCAAGGGGCTAGAAGGTGGGGTAGGGGTGGTGGGGGAGAGGGGGAGAGGCGGGGAAGGGAGCCAGTGGTCCTTAGCTCAGTATCTGTTTCTTTTTTTTTTAATGTTTATTTTTGAGAGAGACCAAGAGACAGAGCATGAGCAGGGGAGGGGCAGAGAGAGAGGGAGACCCAGAATCCCAAGCAGGCTCCAGGCTCTGAGCTGTCAGCACAGAGTCTGACGTGGGCTCAAATCCACCAGCGATGAGATCATGACCCAAGCCAAAGTTGGACACCTAACCTAATGAGCCACCCAGGTGCCCTGCTCAAGTATCTGTTTCTAAGGAGCCTAACCTAAGACACTGAATGAATGAGTGTGCTAACATTTTACGCAAACTCAAATCATTCCTTGAAAATTTCACAGTAAAAACAAAAATATCAACCACATTTCTCTTAATTCTACTCAAAACAGTAATGGATTGATATTTACCACCTGAATCTATGGTAAAAGTAATTATCTGGGGCCTTTAGGAAGGGCTCAGCTTTAAAAGTAATTTCCCTGAACAGTAACTCTAAACCATTGGCAAAAAAGAAATGACTGAGTCAGCCCCCATTAACCATACAGAATTACACTTGTTGGTTAATGCTATCATTTGAAAAGCATTGCTCTTAAAAAACAACAGAGCTGTAACAAAGAAAAATTTCAAATGCATTTGCTTTGAATACTGCCTGGTTCTCCTAAGTCCCCACCAGTATCTCCATTTCTCAGTCCAAACATAGGTTAAGTTTATTTTGCATCTTCAAAATGTCATTCGCAAAAATGGGAGCCTCTCTGCCTGATTAATTTTGATCAAACTGTGCTTCATCTAAGTATCTAAAATGCCAGGTTTGCTTTTCAAACGTCCTCTACTGGGCTTCAACTGCCTCCCACAATTCATTTTCCTCTCCTCTCAGGTGGCAAAAGGACACCATGTCAAAGGCCAAATCTGAGCCATTACTGGCAGATCTGGAAGTAGAGAAGAGCAGCATTTTTTTTTTTTCAACGTTTATTTATTTCTGGGACAGAGAGAGACACAGCATGAACGGGGGAGGGGCAGAGAGAGAGGGAGACACAGAATCGGAAACAGGTTCCAGGCTCTGAGCCATCAGCCCAGAGCCCGACGCGGGGCTCGAACTCACGGACCGTGAGATCGTGACCTGGCTGAAGTCGGACGCTTAACCGACTGCGCCACCCAGGCGCCCCGAGAATAGCAGCATTTTTGAGTGCAGGTAAAGATAATTTCCTGAAATCAATCCTAACAAGAAAGACAACCACCTACATTTCTATTTCCCTGCCCTGTGGATCTTGCAGTGAGCAGGTCTTTTCCAGTAATGCTTTTAGGATCATGACTAACATTTAAAGAAATAAAGGATGTCAGTTTTTATAAGCAGTAGCTAGAATTACATGAATACCTCCATTTTTACACATTCTGTTCTCATATGTTTTGTTTCTGTCACCTTGTTACTTTAGCAAAGTCTTTCTCTGTATCCTTCCTGACACCAAAAGTATACTAAGTCAGAGTTATTCTCAACAAAAATCCACAGTGTCTCATTTGATTGTGTACACATTTCTCCTTACGTCCTGGCTGTAACAATAACACCGCGCACTTTCACAGGATCGCTCTCTGGGGTCAGCTCTAATGAACAGATATTAGACTGTAAGTCTCAAGAGACTTTGTTCACTTAATGGTATTTGCTTACATGGACTTAGTGTGTATGCACGTTCACAATAGGCACTTTTGGTGCCAACACCCAAGACAATAGGGTGTTTCCACAAAAGCCTTGGGCCCACCCATGGTCTCACAAGGGCTCTTCCTCCACACTTGAGGGGCCCCAACTGGACCTCCAGGGCATTACAGCTGAGCATCTAATCCCAACCACCCCATGAAAATTTCTATGGAGGAAAATATCTATGGAGATAAATAAACGCTAGGAATTTAATGTAGTCACAGAAAGTGCATCTTCTATTTCATGCCAACAACCATGTGCCATGTGCAGTAAACTATGATAACTGTGTGTATGTGAACTCAGTTTAGTGTTATCAAAACTGTGCAGAAAAGCTCATTCAGCACCTTCTCGGATGCACCTAACATTTTGCTGCATAGTAATTACACATAAATGGCAAGCAGTTCTCCTAAGTTGCTGAGATTACTTTGGCCAAACCAAGTTTTATAGTTTATGTTTTGGTAAGTTTGTCTGGTTGTTGCTATGCATGTGTGGTTTAATAATGTTTCTAGGGGCACCTGGGTGGCTCAGTCGGTTAAGCGTCTGACTTCAGCTCAGATCATGATTTCACCGTCCATGAGTTCAAGCCCCGTGTCAGGCTTTGTGCTGACAGCTCAGAGCCTGGAGCCTGCTTTGGGTTCTGTGTCTCCCTCTCTCTCTACCCCTCCCCTGCTCGTGCTCTGTTTCTCTCTCTCAAAAATATATAAACATTAAAAAAAATTTTTTTTAATGTTTCTAAATGTCAATTATCGGCAAATTTCCCTAACATCATATAAATCCAAACAATACAAGACATCGGTCCAAAGACTAAACCTCCAGTGGCTGGCGCTCCACGGGCAGTAGAGCTCACCCGCTGGTCCTAAAACCAGACATTGTGTTCTTATCTTCAGTGTGCCTCTTATCCTCCAGTTTGGTCACCTCCCAGCCATCTTCCTTCCAAAAAGCTGGGCCCCCTACTCTAAAGTCTCCACATGTTGCGAAAGTTCAAAAACAATGTAGCAGAGAACCTAAGGTCACCACTGTCCCTCAGAGTCTAGTGTTCAGAACTGACACATTATAAACCATACTCCTAAACATCCATGCCCACAGCTAACACCATTCATATTCCAGGGCAATACTTCTTTACATGTCTTGTCCTATGCCCTATGATCTCAGAATGAAAGCTGATTGCAGCTGAGTGACATGACAGTTTATGGGAGGTGTCTTTGCTGACTTTGGAGACACGGTTTTGACTTTGAAACACTTAAGAGAAAACACAAGTTAATTTCTCATATCGTTTCTCTCAAAGTGAATTCAATAGATCCTTGTATTCACCAAGTAGCATTTTCCAGTGGTGTCAAAGCTTCTCTTCGTGTTCCAACCCCAGAAGGTTTGGTTCCGGGGGACACACAGATTGCCACTGTATTTTCAACAGTTGTATACTGGCCCTTAGGAATATATATATAGTAATATTAACAAGTTCATGTCACTCTTAAATTATATACATGTAAGTTTGGCTGTGACCTTCACGAAACATGACACCATTTTTAAATATTGCTGCATGACTCTAGACATTGCTTTGAGACGAATAAATCACAATTATATGTGATAGTAATTTATATGACACAGAATGTGACATCGTGTGAACTTTTGGCCCACAAGTCAAAAAGCATTTCTAAAGCGTAGACTCTGACTGTAAAGAACTTTTAACAATTCTTTTGACAATTTACTTCATTCTTATTTTTCCTGTATGTGTACCATCGAATGGCGCTCTCATAGTGTGCCTGTGACCTCTTCAGAGTTCCAAAACCCTTTGTGGAGATCCACAACATCAAATTTATTTTCATAATATATTAAAATATTGTCCTAATTGCTATACTAATATTTGCACAGATGATGCAAGAACAGTGATGGCTACAACTGCTGGTGCTTTAGCACAAATCAACCGATGGCATGAAATCTAGTAGTAATCACTGTTCTTCACTACTGTCCACTCACATTAAAAAAAAAAAGAGAGAGAGAGGGGCGCCTGGCTGACTCAGTCGGTGCAGCGTGTGATTCTTGATCTCGGGGTTATGAGTTCGAGTCCCACATTGGGTGTAAAGATTACTTAAAAATAAAATCTTTAAAGAAAGGGCATACCTCAGACCACCACAATAAAGGGAATATCATAATAAAGTGAGTCAAATGAATTTTTTGGTTTGCTAGTGCATATAAAAGTTATGTTTATGCTATACGATAGCCTATTAAGTGTACAATAGTATCATGTCTAAAAAAACAATGTATACGCTATAATATAAAATTATTTATCACTAAGAAATGCTATACATCATCTGAGCTTTCAGCAAGTCATAATATTTTTGCTGGTGGAGGGTCTTGCCTCAATGTCTTTGGCTGCTGACCGAGCAGGGTGGCAGTTGCTGAGGTGGGGTGGCTGTGGCAATTTCTTAAAATAAGACAACAATGAAGTTTGCCACATGGATCAACTCTTCCTTTCATGAACAATTTCTCTGTAGCACGCGATGCTGTTTGATAGGATTTTACCCACAATAGAACTGCTGTCAAAATTGGAGTCAGTCCTCTCAAACCCTGGTGTTGCCTTTTCCACTAAGTTTATGTAATATTCTAACTCCTTTGTGGTCATTTCAACAATCTTCACAGCATCTTCCTCAGGAGTAGATTCCATCTCAAGAAACCACTTTTCCCTGCTCATGCATCAGAAGCAACTCCTCATCCGCTAAAGTTCCGTCATGAGATTGCGGCCATGCAGCCCCATCCTCAGGCTCCATCTTCTCATCCTAGTTCTCCTGCTGTTTCCACCCCATCTCCAGGTCCTTCCTCCACTAAAGTCTCCAACCCCTCAAAGTCATCCATGAGGTTTGGAATCAGCTTCTTCCAAACACCCGTGAATGTTGTGGATGGAGCTACAGTGTATTATGCTAAGAGAAATAAGTCAGAGAAAGACAAATACCACACGATTTCACTCATATGTGGAATAAGAAACAAAACAGACGAATATATGGGAGGGGGTGTAAAAAGAGAAGAGAGGGAAACAAAAGTCTCATTACGAAAGTCCTAGATGATATCTTCCAATAGAAGCCTGTTTCATCTACACTGAAAATCTGTTGTTTAGCCACCTTCATTAATGATCTCAGCTAGATCTTCTGGAGAGTTACTCCAGCTTCTACATCAGCACCTTCTGTTTCACCCTGCACTTTTATGTTATGGAGGTTCCTTAAACCTCATGAACCAACCTCTGCTAACTTCAAATGTTTCTTCTGTAGCTTCCTCACCTCTCTCAGCCTTTACAGAATTGAAGAGAATTAAGGTCTTGCCTTGGATTAGGCTTTGGCTCAAGGAAATGCTGTGGCTGGTGTGCTCTTCTACCCAGACCACTCAAACTTTCCCCATGTCAGCTATAAGCCTCTTTCTCTTTTTTATTATCCATGTACTCACAGGAGTAGTATTGTTAATGCCCTTCAAGAACTTTTCCTTTGCGTTCACAACTTGACTAACTCTTTGGAGCGAGACATCTAGCTTTTGGCCTGTCTTGGCTTTCTAGCTTCCCGACTGGGCTTAATCATTTCTAGCTTTTGATTTAAAGCAAGAGACGTGCAACCCTTTCTTTCACTTGAGCACTTAGAGTCCATTGCAGGGTTATTAACTGACCTAAATTCAGTATTGTTGTGTCTCAGGGAATAGGGAGACCCAAGGAGAGGGAAAGAGATGAAGAACAGTCAGTGGAGAAGTCAGAACACATACATTTATCAGTTAAGATCTCCATCTCATGTGGGCGCAATCCGTGGCACCCCAAAACAATTCCAATGGGCGCAATCCATGGCACCCCCAAACAATTACAATAGTAACATCAAATATCGTGGATCATGGATCACCACAGCAAATATAATATTAATGAAGACGTTTGAAATATTATGAGAATTACCAAAATGTAATACAGAGACACAAAGTAAGCAAATGCTGTTGGAAAAATGGCGCCAATAGACTTGCTCATGCAGGGTTGCCACACTTATCACAACGAATTTTACCTCAGCTCTATTAAAGAATATCAAGAACTATGTCTGTTCTGAAATGGTAGTGAAGATATTAAGCTCTGGCACCATTAAAAAAATTTTTAATATCAGATTATTCCTCAATTCTCTATAAGTAGTAAAGAAACAAACAGTAACAATTCCTAATTCTTTTTTCTAACACACTGCAGAGAAAAGAAGTCCCATGCTGTGGAACTGCACCAAACCTTACCTGCCCATGCTGACAGCAAAGATGGCCTAGCTTATAAACAGATAGAGTGGTCTTCGAAGATCCAGGAGGGCCATTTTAGCCCTGTTTCCCTTGCCACACTGTCAGGCCTAAAATTCCAAGACTAGAGACTGATTGGCTTAACATTAAAATAAAAATCTCCCTGAGAGGGGTGAAACATTTGAGGTCTTCTGCCATTTATAACTAGTGGAATTGAGTTTATCAGCTGCTCCCCAAAGATGTGGACTCAGGAACCTTCAAGAGAGTGCTTTTGCTCCCTCTGTCTGGATATCCTGAGAAATTTCACTTGGGGGTCCTCTTGCCTCCCTGGGCACTTCCAGGAAGCTGAGTCTAGGGCCCGTACTCTGTGCACCCACCTCTCTCTTCCCATCAAGCACTGAGGCTGGGGAAGAAATGGGAGGCTGTATGTTTAGTATAGGGTAAAATCTTTTCTGCAATTATTTCTGACCTGGACAAGTTGTCTTTTTCACAATGCACTTCATAATCTATTCATTAAGTTATAGGAACAAAATGAATTTTTGTTCTCTTGTCATCTATATCCCTTCCCTGAAGCAATGAGCACAAAACAAAAATCCATGATAACATTCTCTCCCATATCATAATTCACCCATAACATGACTACCATGAACTCCAGTCCTCCATCCAGCCTGCATTCTCAAACAAGGATAGGTTAATTATGGTAACTTCCTAGGAGGAGTGGAGGAATGACATGGAAGGAGGAGCAAGGCTGAACAGGACGATGGTAGGCAACCCCAGATGAGAAAGCAGGAAGGAAGGTAGACTTCCACCAACAAATCTGGAAATTTCTGCAATCACCATTATAATCCTGGAAGTCCTAGCCAGGCACAGGACTCATCACATGACACAGCCCCCACTGATATGTCAGCTGTAGTGAACCAATATTATCAGGATGGTACTCACAGACCCATGGAATTCTTGGTCAGCTAACTAGGCACTCTCACCCCAGGCATTTCACTGCTCATGAAATAACCCAACCCCATGGTTTGTTACTAATGTTTTTTAGATCATGCTCTTCCTATTCTTTGTGGTAGATATCCACTGTAGATATTACTCATCATGCTTAACTGGAGAAAAGAGAAAGGAAAGATATAGGAATAAAATACATATATGCCTTTATCTCAAACAATTTCCTACTACAGAGGACATAGGAGGTCAGGTAGCATTAGGTCACTGAGATTTCACACTGGACACCTTGGACTATGGTTGTGGCAGTGTCCAGGAGACAGAACCTGAGGTTGGTTGGATACAGTTTATGAGAAGCAGGAAGGGTCAAAGAGAACCCCCAGGTTGCTGATTTGTGCATCTGGGCAGATGGTGGTGTCATTTAGTAAAACAGGGAGCACAGGAAAAGAGGGGGTTTCAGCTGGGAGAATGATGTATTCAGCTTTGGACCATTGGTTTTGAGATGCCTGTGGGACATCTTAGCAGATTTTGAGGACACAGCTGCGAATCAGAAGCAGCAGCAGCCACCAGCTGTGCCAGGAGTGGCAAAAACGGCCATTCTTTGTTCTCCGCAGCCAGGGGGAGGCCTGTTCAAGATGGGCCGGCTGATTGGTAATTAAGTACAGCAGAGTGGAGGCATACATCTCCATTTGAGCGGCTGCAGGCCATTAACACACTGTGCAATTCTCTTTACTTAACACTGCACTCAAACAAATAGTACATCTGGAAAGTTAATGCCCATTCCAGAGCCATTAGGGTCTGCAAATCAAAACTTGTCTTTCAGTAACATGCAGAGTGAAACAAAATGGTGTTCAAAGGGGCTAAGTGATTATTCCATGCTACGTGATGCTATTCATGAAACTCATAAGGTGTCTGCTTGTCATTGTTCATTAACCAACCCTCTTTGCTCAATCCATAATCCTAAACCCAGGGTGAGGTTGTGCCAGCATCACCTTTCAGGGGAAATCACAGAGGCAATTTAGCATGATGCTGATTAATAAACTCATAGCAATATAGTGTCTATCACATCATCAACAGCAATTGTCCCCATGTGACACATTGCCTGACAAAAAGGATCTCCTTTTTCCAGAAACTAAAACCCAATGTCAGCTGGAAAATATTTTTGTCCCCTTGATAAGACAGGGATACCCATATTTCTGTGTTGCAAACCAAACCTAAGCTACTTTGCTCAATCAACAAATTGTCAGATTAGAAGTAAGTCAGGCTAGCACTCTACAAACTTGTATCATCATGCATGATGCAGTAGAAATCTCAAACTAAATGTTGCCATATATACAAATTTATTAGTAATCAGGAATGAAACCTGGTTACCCTAAGAGTAGTCCCTGCTCTCTGTCCTAGGCAATATAGTCCAACAGAAACCTTGCAAAAAGAGTTCCCTCTGAGGCAGATGCATTGATGTTCTGACAGCAGAATCAGCAAACCTTCTAGGTGGCATGGTCCTTCACTAAGCAGGGAATGCAAGACCATATGGATTTCTAGACCTTGGGTCCTAACACCAAATATGTGTTGTTGTTGGGCCTGCTACTCATGATGGTTTATTTATCCAAGGGCCCATCAAATCTAACCACATATTTTTTAAACTATTAATTTTACCAAGGAAATTATTCCTAACATCTCTTATGCTAATTAACAAGCCCTGTGGTGTAGACTTAGATGTATGTATGTATGTATGTATGTATTTATTTTTTAATATGAGATTTATTGTTGGTTTCCATACAACACCCAGTGCTCATCCCAGCAGGTGCTCTCCTCAATGCCCATCACCCACTTTCCCCTCCTCCCCACCCCCCATCAACCCTCAGTTTATTTTCAGTATTTAAGAGTCTCTTATGGTTTGCCTCCTTCCCTCTCTGTAACTAGATGCCTATATTTAAAACACTAGTGCTAACCTCCTTAGAATGTGGATTCCCAGGTAGAGGGCTCCAAGTACTAATTAAGCAATCTTGTCTAAAAGGTATATTCTTGATTAAAGCCTCTCCAAATGTTAGTTTAAGGCCCTAGGATTTAATGTTAACTTATACCCATATATATCACACACTGAGATATTTTAGAGTAAAAATCACACAGAGACAGTATGACATTCGGGTTTTTATTTTTGTCCTTGCTCTGATGTTAAAAATAAAACCAAAATTCATAGCATGGGCTATGTTCCAGTATCTTTTACCATATAACAAACTATCTCAAAATGTAGTAGCATCTAATGTACAGTGTGGTGATTATGGTTAATAATACCATATTACATACTTGAAAGTTGCCAAGGGAGTAGATCTTAAGTGTTCTCACCACAAGAAAAGGAATGGTAATTATGCGGTGTGATAGATGTGTTAGCTAACAGCTCTGGTGGTAATCATTTAGCAGCACATAAGTGTACCAAATCAATAGGCTGTACACCTTAGACCTACACCATATTATATGTCAATTATATCTCAGGAAATTATATCTCAAGGGGGAAAAAAACCTTAATGGAGTAAAACAACACTAATTACCATTTATTTTGTTCACAAATCTACAATTTTGTCACGGCTAATTGGGAGTAACTTCACTCTGTTCCACAGTATCTGGGGCTTCAGCTGAAGGACTTGGGAGAACAGCATGAGGAGTCAGGGCTGGAATCACAGGAAGGCTTTCTGGCTCACCTATCTGGTACCTGGACTGGGAAGATTTGGATACAGGCTCAGCTGGCACTGTGGATGTGAACATCTGTAAGTGGCCTCTCCACTTATAGATGTTTTGGGCTTCTCACAAAAAGGTGGCTGGGTTCCCAGAGGGTGCTCCCCAGAGCGAGTGTCTCAAGAGAACCAGAGCATGGCCTTCACAGGTCTCAGTGCAGAAATCACACAGCCTCACTTCCACGATGTTCTATGGTGACAAACCACCCCAGATTCAAGGGAGTGGAATTAGACCCTGCCTCTAGAAGGGCAGTGGTTGATTGCTGCACAAGATTGTGGGAGATGGGAGGTGTTGGTGTGGTCAACCATTCGAAAAAACAATCTGCTAAAGGCTAGGACTAAAAATGAATAATACATGGTCACTGGTCCTTTATCCTAAAAAAAACCTCATAACTTAATTGTGGAAACAGAAAAATAAACTAATAATTCTAATATAAGACGGTGATAGATCAGGAATCAGCAAACTGTGACTTGCCTCCTGTTTTGTAAATAAATTTACTGGAACATAAAGCCTAAAATATATACTTTCTGGTCCATTAGAGAAAAATCTTGCTAACCCCTGCAGTAGATTCTAGTAAAAAAAAGCTTTGGCAGTGGTGAGGAAGGGAAAATTAAATTTTTATAGGAATTTCAAAGATGTAAACAAGGTAAAATTTGGGCTAAATTTTATTCAATGATTTATCCCTATTTGCCTTGTCTGAGAACAGATTTAGGGAAGTTTAGAAGGATGTGGAAAGAATAACTAAGGGTTCATCCACTAGTGGTGCTGGGGAAGGGACATTCCAGGCAAAAGGAGCGACATGTATATAACACGTCTAAGGAAATGAAAGGGTGGTATATGTTCAGAGAACTATAAAGAATTCAGTGCACTGGGCCATGTAGTGGACACTCCAGGGCCAGCAAGGAACAAGAAGTCATATGAGACCAAGAAATATGAAATCTGAAGCATGGAGCCTGAAAACTCTCAGGAGAACAGTGATGAAGACTGGATCCAGGCAGAGCCAGTAAGAATGCAGAAACACGGTTGTGTCATCATTTCCTCACTTACTCAGCCGTGTCTTCATTTGTGACCTCATCAGAGATGTCTTCTCTAATCAGTGCATCTAAAATGGCAAATCCCTTCTATTACTCTGTGTTCCCTTACCTTGCTTTATCTTTTTCCCTAGCAATTAATACCAGCTACCATTATGTATTTATTTCTCTATGGCCTATTTCCCCCATTAGATATAAGTTCCAGGAGGATGGACTTTATCTGTTTTGTTTGTTGCCATTACCCCAGTGCCCAGCACTTGTACGATAGACTCATCTGTTGAATGAATGAGTGAATGAATGAACAGGGAAATGTCAAGGAGCAGTGTCCATAATTCAGGAACACCCTGGATGTGGGAGGTAGGAAGGGGAAAGCATGAGGGTCGTTCCAAGATTCCTAGTTCAGGGGCTCCTGGGTGGCTCAGTCGGCTGAGCATCTGCCTCTTGATTTTGGCTCAGGTCATGATCTCAGTGTCATGGGATCAAGCCACATGTGGGGCTCTGTGCTAAGAGTGGAGCATGCTTAAGATTCTCTCTCTCTCCCTCTGCCCCTCTCCCCTTCCTTTTCTCTCTCTCTCTCTCTCTCTCACACACACACTCTCTCTCTCACACACACACATGCGCACACACACACACACACAATTTTAAACAAGATTTCTGGTTTAGTTAGATGGGTAGATGTTGATGTCATCAGGTAAGGAAGTAGAGCAGGTGTGGTGGAGACTGAGGCATTGGGTAAGGAGACTGCAAGTTTGGTGTTTAGACTGTTGAGTTCAAGGTGCCTCATAAAACCTTTCAGAGTAGCTATTCAGTAGGGATCTAGGAATATGGATATTAAAGGAACTGAGTTTGAAAATTTGAGATCACCTCAGTTTAAATGACAGGTGATACCATGGCAGGATATGAGATTTTGAATAGAAAAACAAAAGGCATAAAGGAAGAAGAGAGCTGGTGACTGTATCTAGGAAGAGAAAACATCCTTTAAGAGGCTGGCAGAGAAAAGGGAACCAAGGAGACTTAGGGGACAGTCAGAGAAGAACAAAACCAGAGAAGAGCTAGTGCTAGGTGAGCCAAGAGAGCACATTTTCAAGAGAGACCAACCAATTCAGATGCAGCAGAAGGTTTGTGATAGAAGGACTGGTGAGGCATTCCCAAGGAGATCTAGAATGTTCCCATGTGACTCTCACTGTTGAGCATTGTTTATCTCTTAGAGAATTTGCTGTAACTTTTATGACTTGTTTCTTTTTAAAAGATTTTTTCTGGGATCCCTGGGTGGCTCAGTTGGTTGAGCATCTGACTTCAACTCAGAGTCATGTGTTCGAGCACCGCATCAGGCTCTGTGCTGATAGCTCAGAGCCTGGATCCTGCTTCAGATTCTGTGTGTGTCTCTCTCTCTGCCCCTCCCCTGTTCACTCTCTGTCCCTCTCTCTCAAAAATAAATATTTAAAATTTTTTTAAAAAAGATTTTTTCTGCCAGCCTCAGAGAAATAAGATTCATAAATCTAAAGACCAAAATGCTACTTCTGCAGCTGACAGCCTATGTTGTCTCTGTGACTAGGCAAATCCATGGTAAAGAGAAGGTTAATCCAAATGATGTTAATAATACGACAACTGCAAGTACGTGGGCTAATCATTAGGGTGTCCACTCAATGACTAATGAACTCCCTGTCTTGGGTAATTAATGAAAACAATATGGAGTCATCGTTTTGAGTATGAATCACAGCCACGAATAGATTTGCTCAGTCGTTAATTGAAGTAAACAAGGCATTTCAAGGGAGCCAGCACTGAACTCTTGGCTAAAGGTGGTAAATTTTTCTCTGAATCTCAGCCTATGTTTTTATTCCCTCTCTTTTGTTCTCTCAATATCCACTCTCACCTCGATATGACATCTATTCTCTTCACCCGCTGAAACTATTCTCTCACGTCATGACCAAACACTACCTGATGGAATCCAATGATCTGTCCAGCATCTTTATCTGCTGTTTCTTACCTGGTTGGTCATTAGTCACCTTCACCCTCTCTGGGAAGGCTCTTTTCCTTTGGTTTCTCTGATATCAGGTTCTCCTATTTCTCTGTGTATTTCCTCTTATTTCTTTGAATGGCTGGATTTCCTTCTTCTGCCCCTAAACCATAGTCATCTCCTAAAATCCACTTGTCATTCTTCCAGCTTTCTACTACACTCATCCTTGTCTCTTCCACTTCTCTGCCCTCCTACTGTGTTCTAGCTGGTCTTATAGTTCATATTTCCTGTGAATGTCATCGTTATATGTTGATATATATATCAACAGGTGTAGTTATATACAGAATATTACCTACAATGTATTGGTAAGGATGCTGCCTATTTAAGTCAGTGGCCAGTTTAGATCATCTTTTTATATTAAAGTGAAAGATGATATTCTGACTTATTATATACACAAAGCATTTTGAGATAGAATATCTGATAATATCCTCTCATCTAAGGATGAGATTGGGCAGAATTTAATTCAGACTGGGGACTAGACTAGTTCAATTGAGAAAACACTAACTCAGAGGGAAAATTCTATTAAAATCAAATAACTTTAGGGCACAATCTAGGTGCTAATTTACATATATTAGAAAGGCAATTGTATGAAGCCAGTTAAAGTTGCTTCTACAATAGAATTCACTACAGAGGTTAAAAGTTCATTACTGCACACATTTTCTTTAAGAAGAATTTAATTCATTAAATACTACATGTTTATTTTGTTACGTATTTAAAGTTTATCTTTTGTCTGTACCCTTTAAGACTCTAAATTTTTTAGGGGCGCCTGGGTGGCACAGTCGGTTAAGCGTCCGACTTCAGCCAGGTCACGATCTCGCGGTCCGGGAGTTCGAGCCCCGCGTCAGGCTCTGGGCTGATGGCTCAGAGCCTGGAGCCTGCTTCCGATTCTGTGTCTCCCTCTCTCTCTGCCCCTCCCCCGTTCATGCTCTGTCTCTCTCTGTCGCAAAAATAAATAAATGTTGAAAAAAAAAAGACTCTAAATTTTTTAAAATAAGTCTTTTCCAATCTCATGTGTAAATTATACATTTATAGCATCACCAAACCCTCAGTCATTCCTATCAGACACTAGGTTTATCCTGGCAAATCCTCGAGCCAAAGTAAAACATATAATTGTTTAAAGAAATAGAAGGAAGGGTGAAGTCAGTCAATCCCAGTTTAAAATACAATAAGCCCCAAATACAATAAGTGATGTTCAAGATGTTAGCCCTTCAAATGAGATCTTTTTCTAGCTTTCCCATTTCTTTTTTTATTTTTATTTTTTTTTTTATTAATTTTTTTTTCCAACATTTATTTATTTATTTGGGGACAGAGAGAGACAGAGCATGAAGGGGGGAGGGGCAGAGAGAGAGGGAGTCACAGAATCGGAAGCAGGCTCCAGGCTCTGAGCCATCAGCCCAGAGCCTGACGCGGGGCTCGAACTCACGGACCGCGAGATCGTGACTTGGCTGAAGTCGGACGCTTAACCGACTGCGCCACCCAGGCGCCCCTAGCTTTCCCATTTCTGTCAAAAGTAACATTATTCCCCTCGTGCACAGGCTCCACATCTTAGGGATTCCTTTGCCTCTGCCCACTCCTTTCTTACTTATCTCCAGCTTGTCTGCAACTATTACTCATTCTTCTTATCTCAGGGCTACTATGTGGTCTAGGCCATGAGTCCTTCAACAAAGGGAGTGAAATACCTTCCCGATGGTCCTCCTGATCCCAACCCCTCACTAGTTAGGTTATTTCTTGTCAGGTAACTCTTTCATATGATTCCATGACAGCCCAAGTTTAAGAGAGCTCAAAGAATTGTTTTAAATAATTTTGAGATGGACTTTTTAAATCATCTGAGACACAACTTTTATGCCTTTATATATGTGCAAGTAAATATACGTCAACGTTGTATTCTTTTGATCAGTTATATATAATTGGAGATAAAATTTGTTTCCATTTTTTGCCTGCATCTTTGTGACATCTGGATTTTTAATTTCTGAATACTTCTATTATTGTATTGAAAATTCAATCTTAAGTTGAAGATGGAAAGCAGGTGATATCAGCCACAGAATGAACTATTCGATATACTTCTAGTAATAGAGGCATGAAGATAATTGTCTGGAGAGGTGGAAAAGTAAAAAATATAAGTAGACTCAAGAAGGAGTTAGATACATTTGAGAATTAGGGATCAGTAATGAGTTATCAACACATATTCGGAATTTTATCCGCTCTCACCTCATATTATTATGAGGATATGATAGGATATTATCATATGCAGCATAACAAAAGATGCCATAAAAGTTTGCTCTCATGAACTACTGATTGTTTCCTGGACAGTGTGTTTCAAAGTGTCTCTACTGCCTGTCATATAAAAACCAAACTAAGAATCTGGGCTTGAGTTTCTTCAATTATGAAATGGCCATGCTGATCTTGAAGAGTGGTCTTCAAAATTTTAAGCAGCCCAAATCATAAACCAGATTAAAGTAGAACCATCAGATGAAAGCATCCACAGGAACCAGATTCTACCACTTCTTCCATGCCCAGAACCCCTGCCCAGTAGCCTCCACAGATAAATAATTGACCTAGAAGGTCTCTAAGTTTCTTCCTTGTTGCTAGGATTCACTCCTGAACTTAGATTTCAACATCTTCCATCAAATGGTCTTGCCTTCCTTTACCAGACTCAGATTTCCCCATTCCCCCTCAGGGTTCAGGATACAAGTCCAAATGGCCATGGACAAGATAGAAATTGAGGCAATCCAGAAACCCATCCCTCATCTAAAGGGCTTACATCCAGACTTGCCAGATCTTTCCATTTGTCCAAAGAATCTAGAAATCTGGCTCTTCCTTTTAAAATCTAGAGATTTTGGGGGTGCCTGGGTAGCTCAGTCAGTTGGGCATCCGACTTTGGCTCAGGTCATGATCTCACAGTTTGTAATTTTAAGCCCCACATCGGGCTCTGTGCTGGCAGCTCAGAGCCTGGAGCCTGCTTCAAATTCTGTGTCTCTGTCTCTCTCTGCCCCCCCCTTCTCAAGAATAAATAGACATTAAGAAAATAAAAAAGTAAAATCTAGAGTTTCTTTTTAATGTTGGTAACTATGATGGTTAGTTTATGTGTCAATTTGCTAGGCTGTGGTGCCCTGTTGTTTAGTCAAACACTAGTCTAGGTATTGCTGTGAAGGTATTTTGTAGTCAACAATCTATTGACTTTAAGCAAAAGAGAATACCCTTGATAATATGAAAGGGACTCATTCAATCAGTTGAAGACCTTACGAGCAAAAAACTGAAGTTTCCTGGAGAAGAAAGAGTAAGGAATTCTGTCTCAAAAATGTAACATGGCAATTTTACCTGAATTTCCAGTCAGCCAGCCTGCCACACAGATTTTGGGTTTGTCACACACACACACACACACACACACACACACACACGCACGCACATACACGCACACACACGCACGCACACACACGCACACATTCTTGGTTCTGGTTTTGTGAAGAACCCTGACAGCCAACTCAAACTTTTGTGAAACTGAGGCAAAACAAAAGACAAGCATGAACCCAGACTATATTTGCAATTCACCAGTATGTGACCCAGTGCCCTACAATCCAGCCCATCTTCTTGGGAGCCCTTGTTTTACCCACTCCTGGTCATGGTTACCACCATGTCCTTTCCCCACCAAGAAAGCCTTTCCCATTTTATATTCCCAGCCAAATCCAGTGTCGCCCAAAGGCACTAGGCTCAAGGCTCTTCTCTTTCAGGAAGCTTCCATGATGATCTCTGTGAATTAGTTTTAATTCCATCTACATTTAATGTTCATAGATAGAATGTGCTATGCAATGCCATATTTATGATTTTTTAAATTGTTCTCAAAACATTATTCACCTTGTCTTTCAAATACTAATAAAGATCTCATCTTTAAAGATTGTCTGCCATTATTCACCAACTTGTACCAAAACCAAATTGCTCTAGAAATTAGGAGACATGATGAGTTCCAGTCTCAGATCTGTCCCAAGTTAAGGGCATTACCTTGGAAATGTCTCCAAGCATCTCTGTAAAACAGGATAAAGCTAATTAATGGCTAACATTTACCTACTGCTCACCATGATCCAAGTACTATGATCTTCACATACTTTCATTCATTTAATCTTTAAAATTTTATGAGGTAGGTACTACTGTGTAGGTTAAACTAAGACATAGAAATATAAAGTAAGTTGCCCAGGGCCAGCTTACAGGCAATGGAACCAGGATTTGGATCCAAGCAGCCTGATTTCTCAGCCCACATTCCCAACCACTACACTAAGGAGACACAAAATACGTATTGCATAATTCCCAGCAGCTCTAAAATTCTATGATTTTACTTCTTTTTTTAAGTGTTTATTTTTGAGAGAGAGAGAGAGTGTGTGTGAGCTGGGGAGGTACAGAGAGGAGGCAGGGGATAGAGGATCCAAAGCAGGCTCCGCATTGACAGAAGAGAGACTGATGTGGGCCTCAAACCGATTAACTGTAAGATCATGACCCGAGCTGAAGCTGGATGCTCAGCTGACTAAGCTATCCAGGCGCCCCTCTATGATTTTACTTCTAAAATCACCTTCACTATGTCTTTGTTATAAGACACAGTTAGGACTCACTAAATGTTTGTTAAAATGAGTCAACTACTTTTCAGTTAATTTCAGTTTCATTACCCTGATGGTGGATCAGTTGATGTGAGTGTGGTGGACTAGGTTTGACTGAGCTCACAAGTCACTAGTGATAGGTTCTGTTCACAAGGACTGACTTAGCCATCAAATGCCCTGTCTCTACTTCATCCTATTCTTAGACTTACAAGTCCCATTAGGTTCAATTATACTGACTATTATTTATTTCCTGCAAAGTAAGATGAACAAATATCTCCAGAATTAGTTTGTAAAGCTAGACTTTAACTGAAGAAAATGAAAACACTAATTCAAAAAGATACATGCACTTCTATGTTCATTGCAATGTTCTATGTTCTATGTCTATTTACAATAGACAAGATATGGAAACAACCTAAGTGTCCACCAATAGATAAATGGACAAAGAAGATGTGGTATATTGGCACATTGCTCAGCCATAAAAAAGGATGAGATCTTGCCATTTGCAATAATATGGATGGACCTATAGGGTATAATGCTAAGGGAAATAAGTCAGACAAAGACAAATACAATATGATTTCACTCATATGTGCAATTTAAGAAACAAAGCAAACAAAGAAACAAAAAAGAGACCAAAAAACAGACTTTTAAATACAGAGAACAAACTGGTGGTTGCCAGAGGGGATGTGGGTGAGCAGTTGGGTGAAACAGATAAGGGAGATTAAAAGTATACTTATGCTGAGCATAGAGTAATATATATAATTACTGAATCATTATATTGTACACCCAAAACTAATATAACATTGCTTGTTAGTTATACTTCAATTTTTAAAAATAAATAAAAAATTTTAAATCCTTAATCAGCAAAAACAAACAAACAAACAAACAATACATCACATACTACAAATGACTGATCATACGGTTGAGGTCAAAATAGGCAGTTCCAGCTGGTGGTAAAACCACAGAACAAGAGGTGACTGTTTGCCAACAGGAGCAGAAACAATGACCTTGTAAGGTAGAAGTCAACCTAGTTATAGCAGATGCTGTCAATAACCCACTGGTATCCACTTGGCCCACCCCCAAAGTCTTCAGGAAATGCTTCTCACAATACCAACATCTTTCAGCCTCAGGTACCTGTGTCTCTCTGCCAAAGGGCATGCTCAGCCCAAGGATAACACAGTCCAGAAGTGCCAAAGGATTTATGTGGCCAGGAGCAACCCCCAACCAATGAGGGATAAATAATCAATTTCTTCCCCTATCAGTAGGATGTTTCCAGGGCATGTTTCCTATTTTTTGGTAGGGGGAGCATCCCAAGTGACTGAGCCCTTGTGCCCAGAGGGGTCATGAAAACATCCATTTTTTTCAAGTTTATTTATTTATTTTTGAGAGGGAGAAAGAGAGAGGGAGAGAGGGGGGGGGTAGAGAGAGAGAGAGAGAGAGAGAGAGAGAGAGCGAGCAGAGGGAGGGGCAGAGAGAGAGGAGAGAGGGAATCCCAAGCAGGCTCTGCACC
Source organism: Herpailurus yagouaroundi (assembly GCF_014898765.1). NCBI lineage: Eukaryota > Metazoa > Chordata > Mammalia > Carnivora > Felidae > Herpailurus > Herpailurus yagouaroundi. The sequence goes on from NW_024412391.1 coordinate 83,284,997, forward strand.
ATCAGTGTGAGCCTGACACAGGGCTCAGTCTCACAAACCATGAGATCCATGAGATCATGACCTGAGCCAAAATCAAGAGTCAGCCACTTAACCGACTGCGCCACCAAGGTGCCCCGAAATAGCCTTTACTGACATTTCCCCACTCTCTGTCTCTCCATCTAATTCTATCACTATGCTTATGGGGATCATTTCCCAAACAAACTTCTGGCACCCAAATCCTGGTCTCAGTCTGGAGGCTTTTGTTCAAATCAACATGGTATCACACCCCCCATAGCAGCCATATAATAGTGCTTTGCCATTTGGGAAATCCACCAAAATGTGCAAGGCAATGCTTTGTAAGATTGTGTAAGTACACATGTATACACATACACACAGAGAAGAAGCAAAATAATGTGGGTCAACATTTCCCAAAATATATTCCAGGGGATAGTATTTTAATAAATTTTGCTTAAAAAATCATGTAATGTCGAATAAATTTTGCACTGGGTTGCTTAAAGGGTAGAGGAGTATATTGTCCATACCATGATTCTGTTGTGCAGACAAAAATGTATCTATTTGCTATAACTGACTTCTCTTGTTCTTGAGCCTCTGCTGTCAGTAACAGGGAAGAATTAAACTTGACAATTAAAAGTCCTCCAGTCATGTCAATTTCAAAAAAAAAAGTCTCTTGGGTAAATATTTAGTTAACTCAAAGTTCAAACTTTCTATCAGACGTTTCTTCCCTTCAAAGGATCTCACCAGCTCATGTCCCAAGGTGGTTCAGGTGCATGGAGGCAAGTGCACATTTCCTCATGGCCAAGAAAGTATGGGGAGGGCATGCTGCCCTGTGTTCTGCCCTCTGGAGGGTCTCCTATGGCCATGGCTGAGGTGGACACAGCTGTCCAGCAGACCCAACTGGAGAGACTGTGAAAAATGCAGATTACCAGGTCCTTTCTCTGGATGTTTTGATTCGGGGAGAATGGAATAAAAACAGGAGCCTATACATTTAACAAGTTTTCCAGAGTGTTCTCATGTAGCCAGAGCAATGTCTGGCATTTGGGAAACACTAGGGTAGCCTGTTCTGTTGCCTACCAAGTTTTGAGCTTCCCGCCATACTGTAAGCTAGGGGACTCACAACTTATTGTCTCATACCGAGGCATATGATTTAGCACTGTCATCATCTTTACTCATCATGAGGCATACTGGGGCAGAGGATATAAGGTTTCCAAGTAAATGTTGGCACTGGTGGTAAATATACTGATACTGTAGTTTACGTACAGTAATCAGAATTTTTAAAGCAGAACTGAGGAAATAAAAGGAGAAAAAGATCCTCTGATATTAATTCCTGTTATTTCAATACCAATAAGGAGAGAGTTCTAAGAAAAGCCACACAAAATCCCTGAGAGGAAAGAGGAACAGCTGTATAAAGAAAGACCAAAAAATTACATTATCATTTACTTAATAAAATCTACATCTAAAACTCTGAAAATTATATCTCATTTAAAGACTGCCAGGAAAAGAGATTAGATGTTATTTTTTCTTTAATTTTGTACTTTAAAAAGAGATAAAATGTTATTTCTGTGGTATTTTTATAAGAAGGACATTTATAGCATCACTTTTGAAGTATATTTAAGTTGAATGTTGTAACTTAATGAATACATAGGATTGGTTTATACCACTTAAAGTTGATAACAACAAAATCTTCCACCCAAAGCAGCTTTACATTTCAAACTCCCTAGAATGAAATTTAACCTTTTAAAATATGTTTCAGAATATTATGTCAGCTTGTTTTTTCAGAGGGGAACCTTCACCTGGTGTAGCAGTCAGAACATGTTTGGTTGGATTTTAGTTACAAGCAACTATGAGATTTCAGTAGCTTGACACACCCGTGGTACATTTCTTCCTTCCTTCCTTCCTTCCTTCCTTCCTTCCTTCCTTCCTTCCTTCCTTTCTTTTTTAAGTTTATTTATTTATTTTGAGAGAGAAAGAGCACATAAGTGTATGCAGGAGGGGCGGAGAGAGAGGGACAGAGAGAGGATCTCAAGCAGGCTCCACACTGTCAGCACAGAGCCTGATGTGGGACTTGAAACAAACCCTGAGATCATGACCTGAGCCAAGACCAATTGGCGGATGCATAGCCAACTGAGCCACCCAGGCACCACTCCCCAACAGTACATTTCTTGCCCATATAAACGCTCAACATGAGTGAATTGGGGAGCATTGCTGATCCCAGCCTTTCAGGGGCCAGGTTGCCAACATTGCATCTCAACATGTGTACGTGTGCTTCCAAGTTCTCCACAGCAGAGAGAAGGAAACACCACAATTTGTGACATACTTGTGCTCACATTTCATTGGTCAAGCAAACCAGTGATCATCGTAACTTCAAAGGGGATGGGAGAATATTGTCTTACCACTTGTCTCCTAGGAGAACTAGAACTATTTGTCACCAGCTCTACTGACTATCATTTCTGCTTTGCTTCTTACCACCCCTGGACGTTGGCATCAGATAACAGCCCACACTGTCTATCCCTCTGTTTGGGACTCATACTATCAATCCAACAAACTTATATTAGCAATCCAACAGCAACAGAATATTTCACTCTTTTACATCCCTAGTGTATCACATTAGGGTAAAGCCAGAGTATGTATGTAAGTTTTTTTAAAAAAAATAGTTGGTAGCCCCGCTGTGGCAGACATGACTAGCGATTCACCAAAGACAGATGACCTTCCCCATCATTTCCCCTGGGTAGAGTCATTGCTGAGTTGCAACTAGGCAACAGAGGCTATAGTTCTCAGACTCTTGCAATAGGTGACTGAGTTCTGGCTGATGAAATGCAGATGGAAATGTCATTTTCCACTTTCAGGCCCAGCCCATAAGTCTCCTGTGCCATATGCCACTCTTACCTTTTGGCTGGATGTTGATGCCTGCGGCAATCTAGAAAACGACACGTTGAAGATGCCAGAGCCTCTGTCAACCTGGTCTCCAAATGACTACATGACCCAGACCTTCCATCAATCCCCTACCTTGCTGATGATACATATAAACGTTTTACTAAAAATCGTTTTATTTTTAAAGTTTATAAAAATAAATGTGGATTATGATAGAGAAACTTTAATTCTGATGGGGCGGGATAATACTTGACAGAATACTCTAGAAGTGTGAATTTTAAAAAATGTTTTGGTTGGCCTTGATGATGACAAGATCAACTAATGTAATTCCTTGGCTATTTACCAATCTCTCTCCATTCTCTGACGTGTATTCTCTGGATCACTGCACCACCTGATTAGAAGAGAATTCTCCAGTAAGTGCAGAAAGAACTGCATTATTCTAGAGGGTCTGGAGAAGGCAACAGGGAAGACTGCCAGGTTCTGGTTTTGTAAAGTCCTTTACTTATCACTGACCACTCAACATAGGCGATATAATCACATCATCAATGGCTGCCTAACGCTTATGGGCCACATTCTAGGTGTCTCACTACAGAAATAATTCATAACACGTGAACTTAGATATTTGATACTACTTAAATTTATCATGCTCATCAAAGCCCTGTCACCTCCACTATGTTGCGGCAAACCTAACTGCTATGTTTTGTTTTCACTGGCGCACAAAGATAGACTGCAGTCTCCAGCCAGCCACCCTTGGTGGCGACGTGGGTCACGTAACAGAGTTCTGACCAATGATATGACGGCACAAGAAATGGGAGCAGTTCTCAGACCCAGTGGAGGCCTCATAGCCCAAAGGGAGGGCAGAACCACTAGCTGCAGGGGGCTGGTCCCTGAATGAATGCTTAGACAGCGCCCTACCCACCCAACCAGCTTGGGACTCTGAGGAGAGAAAGCAATAAACCCGCCGAGATTTTGTTATGCGATTAGCACCGTTAGCGTACCCTAATGAATACATTAAGACTGTTGCATTTGCCTCAGAGAACCGCGTGAAAGGTTAAACTAAAGGGAATGGTATGTAAAGTATACATCGGTAAAGCTGTTAATTTAAAAAAGCAAGTCCAGGGGTCCCTAGAGATGCATTCCAATCTCGCTCCCTACTCCCAACCCCAAACTGTTCAGTTTCGTCCTTCCTGCTTGTTTCACAGCTTCTACAGAATACTGCTTGCTGGGGTGGGGGCTTGGGGGTGCTGTTGGGAATGCCATGACTTGGCCCCGCAGACCACCCTCTCTTGGCCTCTTCGTGCATTCCAGGCTACTTAAGGAACTGTCAGCCTTCGGAACTTTGACCGCCTATACCGTGCCCTCTGCCAGAATGCTCTCCCCCCTCACCTCTACCTGCCCAGTGCTACCTGTTCTCCCTGCCACTCTTACTGAGACCTTCCTTCTGGAAGGCTCAGGTGGGACAGACAGCATCCCGCTCTGGAACTCCTACAACCCTTCCTCTGGACAGCTCTGAGGGTTCATCTATGTCCCCCACTGTGTGATGACAATAGGTGGACATCTCTGCCTTGCTAGAAGTTGCAAGCTGGCTGCAGACAGGGACTCCCGTCTGCCAGCACACAGATGATATTCAATAATAAATGTTGGATGAATGCATGCCCTGTGAGAGGCAGACATGATGGGCCAGCACTGGCCTCCACCTGGAACACCAAGATTCACATGGAGGCAAGGAGTCTGCCAAGAAAGTGGAGAAAAAAGAAGAGAAATCCAGTTAATTAAGAAAGCATGAGAAGTAGCTCGAATTTTAGACACTTTTTAAGTAAAAATAACTTTAGGTAAATACTACTTTTGAACTATATTGATATATAACACACAGAAAAGTGACCGTCGAGAACATGGTTTGATGAATATTCAACAAACTAGTCAGTACGTCATCAAGAAACAGAATGTTATCGGCCATCCAAAAGCCCTCCCCGTCAAGTCAGTAAATAACTATTTTAAAAGAAAAGGAAGGAAGAGAGAGGGAGGCGTGTCCAGACATCCACTTAAAAAGAAAAAGAGAAACCCTGAGACAGTCAGCAGATGGGAGGAGGGGCAGGGTAACTCACGCCCTCATTGAGCCACACCCATCGAGGCTTTTCCAGACCCTTAGAAAATTCTCCTGGGATTAAACGGACGCACAAAATGGGTAACTGTAGAGCAAGAGGGCCGAGCTTTGGAGGCGAAGAACATTCCTCCTAGGCACCCACACGACGCGATGCCGTCCGGTTCGCCCACCCTGGGCGCCCGGCAGGGATCGCAGCTCTGGGCCCCGGGTAGCCGGGCAGGTGGCGCCGCGCGGAGAGGTCCCGTCCGCCTCCTGGGCGACGCAGGGCGGCGGCCTCGCTGCGTCCCCAGCCAGGAAAGGGCCCGGCTTGGGAGTCAGCGCCCTCGCCCCACTTCCCATTCGCAGTCCGCATTCGTGCGCCCTTTTACTGAACCTGGAGAGGCAGGGCATCCTCCGCGCTGCCTTCCAACGGGATGTGCCTCCGCCAGACCCCAAGCCGAGAACTCAGAGCTTTAGAAGAAACAAAGTCCCATATCAAGACCAGAGAAGCAGCTTCCAGTAAAATGTCACTTCAGGCCACAGGACCATTGCTCTGAGAGCTGGCTCCACTCAAGCCGGTCTACTAAGTCTCTGCTAGGCCCTTGAAAAGGAAAAATCTTAGGAAGGAAGGAACCATCTTTAGTTTGGAAGCTTCACTCCTTACTGCAGTTTTGTCTCTGTCAGGATCGGTTTGTGTGGAAGAGGTAGAAAGAGACAGGCATGTGATTAGGTAACAGGTGTGTAGGCAGTTAGATAAAAATTCTAGACAGTCTGCAAGTAATTCTGAAGGTAGGGTCCCAGGGATGGGTCTGGGCATCCATTATATGGGAGGATTTCTTGCTCACAAGGATGTGTGGTACAGGCACTTGGGGGGGGGGTCTTATATTTCAAGTTCTTTTTATTAAGAGAACAACAAAGAGAACTAATAAGCCGGATCAGGCAGAGGGACTATAAAGGGGATGTTTCTAAAGCATTATGGTTCCTTATAATGTTAAACTGGGCTTCATCTCCACTCCACATGCTGCACACCATCTTCCTCCCAAATTTCCTGTTCCGAGGTTTCCAGAAGAGGCCATTGTAGGGTGTTGGGTTAGGTGGTTAGATGGGAGGGAGGGGATGCCTGGGTCTTGGTTGATCTGGGAGGCTTCAGGAGTATCACCCAATATTCCTCTTGCTAACTGTAAACGCAAGGGAATCCACTGATTTTGAAAAAAGAACTCTTCCATACAAACCATCCATTCTATAAATATTTATCAAGGCCCTTGCTTATATGTGCCAAGCACTGTGTTGGGCCCTGGGGAATCTGGTGAAAAGCAGAGCAGTCACTGTCCCCAAGAACTCACAGTCTGGTGGAGGAGGCAGCCTAGTAAAACAGCTATCCTCTCCTGGGAGAAGCACTAGGACAGCTGCCGCTGCCCAGCTGTGGGACCTGGGGCAAGGCACTTAACTTCTCTGTGCATTATTTTCATGATCTGTGAATGAGGGTAATAGTAGTGCCCCTCCTTGGGATGTTGTGAGGATTAAGTGAATTATACACTATTCACTAATTAAAGTGCTTGGGGGGGGGGGGGCGGCGCCTGGGTGGCTCAGTCTGTTGAGCATCCAACTTAGGCTCAGGTCATGATCTTACTGTTTGTGTGTTTGAGCCCCACGTCAGGCTCTGTGCTGACAGCTCAGAGCCTGGAGCCTGCTTCAGATTCTGTGTCTCCCTCTCTCTCTGTCCCTGCTCTGCTCATGCTCTTTCTCTCTCTCTCTCTCTCTCTCTCCCTCTCTCTCTTTCGCTCTCTCTCTCTCTCTCTCTCTCTCTCTCTCAAAAATGAAGAAACATTAAAAAAATTAAAGTGCTTGGGACAGTTTAAGTCACATAGAAAGTGCTATGAAAAGGTTTGTTCTTATTGGTGGTGACAGTATTGTTATTCTTGGGGTGGTTACTGATAGAGAGAAAAGCTTCCTCCACCATGTGCTCTCCTAAAACCAGAAAGCCTTCCCTAAGGAGGTTAGGCAAATGGAGTATTAAAAAAGAGGAGTTGGTCAAATGGCTCAGGGGACGAGGGAATGGGGGAAGGAGAGGGGAGGAAAGCCTAAGCAGAGGAGACTGAGCAGAGGGAGCAGCATGGGGAGGCACAGAGGCGGGGAGACAGCACCGCAAATTTGAGAGCAGAAAGCAGTTTAATTCAAATGGAGAGGTGATTTGGAAGATAAGGCATCCTGTTAAAGTTAGACCACAAAGAGTAGATCACAAAGGATCATGCTTAGCATTCTGCTAAGGAGTTGGGATTGTTAAAAATTAATTTACAAAAAAAAATCTTCTCTAGAAATTTGTGTGGTCCTTCCTAAGCTGTATCAGCAAAAAAGCGCCCTCGATGGCCAATTTCTGATAATAAGAATGGAAAATGTGTGGAATGTCCCACAGGCACATGGCTCTGCCTGTAGGGTAGATGTTGACTGTGATGATTTCCCATAGCTTCTTTTCTCTAAACCTGGAGTGGCTCCCCTCTACCCACATGGCATGATAATACCCTACTGCCCTAATGGCAGTCAAAGTTCTGACAAACTCTCCTGGAGTCCTCCCCAGCGACCCTTTGTCTTTACTGTCAGAGCCCTGACATTCTGTTTGGGTAGCCACAGTTCTCTGCCATCCAGGAACTCAGCAGAGAAAATCCTGATTAGTTTAATCCACTCGTGTAATTCTATCCCCTTTCTTAGTGATTGGCTGAGGGACAGGTAAGCATTTGCCATAATTCCGACCAGAGATAAGAGAGAACTCAGGAGGCTTCTGGGAACGTTCTCTCTCTGAAATAGAAACACACAAGCGGCATGCCTCTTCTTCCTCTGTGTGTCATGTTGGTTGAGTGATACCAAGAATTGTATGTCCTCTAGAACATCCAACACAATGTCTTGCATAGTATAGTTAGATGAGTTTACATTCCTTTGAAACATGAAGGTTTACAACAACTTCCTCTGAGATAATTAGGGTGGTTGCTTTCCCTTTGGTAGATTAGAGAGCCGAGAGAGATGAATTAGCATATATTAGGCCCAGAGAATAAGCAGAAATAAACCTAGGTCTCACGATTGCTAGTGTTTCTACAATACCAGGATACTTCTCTTTCAGCTTACCAGATATGGACCAAAAGCTTCACAAAGGTTGGTATTTGTGCCCAGACAACAAATCAAGGTATGAAAGTAAATTGTTAGACTAAAATGATTTTTTGCATTTTTGTTCACATTGTATAAGCCCTCTGAGGCTGAACTAAAACATATGAAAAGATGGATTCCAGTGCTTTTCGAAGCCAAGAGATACCCACAGGTCTGCATCAGATAGCTGCCCCACCTAGGAGCAATAACCCAAACCGAGCTTCTCAAACAGTGTGCCCCAAAAGCGTTGCGGGAGGCAGGGATTATCTCATCCTTTGAGGAGCCTTTTTGCTTGACCTCAGTGTCAGTCTGTTGGAGCTAATGTAACAAAGAACTATAGACTGGGTGGCTTATAAACAACCAAAAAGTATTTCTCACTATTCTGAAGGCTAGAAGTCCAAGATCAGTGTACCCCCATGGTCAGGTTCTAGTGAAGGCCCCCTTCCAGGTTGCCATATTCTCACTGTATCCTCACATGGCAGAAACAGGGCAAGAGAGCTCTCTGGGATTCCTTTTACAAAGGCACAAATCCCCAAAGGCCCCACCTAATACCACTACATTGGGGGGTAGGATTTCGGTATTTGAATTTGCAGGGGGACACAAACATTCAGCCCATTGCACCCAGTGTGCCATACAAATGTTGTTACTATTGACGTGTGCCAAGACATGAAATGAATTTGGAAGGCACATGCCAGTCTTCCCATGTCTTTCCCGTATCTCCGTATTTCCCACGACTGTTTTCAATAACCCTCTATTTCAGCAAAATGATCTGTTCACTGTCCCCCAAATACTTTCAGGCTTGGGAAATTTCCCTTATGATTCCTCTTACCTTAAATCCTAGGCGTCCCTCTGCATGTTGAACTGTTTTTTTTTTAAGTCCCACCCAAAGTGACCTCCTCCATCAAAATATTATATTTTATAATGAACATTACATAATCTGTTTATTGACTATTGACAGATATTACTGTGTTCTTCTTTTTTCATCTGTTCTATCTTATTCCTGTGATGGTCAGAGTGATATAGAACGTCAACCTGTTTGATTTTTTTTTTTTCCCAGTCAAAATGCAATGTATGTCTACCATATGTAAAACACGTGCTAGATGCATGGAGATTCACAGAAGGGGAGAAAAAAGAAGAAAAAAGAAACATATCAATAAAGCAGGTGAATGATGACGCCTACAAGTCTCCTAACCTAAAAAATCTGGGGACGAAAGAGGCCCCAACAAGAGGACTCCTCTGCAAGGAGGAAGTATCCACTGAAAGGGTGATATTGGCCATGACTTCTGTCTTGGAACGCTTATGACATATAGTCAAATTTTAGTGGCTATATTAGGATTTGGAGAAGGGCAGGGTATTTTTAATCTCAAACCACCAATAAAGCCTGAACCATTTGCAAGTTTAGTCATAGAACAGAAAATATTTGCATAATTGGACTTAGCTGAGTAGTTCCTTCAGCAGCAAGGAGACCCAAGAGTCAGCTGGAATAATTAGTGTGTGTATATGGGAAGTGGTTGGGGAGGTGGGTAATCGGGTTGGGATTTGGCCCCCTGGGTGTGACTGAGTCAGGGTGAGGAAGGTATCTGTTGCATGGTCTAGGGAACAAGGCTGGCCAAGCTTGTGGTCAATCTGCGGTCAGCCCACCCACCCCCATAACAGCTTGGCAAACTCCTTTAGCATGGCTCCTTGGTCCCTCATTCAGAATCAACAAAGAGGGCCAGCTCTTAGGCTTCTAAATCTGCCAGCCTCCCAAGGGAGTATTCCTAAGTAGGAATATACTTTGGAAAGCTGATAAGCTCCCTCCAAATATTTGGGAGGCAGTCTTTGAATTAAATGGTTTTCCTGCTTGATGTCAACTATTATAGGTACTCTTTGACTATGTGTAGAAACTGTTTGCAGAAAGCTAAGACCCCAAGGGGTCTGTGTGAAAGGAGACAGACTGGATCAACAATAATTTATTCTGATGTCAAAGGAACTCGGAGAACCTCTCAATTATATACCTCCAAGAAAGCACCATCCTACTGGCTGTTCCTGGGACTCAGCTGGAGTCCATGAGAACACAGACTAGAGGATGAACTCAAGTATAGAAAACCCTGGGAGAGAGGAGATGGAACACTGGTCCAGGATCTGAGTGGGCTTGGGGGTTCTAGAGGAAATTGAGGTCACCTGAAAATACAGAGCTGCTCTAAAAATGATTTAAGATGATTTTTTCTTTTCTTTTTCTTTTTTGAGTTTTTTTTTTTTTTTAATGTTTGTTTATTTTGAGAGGCAGGGAGAGGGGACAGAGGATCTGATGCAGACTCTGTGCTGACTGCAGGGAGCCCAACATGGGCTGAAACTCACAAACCATGAAATAATGAGCTGAGCTGAAGTCAAACACTTAACCTACTAGACCACACAGGTGCCCCTAGTATGGCTTTTCTATGTATTCCGTACTCCCATGGGACTCAGGAGCCCTCTCTTAGTGACTGTCTATCTGATGGGATGACAGAGCTCAGCTCCCCAATTTTCCCAATGACACCAAGAAACCTTTTATTTTGTCTGCAGCCAATCATGGATCATAGTAAGTCTCCCTCTACAACACACATGGACACATGCGTGCACACGCGCACACACACAACAGTGATATTTTGGACCCTGAATGCTCTGAAAATATACAGAAATGTCTCACCAAGGTAAGGAGGCAAGCTCCCAGACCTTGTTTTTGAAAATATTCAGCTTGTGTAACTCAGGCCCCTGGATCACTAGGTTTCTCTCCCCCATTCCTCAGTTACAGCATATGAACAAGAGTTCATTTGAGTTCCTGCAAAGAAAATTTAATTAAGTGAGCTTTGCAGGACTAATGAGTTTACTTTAACTCTTAAAAATCTGCCTACCAGGCTGTTTCTCTAATATTGTGGCTGTTAGGCCTTTTCTTCTAAGAACTATCTAGAAAGAGTATTTATGTCTCGTGTGTTTTTGTCTTGTGAATGTGTATTTCAATTTGTTTCAGTCTCTCCTATTTAAAAAAAATTAGTTCAAAGAATAGAATATATATATATGTGTGTGTGTGCATATATATATATATATATGGTAAACATTTTTCACTCCTGTGTTTCACTCTGTGCTATAACAGGAAATGCATTTCTGACACTTTTAAAATGAGCAATCACACGTATAATCAACTTGGTTAAAACTTCCTTCCTGGTAACTGCAACACTTCCTCTGCATCTGGATACGAAGGGAGACCCAGAAAAGCGGAAGAGTTTAGAGGCACACTGGGTAGATTCGAATTTGTTTTGTTTTCAAAAATTAAACAAATGATCCTTCAGCATCATCACCTCCGCTGCTTTATCAGGTATTACTTCCTTCTATTTTTTTGCCCTTTGTTGGGTCTGACTCGGAATAGTGACACTTCCGTCTGGGGTAGAATATTTTTATCTGGAACGGTTGTCGGTTCTTGAGATGATACTACCACTGAATGCCTCCGTTTCATTGTCTGGCCAGACCTATACGTGTGGATATCCATAAGGTTCCGGCCATAGCTTTGCAGGTGCATCTGTCCTTTTTGTTTGTTTGTTTTTGTTTGGGAGGAAGAGGGAGGGCACAGGAGCTTGTGCCAGCCGGGTTTTACGTTCTCACAAGTGCATGCTTAGCGATTATTGTGCTTAGCGATTATTATTCTCATAAGAGGAGAAAGCTTCATAGCCTCAGCCATGAAGGAAAGCAGTGAGTATTTAGCCAGCCTTTTTTTCCTCTGTGTCTTGTATCTTGTAAGACTGTTTGGTAGCACTGAGGCAGAAGTTATTGCTGTGTATTTGTATTTTGCCTCAGTATGGAACTATTTTGTTTCAGTTTGTTGTCAATATAAATATATCTTGTGGTTCTCTTCTTTGGTTGTTATTCTACAATGTAGCAACAGACCAAACAGTGAATTAAAAGCTACAAGAGATAGCCCTCTGGAACAGTTGCTTTCTGTATTTGCTGAAGATAACTTCATAATATTTTAAGAGAGGGACTACTGACTTTATAAGTCAGCTTAAAAGTCAAGATTTGAAACCTGTCTTTCTTATCTTTGAATCAAACTCTCCTTTTTGGTATATATCAAATGGTCCACTATGAAGGAAATAAGTAGTTATGAGTCTCACTAACATTAGTCATTTAAGAGAGTAAATGACAATTTTGGAAACAATTTTTGTTTCAGTATTTGATTCTTATGTGGAACATATCTTACAACCTAGGGATACTAGATATTAAAATCATAACACCTTGTTTGTATTTCAATTTTAATATTTTTAATATTTCAATCATTATTTGAAGTGTTTCCTTTGCATTCTGTCACACTTATACTGAAATGCTTTGTGTGGAGTAGGTACTTACTAAAGACTTGAGGAAAGTGAATTGATGAGAATCAGTTTGTGAATTCTCATTATAGAGATGAAAATAGGAGAGCAAAAAGGAAGTTAAGTGATCGATTGGGGTCCAAATAACAGGTCACTGGAGTCCAGAAATCCACCCTCCCATCTGGTGGCTTCTCCACTATCTAATGCAGGGGCAGATGGAATGAATTGGTACAAAGTTAAAAATATCTGATTGTTCATGCTAGAAGAGTACAGCCTTGGGTGACTCCCCTAAGATACTGCTTTAATGTAACGATGACAGCCAGAATGACTACCCATTTCGTGATTCAAAAATTCAAGTATCTGCAAAAGTTCTTGCTTGCGACTTCACCAATTCTGATGTTTTTGAATATTATCAATGAAATTACTACCTTTCCTAACTAGAAAGAAAAAAAAAAAAAAGAAAGAAAGAAAAGAAAAAGACAGACAGGAAGTTGACTAGGGAGGAGATACCTGATCCAGACAGTTTGAAAGTCGAGAATGTGAAGCGTGGTTGGGCGAGGTATCTCAGTCCCAGAGAGAAGTGTAAGAATGAACAAAGATGAAACAGGTTGAGGGCGTGTTGTCACAGTGTGGGGTTTCAGCATCTCACGCTGCACCTTGAAAATTAGAACTTGATCATTTAACTGGATGATTTTATTCATCTATCCATTTCAGTATGCTTAAGAACAACGCTTACCACCTTGAGCCATTATAAAGTGTCAGGGACTGTGATGGATGAGTGCTTCACATCTCTCTCTCTCTCTCTCTCTCTCTCCTTAATTAAAGTTTCAAACATAAGGTACCTGATTGATGAACCCCCATGTACCTATCGCCCATGCCGAACAAGCATATTACCTTTTTTAATCCTCCCCTCCACCCTCTGAGGTATCACTAAACCCATCTTACAGGTGGGAAACAGGCGCAGAGATTCTCTAACTAGCTCAAGTCACCCTGATACTAAGTGGTGGGACCAGCATTCCTGGGCCCCACTTCCAAAACCCCTGTATCTTCGGGCGCACATCACTGCCTTCCTCTACCTTCTCCTTCTGCCACCTCGTCGAAGAGTGTTAACAGAAAGTGCCTGTCCCGTGACCAAGCCCTCTGTGTCTCCACTCCCAGGTCGCGCAGGGCATGGAGCTGGACAACTATGAACAGCCCGTGGTTCTGAGAGAGGACAACCGCCGCCGGCGCCGGAGGATGAAGCCGCGCAGCACCACGGCCAGCCTGTCCTCCATGGAGCTCATCCCCATCGAGTTCGTGCTGCCCACCAGCCAGCGCAACAGCAAGACCCCCGAGACGGCGCTGCTGCACGTGGCCGGCCACTGCAATGTGGAGCAGATGAAGGCCCAGGTGTGGCTGCGCGCGCTGGAGACTAGCGTGGCGACCGACTTCTACCGCCGGCTCGGCCCGGACCACTTCCTCCTGCTCTACCAGAAGAAGGGCCAGTGGTACGAGATCTACGACAAGTACCAGGTGGTGCAGACCCTGGACTGCCTGCGCTACTGGCAGGTGCTGCACAGGAGCCCGGGCCAGATCCACGTGGTGCAGCGGCGCGCGCCCTCGGACGAGACGCTGGCCTTCCAGCGGCAGCTCACCGCCCTGATCGGCTACGACGTCACCGACGTCAGCAACGTGCACGATAACGAGCTCGAGTTCACGCGCCGCCGCCTGGTCACCCCGCGCATGGTCGAGGTGGCCGGCCGCGACCCTAAGCTCTACGCCATGCACCCGTGGGTGACCTCGAAGCCCCTCCCGGAGTATCTGTTGAAGAAGATCACCAACAACTGCATCTTCATCGTCATTCACCGCAGCACCACCAGCCAGACCATCAAGGTCTCGGCCGATGACACCCCAGGCGCCATCCTCCAGAGCTTCTTCACCAAGATGGCCAAGAAGAAGTCTCTGATGGATATCCCCGAAAGCCAGAGCGAACAGGATTTTGTGCTGCGCGTCTGTGGCCGGGATGAGTACCTAGTGGGTGAAACGCCCATCAAAAACTTTCAGTGGGTGAGGCAATGCCTCAAGAATGGAGAAGAGATTCACCTGGTGCTTGACACGCCTCCAGACCCAGCCCTGGACGAGGTGAGGAAAGAAGAGTGGCCACTGGTGGATGACTGCACGGGAGTCACTGGCTACCATGAGCAGCTGACCATCCACGGGAAGGACCACGAGAGTGTGTTCACCGTGTCCCTGTGGGACTGTGACCGGAAGTTCAGGGTCAAAATCAGAGGCATTGATATCCCCGTCCTGCCCCGGAATGCTGACCTCACGGTTTTTGTGGAGGCAAACATCCAGCATGGGCAGCAAGTCCTTTGCCAAAGGAGAACCAGCCCCAAACCCTTCACAGAGGAGGTGCTCTGGAATGTGTGGCTCGAGTTCAGTATCAAAATAAAAGACTTACCCAGAGGGGCTCTACTCAACCTCCAGATCTACTGCAGCAAAGCTCCGGTGCTGGCTGGCAAGACCTCTGCAGAGACTCCCAGTTCCGAGTCTAAAGGCAAAACTCAGCTCCTCTATTATGTGAACCTGCTGCTGATAGACCACCGATTCCTCCTGCGCCACGGGGAGTATGTGCTCCACATGTGGCAGATATCTGGGAAGGGAGAAGACCAAGGGAGCTTCAATGCTGACAAGCTCACGTCTGCGACAAACCCAGACAAGGAGAACTCAATGTCCATCTCCATTCTTCTGGACAATTACTGTCACCCAATAGCCTTGCCTAAGCATCGCCCCACCCCTGACCCCGAAGGGGACCGGGTTCGAGCAGAAATGCCCAACCAGCTTCGGAAGCAACTGGAAGCAATCATAGCCACTGATCCACTTAACCCTCTCACAGCAGAGGACAAAGAATTGCTCTGGCATTTTAGATATGAAAGCCTTAAGCATCCAAAGGCATATCCTAAGCTGTTTAGCTCCGTAAAATGGGGCCAGCAAGAAATTGTAGCCAAAACGTACCAATTGTTAGCCAGACGGGAGGTCTGGGATCAAAGTGCTTTGGATGTGGGGTTAACAATGCAACTCCTGGACTGCAATTTTTCGGATGAAAATGTAAGAGCCATTGCAGTGCAGAAACTGGAGAGCTTGGAGGACGATGATGTTCTGCATTACCTCCTACAGCTGGTCCAGGTAGGGATTCTGGTGTTCTCAAGGGAGCACTCTTCTCAAAGAGTTTATTTGCATGTGCACAGGCACCCCATTCAGTTGTTACCAAATGCCCTTTGCCCATATAGCGTCACAGTCAGTCAATGGAGATCTGATGAAGCCACTTCAAACAGTAGTAAACTGTTCCATTTACTTTTTTTACTGTCTTTGAGGCATTGCCAACAATCATTTTGAGGACATAGTATTTTGCTTTTTAGGAAAACTGGCCCTATAGGAGTAGCTTGTTCTCATTTACTGTATTAGTGACAGATGCGATTAGTGGAATGCTCCCTTGTACCAAGGCTCTGAGGCTGCAAGTGATTTGCATGCGTTTCATGTATTATCACACTGAACTCTCCAAACAACTATGATGGAGGTCAAATTAACATTTGCATTATATATATATGGAAACCAAGGCTTAGAGAGTCTAAGGAATGTGCTCAAGGTCACATACTTTTAAAAAATCAGACCAGAAATCAAGCCCAGGCAGATTGCCTCCAGGCCCTGCTCTTTTCTCTGCCTCCAATTTCCTGCATCAATCCAGGGTGAGGGGGGTACCTGGTGTATCAGTTGGTTAAGCGTCCGAATTTGGCTCAGGTCATGATCTCGGGGTTCGTGAGTTTAAGCCCTGTGTCCGGCTCTCTGCTGACAGCTCGGAGCCAGGAGCCTGCTTTGGATTCTGTGTCTCCCTCTCTCTCTGTTCCTCCTCTGCTCTCTCACACACACTCTCTGTCTCTCTCTCAAAAATAAACATTAAAAATTAAAAAAAAAAAAATCCGGGGTCAGGATAGTGTGTCCCAGAGAGAAAAGCTCACCCTCTTTGATCATGCTTATCATAATTCATAGAATAACATCTATCTGGGTGGGACCTCAAAAGCCCCTCTCTCCAGACAGGTCTGGTATAGGATTTCCACTCCTGTTCTCACACCTTTCCAAGTAGTCCAGAAGGACTAAGTGATTTGCCTAAGGTTTACCTAGGAAGTTGAAGAAAAAAGGAGGCACAGTTCTGCACACCAGAGCACTTCTGAGACCGTATTGTGCTGTTTAACAAGGAAGAGGAAGTAAAGGAATTGGAACAGAATGCTATTTTAGAGTGCAGACATGTCCCTCCATTAATTCAACAACATGTACTGTGCACTTCTGGATGCTAGAGAGATCAGTGATCACAACAGAGCCTGTCTCTGTCCCCCTATAGCTTGTGATGTCGTGGGGGAAGAGTGACATTAAATGCATTAAATGCATACACATACAAACAGATATTTCATAACAAATTGTGCAAGTGCTCTGGGGGAGATCTGCAGGGTATTATGACAAAATAGGCAGGGGTCCTGGAGATACTTAATTTAGATTGAGGAAACCAGGGACAGTTCTGAGTAAGTGATGTTTGACCTGATCTCTTTATTTATTTTTTAATTTTTTTAAATGCTTATTTATTTTTGAGCGGGAGACAGAGCATGAGCATGGGAGGGACAGAGACACACACACAGAATCAGAAGCAGGCTCCAGGCTCCGAGCTGTCAGCACAGAGCCTGATGCGGGGCTCAAACTCACGAACCATGAGGTCATGACCTGAGCCAAAGTCGGATGCTTAACTCACTGGGCCACCTAGGCACCCCTGACCTGAGCTCTTGAGGATTAGCCACTCTTAGTGTTAGACACTAAACTCTGTAATCATTATTTGTAGTTAGAGGAAGGCCCTGGAGTTTTCTGAGCATTTTGAATATTCTCAACTTTAACTCTGAATCTTTGCCTTCTCATTAAGCAGATACTTGAAACATTACACCTGACCTTTGCCTTCCTCTGTTAAATGTATCTAATAGTTTTCTCTGCCCACTAGTTCAGATAGTGACATAAGACAAATGAAAATGAATGAAAATTAATTCACTAATGAATTATTTTTCATTGTCATTTTCACAAGTAAATTTTGCAGAATTGGAAAATGAATCGTGTTCTTCTTGGAAATGTTTTAAATGAAAGAGGTCAATAAGTAATATTAACATTGAATTTGTGGTCATAAATTTGAAAGAGTAGTCATTTGTAAAACTATTTGAGACATTTTCAGATATGGCTGAATGACTCATTCCTGATTAAAATGGTCTCCTAGTTGAGATCTGCATTGTGTTTACAGAAGTGAAACACGAATAAGGTTGAAACGACTCACGTTTGAACTGGAAACTTAGAAAAACAATTCTGAAGTCTGTACCAGTGGCCAAATAAACCACATTCTCAGAATTCAGACCTTAACGGCAGCTACAGGCACCTACCGGCCCACAGCCATGAAAAGCATCTTTGAGGAGCGCCTGAGTGGCTCAGTCAGTTGAGCGTCCAACTCTGGCTCAGGTCATGATCTCATAATCGTGGGTTCAAGCCCCATATTGGGCTCTGTGCTGACAGCTCAGAACCTGGAACCTGCTTCAGATTCTGTGTCTGCCTCTCTCTCTCTGCCCCTCTCCTGCTCACACTCTGTCTCTCTCTCTCTCTCCCCCAAGAATGAATAAACATTAAAAAAAAATTTTTGGGGGGGGCGCCTGGGTGGCACAGTCGGTTAAGCGTCCGACTTCAGCCAGGTCACGATCTCGCGGTCCGTGAGTTCGAGTCCCGCGTCGGGCTCTGGGCTGATGGCTCAGAGCCTGGAGCCTGTTTCCGATTCTGTGACTCCCTCTCTCTCTGCCCCTCCCCCGTTCATGCTCTGTCTCTCTCTGTCCCAAAAAATAAATAAACGTTGAAAAAAAAATTTTTTTTTTTTAAAAATTTTTTTAAAAGAAAAGAAAAGCATCTTTGGAAGCATGTCAATATTGATCATTTCCAAACTGGAAAACCAGAGTAAGAACTGGAAATTGTACCAAGAACCACACAGGCCCTAAAAGATAAAGTGGAATGGGAATTTCTCTTGTTCCTTGGGGGAAAAAAAAAAAAAAAGGTAGACCATTTCTTTCTATCTGTAAAGAAAATACTGAGATATTTCATTTTAAGCCTCTCTTTATGCACACACACGATATCAGCCTATAAATCTATCTACACATCTGTTAACAATTTAAACTATATTTGTTAGTCTTGCCATAAAATTGTGAACTATTGCAGACTTACTGTAAATACTAAGAATGGTATAACAAATGTTCCTATACCCACCATTCTAAATTATTTTTTCATATTTTATTGGTGATTTTCTTCAGTCATAGAGCTGTCTGCCATGCAGGTCAATACCTCTATAACAGCCAAGTGATACAAAAACTACAAACCCTAGGAAGCACATAAAATCAGAGACTTTTCAGAAAAAACTCTCTGTATACACTGCCGCATGGCAGAGGGTAGTGATCACTCTGTGTGGATGGATTCAGGCCTGCTGTTTACTTGGAGTAAGAGCCCATGAGGTAGCGTGGTGACCTGCCAGCGAGATGCGAAACACACATCTTGAGCTGAAGGGAAGCTATAGAATTTTTACGATCTTCACCTCTAACATATTTTTCTTGTTATATGTTGCGTCTCCACTGTGCGTTTTCTTTCCAACAACCTCTTTTACATTCCTCTTTTAAGGATGTGTTACAGTCATCCCCATATTTCCCCTCTATCCTTCCAATAAGTCAAGTAAGCCCTTAATGGGAGCCAAAGCCTATCCTTTGACGGTAGCAAAAGAACATAACTGGAGTCAAGAGTTCTGGTTTCTAATCCCAGTCCCTAAGCAAGTGGCTCATTCTGACCCAAAGTGTCCTCAAAAAGAAAGGGTTGAGTGAAGTGACTGGTAAGATTGTCATCAGCCTAGCCAGAAAAGACCCAGTAAGGCAGAGCGCTTTTCCTCCATTTCCTTTTTCCCCTGATTAACCAACACAGAAATGCAGTCCTACAAATGCCCCTGTGTTCTTCCTTTAGGCTGTGAAATTTGAACCCTATCATGACAGCGCCCTCGCCAGATTTCTGCTGAAGCGTGGCTTACGAGTAAGTACTTCCACTTTGAGAATAGTGTGACCTTTTAAAAGTTAGCGAGAACTGACTGATAGAGCATTAGTCACAACTGTTCACCCTTCTTGTTCCCACCTTCAGAACAAAAGAATTGGTCACTTCTTGTTTTGGTTTTTGAGAAGCGAGATAGCACAGTCCAGACACTACCAGCAGAGGTTTGCAGTGATCCTAGAAGCCTACCTGAGGGGCTGTGGCACAGCCATGCTGCATGACTTCACCGACCAAGTGCAAGTGATCGAGATGCTACAGAAGGTCACCCTTGATATTAAATCGCTCTCTGCTGAAAAGTATGATGTCAGTTCCCAAGGTATGGTGCCTCTATTTCCAATGCCATTATCCCTGCGATTCTCCTTCCTTCGGGGAGGCGGGCTGTACCTTCCTAAAGGAAGCCAAGAACACATTTTTCAATCTTCCATCTTTGTGGAGTAAGCAAATTTAAGGTCCTCCTTTTACAAGTTCGTATTTTTTAAAACTATGGATATATGCTAATGATGAATTTATAATAGATGTTGAACTCTTTGAAAAATTTAAAAAGCATGCAGATGTAAGGTGTATATTTAAGAACAATTGCAGGTCTGAAACTAATATTATACTGTATGCTAACTCACTGGAATCTCAATTAAAAACTTGAAACTAAAAAAACAAAAACAAAAGCAAACCAAAAAAACAGAACAGTTGCACGCACACGAAGATTAGTTATTTGCAAATATTAACTTTTTTCCTTCCTTTCAATATATGTGTATAATTTTCAAATTTTCAGTCTTTTAAAGAAATGAATTGGGGTGCCAGGGTGGCTCAGTTGGTTAAGTGTCCAACTTCAGCTCAGGTCATGATCTCACATCACAGTTCATGAGTTTGAGGCCCATGTCGGGCTCTGTGCTGACAGCTCAGAGCCTGGAGCCTGCTTCAGATTCTGTGTCTCCCTCTCTCTCTGCCCCTCCCCCACTCACACTCTGTCTCACTCTCTCTCAGAAAATAAGTAAACATTAAAAAAATTTTAAAAAAAGAAATGAATTATTGAGAAGCTTTTTAAATTTGTGTATATATATTTATATATGTCAGTATACTTCTATTTTTTATATATATTTATATAGAGATCAGCATAATTATACACAGACATATATACCTCCTCTCTGATGTCATTTCCAATATGATCTTATCCCTAATAAATCCTGTCCCTGCCCCTAGGAAAATTAATCACTCTTTCTCTGTATTCCCCTAGGCTTGGGTTGATACTATATTAAAATATAGTCATTGACACATTTTTCTGGTCTGGTAAACTGCATGAGCCTTGAAACTAGGGGATATTTTTTATTCATTTTTATATACATAGACCCAGCACTATGGCTCATAATGGACACATATACTAACATAGTCAGCTAGTATTTTGAATATTCTGAATTTCCACTTTTCCCCTTGAATTCTTTTCCAATACACCAATAATGTTCTCTCCAAAAAAATAATCGTGGTCATAATCATCTTACTTTTATTTTCATTGTAAGTAAGAAAGGGAAACACTTGTACCAGCCTTTAGTATGTTATCCAGGAAGAAATTTTTAACCTATATATTTTGTCTTAGAATTTAGAATTCTAAAGAACTCTTGAGTTTGAGGCTATCACACTGTCTCCACATAACCTGACTTCTTCTTCTGAAAAGAATTTATAGAACCCTAACTGAATTGCATTTAATATGGTCCTTGAATGTCTGTTCCCCAAACCAAATGGCAGTTCAAAGTTTCACATCTTGGGAAGAGAACAACAGTATATATTCCTTAGCATTACCTTCAGAATATCCTTCTCTACCTGATTGTCTTGGCCTCCCATATCTTTACTCGCATGCTTCTATCCACTGCTGTAGTATTGTGTACATGGTTGTATTGCTCACAGTAAACCTGACTTATCTCGCCACGTCTTATGGTTAGTTCCTCAAAGACAGAAACCTACACCCTTTGCTCCCACTCCACACCAGACCAAATGTATAGAATGTTATGAATAGACGTGGCCTCAGGAAATGCTATAGATAATGCCGGTGATTATTTGAACTCATGTAACTTTGTGCACTTCTGACAATTACAGTTATTTCACAACTTAAGCAAAAACTTGAAAACCTGCAGAATTCGAATCTCCCAAAAAGCTTTAGAGTCCCATATGATCCTGGACTGAAGGCCGGAGCACTAGTGGTAGGTATCACTTCGATGTCCCCAAGTGGTCTTTATGTCTTGTAACTGTCTGTGCACGCTTCACAGGGCCTTGTGGGTAAAAACTAATGTTTCTGTAGAGACAGAGAAGCTGGAAAGTCCCTGGACGGGCTTCTGTCAAGCCTTTCTCTAACCACTAGCTCCTCAAAGCCTCAAAACCAGGCAGTCTCCCATCCATTTTGTTTTAAATCAGCTTTCTTAAGGAATCATTTACATATAATAAATTTTGTTTGTTTTAAGTGGGCAGTGCAATGAGTTTTGACAAACGTATGCAATCATATAACCACTGCCATTGTAACCAGGATACAGAACACTTCCATAGAGACGTTATAGGGAAGGTTCTTTCATGTTCCCTTGCAGAGCTAGTCCTTTCCTCCTTCCATCCCCTATCCTGAACAACTGATCTGCTTCTGTCATGTCATTTTCTAGAATTTCATCAAGTGGAATCATACAGTATGTAGTTTTTGTATCTGGATCCTTTTACTTAGCATGGTGCTTTTAAGATCCATCCACATTGCTGTGTGTGCCATCTGTTCCTTTTTATGACTGAGTAGTAGTCCCCTGTGTGGATATACTATGCTTTATTTTCCATTCACCTTTTGAGTAAATATTTAGCAGTGAGATAGTTGAGTCATGGTACATGTGTGTTTAATTTTATAAGATACTGCTGAACTATTTTTCCAAAGTGTGTAACATTGTGTATTCCCACCATCAATGTACATGAGTTCCCACTGTTCCACATCTTTGCCAATACTAATTATCACCAATCTTTTTAATTTTAGCCATTCAATGTTGAAGTGGCATCTCAATGTTGCATTTCTGTAATGATGTTGAGTATCTTCTCATGTGCTTATTTTCCATCTTCTATTGAGAAGTTTCTGTTCACATCTTTCATTCATGTTTAATATGGGTTGCCTTCTTGTTTTTGAGTTGTTTATATATTCTAGATACAAATCCTTTATCAGGTATACATTTTACAAATTCCAGTCTGTGGCTTACCTTTTCATTTTCTTAGTAGTATATTTCAGAGAGCAGAAGGGTTTTTAAATTTTTATTAAGTCCAATTCATCACCTTTTGTATAGTTTGCTTTTGTGTATCCTAAGAAACATTTGTGGGGCGCCTAGGTGGCTCAGTCGGTTGGGCGTCCAACTTTGCTCAGATGATCTCACAGCTCATGGGTTCAAGCCCCATGTCGGGCTCTGTGCTGACAGCTCAGAGCCTGGAGCCTGCTTCAGATTCTGTGTCTCCCTCTCTCTCTGCCCTTCCGGCACTCACACTCTGTCTTTCTCTTTCTCTGTCTCAAAAATAAATAAACATTAAAAAAATTTTTTTAAATAAACATTTGCCTAATCCAATAATACTCAACCTGGAGAGACACCCCCAACACACACACACACACACACACACACACACACACACACACACACACACACACCAGGGAACATTTGGTAATGTCTAGAGGTATTTTTTACTGTTACAACTGGGAAAATTCTACTGGCATCTAGTGAGTAGAGACCAGGGATGCTGCTAAACATCCTACATTGCACAGGACAGCCCCCCAACAACAATGAATAATCTAGCCCAAAATGTCAACAGTGCCAATGTTGAGAACGACTGCCTAATTCAATGTGACAAATATTTTTTCCTGGAAGTTTCATAGTTTTCACTCTTACATTTCAGCCTTTGATCCAGCTTGGAGTTAATTTTTGGGTATGATGGAAAGTAAAGATCAGGTGTGGTTTTTTTGGTATTGAATAGCCAACTTTCCTGGCACCATCTGTTGAAATACCTCAGCGCTTTTGTCAAATATCAACTGCCCGTATATGTGTGGGTCCATATCTAGATTCTCTAGTTCACTTCATTGATCTAAATATCTGTTACCTAGTGCTCACTTCGGCAGCACATATACTAAATATCTGTTACCTCATGCTCTTGGTTACACTCAGATAATACACCACTTCACGTGTGCATAAGAATCTTACAACAGTATACTTCCATTAACTTCTTCCCGACCTTTATGCTATTTTTGTCATGCTTTTACCTCCTACATATGTTATAAACCCAATAATAATTATTATTATTGCCTTAAATAGTTAAAAATAGATTTAGCAGACTTAATAGATTAAACTTACATATGTAAATGTATATATAATATATAAATATAAATATATATATATATAAATATGTCATATAGATATAGATATAGATAGATATAGATATAGATATAGATATAGATATAGATATATAGATATATAGATTTGACCACACATTTACCACATTTTGGGACTCTTTTTTTTTTTTTAATTTTTTTTTTTAACGTTTATTTATTTTTGAGACAGAGAGAGACAAAGCATGAATGGGGGAGGGTCAGAGAGAGGGAGACACAGAATCCGAAACAGGCTCCAGGCTCTGAGCTGTCAGCACAGAGCCTGACGCGGGGCTCGAACTCACGGACCGCGAGATCATGACCTGAGCTGAAGTCGGCCGCTTAACCGACTGAGCCACCCAGGCGCCCCCTCTTTATTTCTTTGTAAAGGTTTGTGTTTCCATCTGGCATCATTTTCCTTCAGCCTTAAAAATTTCTTATAGTGCAAGTCTTCTGGCAAGAAATTCTTCCAGCTTTTGTTTGTCTGAAAACCTCTTTATTCCACCTTCGTTTTTGAAAGATGATTTCCCTGAATATAGAATTCTAGGTTGGCTTTTTTTCCTCCCTTTCAGCAGCTTTTTCTTTGGGTTTGCATATTTTCTGTAAGTTTCCTGTCATTCTTACCTCTGATTTCTGTATGTGTCTTTCTTCCCCAGGCTACTTTTAAGATTTTCTTTTGGTACCATGGTCTTCAGCAATTTGATTAGGATCAGCCTTGGTATAGTTTTCTTTATGTTTCATTTCCTAGGGTATGTTGAGCTTAGATAAACAGCATAGTTGCTCTGTAGTAATGGGCACATGGGAGTACCAGAGCCCTGTAGGAGTGAGGCATGCAGAGGACAGGATCTGTCATTGCCTCTTGAACACCTCCACAGACTCATAGCGTTCCTCGGAATACAGTTTGAGAATCCTTGCTTTTAAGTGTTATAACATTTGCAGATTTGGTAAGAACGCTTTCTGTATTTTTACCCAAATCATTGAACATCATCTTCCAACTAGGACTTTGTTTTTTGTTTTTTCAATTTAAATCCAAGTTAATTAACATATGTGTAATAATGGTTTCAGGAATAGAATTTAGTGATTCATCACTTACATATAACACCCCGTGCTCATCCCAACAAGTGCCCTCCTTAATGCCCATCACCCATTTAGCCCATCCCCCCACCCACCTCCCCTCCAGCAACCCTGTTTATTCTCTGTATTTAAGAGTCTCTTGCGGTTTCCCTCCCTCTCTGTTTTTATCTTATTTTTCCTTCCCTTCTCCTATGTTCATCTGTTGTGTTTCTTAAATTCCACATATGAGTGAAATCATATGATATTTGTCTTTCTCTGACTTCTTTCCCTTAGCATAATGCATTCTAGTTCCATCCACATTGTGGCAAATGGCAAGATTTCATTCTTTTTGATTACCAAGTAATATTCCATTATATATAAGTCCCACATCTTCTTTATCCATTCAAAAGTCAATGGCTCTTTCCATACTGTGGCTATTGTCAACAGTGCTGCTACAAACATTGGGGTGCATGTGCCCCTACAAATCAGCAATTTTTTATCCCTTGGATAAACACCTAACAGTGTAATTGCTGGGTCGTAGGGTAGCTCTATTTTTAGTTTTTTGAGGAAACTTCATCCTATTTTCCAGAGTGGCTATACCAGTTTCCATTCCTATCAACAATGCAAAGTGTTTCCCTTTCTCCACATCCTTGCCAACATCTGTTGTTTCTTGAGTTGTTCATTTTAGCCATTCTGACAGGGGTGTGAGGTGGTATCTCATTGTGGTTTTGATTTGCATTTCCCTAATGATGAGTGATGTTGAGCATCTTTTCATGTGTCTGTTAGCCATCTGGATGTCTTCTTTGGTAAAGTGTCTGTTCATGTCTTCTGCCCATTTCTTCACTGGATTCCTTGTTTTTGGGATGTTGAGTTTGATAAATTCTTTATAGATTTTAGATACTAATCCTTTATCTGATAGGTATTTGCAAATATCTTCTCTTCCAACTAGGACTTTGTACTGGTTGTTTATAATAATATTTTGCAAGAGGATTTACACGTCAACGATATGTGTTCATTATATGTAGGAAACATGTGACTATTTCCTTACAGATTGAAAAATGTAAAGTGATGGCCTCCAAGAAAAAGCCCCTATGGCTTGAGTTTAAATGTGCTGACCCTACAGCCCTATCAAATGAAACGATTGGCATTATCTTTAAACATGGTGATGATCTGCGCCAAGACATGCTGATTTTACAGGTATGCTACCATTAAGGGATTTTTTTTGTTCAATTACCTGAAAAAAGAATTCTGTATTTGATCTAAAAAATGCCTGCTACTGATTTTATTCACATTCTCCTATTTTGTCCATGTACAATGATCGAAGATTTTGTAACAGAGAGTTGGCACTGGGGGAACATGGCTGTGGGACATTAGATATGTGATCTAGTGAGCATCCCAATGTTGTCTATTCCTGAGAAGAAGCATATCCAACTTTCCCATATAGCCAAATATGTCTCCCTCACCTAACCTCTCTTTTATACATCCCATTCCTAGTGTAGTAACATAAAATATAGACGTATGTACCCCCCTGGCATCCACTTTATTCATATTTATAGACATATCTGTGCACCCACAAGTGCTCTCCTTATATACTTCACTTTGATCTACATCCACATCCACAAACTCAAGGGAATGATTTGATAGGAAGGAGACAGAAGAATGACACATAAGTGACTGAAGAAATCGTGCAGTTAAGTAACAAGCATGAATAAGTTACTAGACCAGAAGGTGGACAGTAATCAATGTTAATCATTTTGCATATTTTCTAACATTTCTGGATCAACTTTAGCTTTGCAAACCTGGAAAGTAATCTTCTCCATAGTCCACCGTTGTAGAAGTAACACAATTCCTAATACTTAATGTGGTTTATTTAAAATAAGCAAACCTCATTGATTTAAATGTAGCCTATTAAAAAATTGGTCATGTTTTCAATTCTCTCTGTGTGTTTCTGCTTGTACTTGTTTCTAATATGGAAACAATAATACCTCTTGCTCTCTTTTCAAGAATACTATGTGTATTGTCCCGGGAGTATTAAAAGAAAGAAAGAAAAAGAAATCCTTCAAACCTTTTGAAGGTTTGCTGCCTTTCAAATAAATCCATAGAATCTTCTGATTCTTGGCAGACAAACTCTTCAGAAACAAAGCATCACTGTGTTCCTCTCCTTTTGAGGGGAACTTTGCACTTGCCCTTTATGTACTTGTTTCCCTGCTGAGGCACACTGCTTGGCAGGTGAGGGCAAGTTAGGTGAGGTCTTGAAGCCTTAGTCTCTTCATGTGCAGAATGGGAATATTAATCATATTCATATTATAGGGTAAATGCAAAAGATTAACACAAAACAGCACTTGGTAAATTAGCAAGCATTCTCATCAGTGCTAGCGTTGCCTTGGTTTAGCCCCAGAGTGCCTTATGGATAAAAATTTCTCAGAATGGTAGGGGAGAACACTTTGTTGTGATGGTAAAATATACATAAGTGGAGTGGAGCATTTGAATGCTGAAACACCACTGCAACCTCTCCCCACACGAACTCCACATATCCTCTTCCCCAGGGTCCATCTCAGGGACCAAAATTAACAGGCTCCCAGGGAAGGGGAACTTTAGAGCACCAGGTTGATAAATATAGTTGTGACTTACAGATTTTATGCTGACATATATTTTGTGTTACCAGACACAAAATACATGTTGTTTTTTTAAGGGAGAAGAAAAATTATTAAACCAATGTAATGGAAACGTTTTTGTGTTTGATGTCTAGATTCTACGAATCATGGAATCCATTTGGGAGGCTGAATCTCTGGATCTGTGCCTCCTGCCATATGGTTGCATTTCAACTGGTGACAAAATAGGTATGTGATTACCTCAGGAGATGAATATACCACTCAGCTCGTTCTAAAAGATCGTAAGTCCTTTTTTTAAAAATGTCTAGTTATTTTTGAGAGAGACAGAAACAGAGAGAGACAGAGAATAAGCGGGGGGTTGGTGGGTAGAGAGAATGGGAGACACAGAATCCAAAGCAGGCTCCAGGCTCTGAGCTGTCAGCACAGAGCCCAACGCAGGGCTCAAACCCACAAACCGCAAGATCATGACCTGAGCTGAAGTTGGATGCTCAACTGACTGAGCCACCCAGGCACCCCCCTAAGCTGAGCACCTGACTTTTGATTTCAGCCAGGTCATGATCCCAGGGTCATGGGATCGAGCCCCACATGGGGGCTCTGAGCTGAGTGTGGAGCCTGCTTAAGATTCTCTCCCTCTCTCTCTCTCTTTCTCTCTCTTCCCCCCCGTCCCTACCCCGCTTGTGCACACATACTCTCCCTCTCTCTCAAATAAAAAAATATTGAAAAATAAAATAAGGGATCATAAGTCCTTTAGCCTAGGCATTTAATAAGTGAAAAATTACAATCATAATCCAAATAGAAAAGGAAGAAAATGTTCCAAGGTTGGTGAATGTGACTCTTGATTTAATATGGATCTGTTGAAAATACATGAATGTGTGATTTAAATCCCTGTGACTATACATGGAAATGATTTTCATAAGAACTTGTTCCCTCCTCTTTACTTCTGCACCTCTAAACTGTAACTCGTTTCACTGCACATAAAACCTCTCTCTCACAAATAGCGTTTAAAAATAGAAGCAAAGATCTGTCACTTATTTTAATATCTTAGAATTCACATTATTGAAACTATTACATACTCTACTCTTAGGTGCTTTTACAGACATTTAACATTTTTGTTTCAAGCAGACATATTTTTATTCAAGTTTCCAATCCGAGAACTGTACAAAACCACTTCCATTTGACCCTGTGATTAAAAAAGGAAAAGGCACCGTTTGCCAAGCACATATGCTCAGCACATAAGTGCTTTTACTTATTGCCTTTGAAAGCCAACCTTTCCTCTTTTCATTCAGGGACTGAAAGCATGTCCCACAAAACTTCTGCATCCTCCTCCTTTTCTTTCTCTCTCTCCGAAGAAAACCAAACCAGGGAAATAGCCGCCTGGTTGAAAAGCCCTCTGCCCTCCTGTCAACAGAGACCCAGCCATTCCTCCTCTGGGTCAGGCCCCAGGCCCCAGTGTCCATCAGCCTCTGTGCATCTTCTCATAGGAATGATCGAGATCGTGAAAGAGGCCACGACAATTGCCAAAATTCAGCAAAGCACCGTGGGCAACACGGGCGCGTTTAAAGATGAAGTCCTGAATCACTGGCTCAAAGAGAAATGCCCTATTGAAGAAAAGGTGAGCTCCAGCTTTTCCCGCACTCTGAAGGCTCCTTATGAGCTGTCATTCATGTAGCAATAATGGGTTTGCATTTTCAAAGGATCTACCGATGTCGTGCCTCCTGAGGTTTGGCAAAATACTTGTGAGGCCGTGGGGGTTTTAAGTGCCTTCCCGTGTGACACAGCATATCTGTGTAAGACGGAAGCTCTCAGTTCAGAATGCCAGTGAGCATTTGTTTGTCCTTTGACTATCAGGCATGCTTTGCATAAAATTTGGTTCTATGAAATAACTTGGTGGGCATTTTTTACAACCACCTCCTTTTGATGTTCGGCAGAAAAATCTAGTTACCGTGGATAGGTCCTTTCCTACCTGGGAGATGCCACATATCCTCCAAAGTAATTTCTGATGTACCTCTGCACTCTGAATGGTAAATTAGAGATCCTGAAAACATCAGTTTCACCATCCTTGCGAAGTACACATGCTGAATCCTTCACAAGCTGCGTGGTTAGGCTGGCTGTTTGGCTGCTGTTTCAAGTTCTGCGGTACAGGATTACCACTTCTCATTTGCATGGTTAGCAGCCCTTTGGGTAGGAAATATAATTAGCAGCATTTATTAGTCTGTTATATGTGTGGATTTGTGAACCCATGCATACGTGAAGTGGTCATAAGCAAAACATATGTTCTCCACTGAAGGAGAAATTATTATAGGTTCTGTAGCATTGGCAAACGATGGCATGGAGAGGAAATGAACCCTTTGATTAAATTACCATTGCTCTTTGACTCTCGTTTCCTCCGTGTGCTATTGTGAGTCACTGAATCTTCGCCTAGAATGTAAGGAGAGCAAGGAGAAAGTTGGCATGTAGCAGATAGGATGTTAATGAAATCAGGTGCCATGAACTTGAAACCGGTTCCCAGAATAGTACCTTTTTGGAAGTCGTTTATAACAGATCCACACTGCTCTTTGTAGCTAGAACACAACTAATGTTCAGATGTGTCTAATTAGTTTCAGGCAGCAGTGGAGAGATTTGTTTATTCCTGTGCTGGCTACTGTGTGGCTACCTTTGTTCTTGGAATAGGCGACAGGCACAACGACAATATTATGATCACAGAGACAGGTGAGTTTATTTATTATAATTTGTTTTTACAGTGGTAAAACATACAGGACATAAAATTTACCAACCATATCAACCAGTTTTAAGTGTGTAGTTAAGTAGCATTAAACACATTCACCCTGTGAGGCCCCTGGGTGGCTCAGTCTGTTAAGTGACAGGTGTCGGCTCATGATCTCACAGTTGTGTGGATTCAAGCCCCACATTGGGCTCTCAGCCTGGAGCCTGCTTTGAATCCTCTGTCTCCCTCTCTCTGCCCTTTCCCCACTCATGCATGTGTGTGTGTGTGTGTTCTCTCTCTCTTTCAAAAATAAACATTAAAAAAATTTTTTAATACATTCACATTACTGTGCAACCATCACCATCATCCCCCAGAACTTTCTCATCTTCCCCAACTTAAACACTGGCCCCACTGAACTGGTACTAACTCCCCATTTCCCCTATCCCTCAGCAGAGAGTAATATTTAAAGAGTTTAAGGTTGGAGTACACATCTAGAAGTCATTACTATATAGGAATATAGATGTTGCGATCACCCCAGAGAGGAAGAAGATACCAGAAATGAGACCTAAGAAGGAAAAGCGATTAGCTAGAAAGATAAGTAGGGGCATATCCCAGAAGCTGGTGAAGGAGGGTGTGATCAATAGTGTCAGATGTTACATGGAAGCAACAAAAAGAACTCCCAGACATCCTTAAATCTGAGATGCTCTGCCTTCCTAACCTACCTCGTGTCACGAGTTCACTGACCACTCTAACCATGGTCAGTATCGGCTGCCGTGCCATGAAAAGTATCTCTAAGAAATTTGGACCAGTTTAAAAGTAGGATCCAGAAAAAGCACCATATTGAGGTAAACTGCTTACTCTCTGTGAGAATCAAAAGACATCACGTATTTATGGACCATACGTATGATACAGGCTATCTAAACAAGAAGAGATGATGGTAATCATGGTAGCAACAGCTACAGTGGTAGAAACTGACTCAAAGGAGATTCACAGTGATGTATTTCTATGGTGCTACTCAAAAGGAAAAGGTGAATGCCTTCCCACCCCCCATCCCCCACCCCCACCAAGCAGAGCAAACCATCAGTCTATCCTGAGTCATATAAAGGGCATAAGAGAGTCTCGGGCAAAATGATGACAGATTAGCCAAAGAGTTCTGACTTCTATTTCTAAGAATAATTCTCAGACGAGACGAGAATTTTTTTTTAATGGCATTTGGCTGTCATCTGAAGAACACCAGAAGGATATCAAAAACACACTTGGTTCAAAGAGTGCTTTGTGGTTACTACCATACACACCTGCTAAGCCGAAAAATCTCACAAGCTGATAAAACAGTGTAAAAATAGCTCTCTCGCCCAAGATAGCTCATTTTCAGGCAACTTAAAAAATATCTCAGGAAATAAACAAACCAGAGTGTTGTTACAAGTGCTTATGCCCGCGTAATGATGTCAGACATTTTCTTCTCTTAAGGAAATCTATTTCATATTGACTTTGGACACATTCTTGGGAATTACAAAAGTTTTCTGGGCATCAATAAAGAGAGAGTGCCGTTTGTACTAACCCCAGACTTCCTGTTTGTGATGGGAACTTCTGGAAAGAAGACAAGCCTGCACTTCCAGAAATTTCAGGTAACTGGCCTCCCTCTTCATTGCCTCTGCCTCCTCCCAGAGTACCAATCAGATAGTGCCTTCAGAGCACAGCAGCCTTCCCCCTCACTCCACGTTAAGGCTTCTCTGCTTCTGCCTACCCTCCCTCCCCTCTGTTCCCTCCATTCCATCCCTGAGTACAAAACGTGGTTTCCCCATCTAAAACCAACCAGGAAGCGAGAGAGAGCATTCCGTAATCAAATAGAGAGCAAATAGAGAATGCCAGGATGGCACTGTGCCCAAAAGGGGCTTTCAGGAGGAGCGTCTGGTAAGCAGGTTTAGCCTTTGAATATTTATCAATTCAAGACTGTCTGGAAGATCCAAATTCCACATGTATTTTTTCAGGACTCTCAAACAATTGTGAGCTTCTGATTTTTGCTGCAGGTGTGCGTTTATCAGGTTACTACAGAGGAAATTCTGGCCGCACCACTGTATGTCGTCCCCTTTCGGTGAAGGACAGTCTCTTCCTTCACTTGATCCTGTCAACTCCACTGCGGGTTGTACACAAAAGCTCAGGCCTGTCCTGCTCACCTGTAAACAAGCTCCTGCATGGGTCACCCCATCTCCTTGGAAGTGTTCACATCCTGCTTTCTTTGTCACTCCTTCCTGGTCTCCATCCACTTTTGACTATCAAATATTTCAAAAACGCAAGGAGTAAAATTTTCACGCTTGCAAATTTAATAACTGTGAAGGACCAGACCTTGAAATTACTACGTAATGACTACATAAAATACCTATTTATAGCCCACACAGACACAAAACAGATCAGTAGAGGCAAAGAGGGATTCCTTTATATGCACAGGCGCCTTGGGTCACCTTTATTTTTTTATTTTTTTATTTAAAAAAAATTTTTTTTTCAACATTTATTTATTTTTGGGACAGAGAGAGACAGAGCATGAACGGGGGAGGGGCAGAGAGAGAGGGAGACACAGAATCGGAAACAGGCTCCAGGCTCCGAGCCATCAGCCCAGAGCCCGATGCGGAGCTCGAACTCACGGACCGCGAGATCGTGACCTGGCTGAAGTCGGACGCTTAACCGACTGCGCCACCCAGGCGCCCCTTGGGTCACCTTTAAAGAGTGCCCCCGCCCCCTGCCTTCCCCACTTTAAGCCTGTCTTAAACCCAGGGTGGCTTGCAATTAGGTCAGGAACAAGCCTTTTTTCAGAGTCTCTTCTTGAGTTCCCTGTTATCCTTGGGACATGGCCTGGGCCTTGAAATTGCGTGGAACAGGAACTAGGATGTATGTATTGTTTTGAAACCTGCCTGTTCTTGTTTGTTCTCCCGGCTGATTTCGATTTGATTACAGGACTTACCCGTCCTCCAGCCCCCACAGTTCTAGGAGCCTTGTCAGAGAAACTGAGGTCTTTGGGGCCAGATGGTCTTAGGATTTTTTAGTGTGTGTTTCTGGGTAAACTCAACTGGGTTTCAGACTATTTCCAGGGATTTGACACATTTCAGTCCTGTTTTTCTTTAAAGTTAAAAATCACATATGTTGACAACTTCCTGGAACAGAAAAATGGTTCCAAAAATAATAAGAATAACCTGGAAGAATTTTACCATTTAAAGAAGTGGGGGACACTCAATTCTCCTGCAGAGGAGGGGGTTCATCTACCTAGCTTCAAGCACAGCGGCAATCCTGCCACCAGGAGAGGCAGGTGCAAAGGCATCCGCCCTCGCTGGCAGGCTCTCCTGCTTTCTGTGCCTTCTCTTCCTTTTTGTCAGCATCGCTCCCCAGAATGACCACCCAGAGCACCCGTGCCACCCCTAAAATCCCAGCGGCACTTCTTCCTGTAATCTTCTTTGTTGTTAAGTTTCAAAATATTCTTTAATGAAAAGATTTGGGATGCGGGAGGCCAAGGAGAGGTTGCTCCCGGCCCCAGGCAGCTTCCACTCCAAGCATGAAACCTTTGCAAGGCGCCTTTGTGCCAACCTCTTGGTCTGCGGCCAGTTCTCCGTCCCTGTGACCAAAGCTGCTTTCTTAAAATCACTAAAACCTCTTTTTTTTTAAGGGATTTTTAAAGGGATTATTTGAATGAAATGTGTAGAATGCTTCCCCCAGTGCCTAGACCACAGCAAGGGTCTTCCAACTTTGAAACCTTTTAAGTTGAGAAGCCCTCTTAGAAATGAGATCTCAAGTCCAATGGCAACATATGAAACATAAGAAAGTAGTAGCATTGTTCTGGTTAAAGAGCACGCGGGGGTCCAAGCTCTGCCTGCTTGCCCCCACCCCCCAACCTGCGCCCTTGTCTGCCCCCACCCCCCACCGGACAACAGGAAAAACAGTGGACATATATACATCTATGTGTACAATTATACAGACACAGGCTTTCTAAAGTTTCCAGCTTGATAAAGATGAGCAGCAGGTTTTTCATCATTTGACTCAGACCTTGTGACAATTTTTTTTTTTAAACACACTACTAAGCCTTCCGGATGTTTTTCTGTTTTTTAGTTTTATGTTCCCTTTTTGAGATGACATCCTTCAGGCTCCGGGAGTACATCTCTAAACCCTCTAAATAGCAACGCAGGATCTTGTATACTAAAACTGCCACTTTTAGGTAGGCTGGGAAATGTTGTATATATTTACATTTTGAATCAAAGGCGTCCTCATTTCCAGTGAACCGCTAATTTTGAATGGGAAGGTTATTTAATGCATGCAGCACATTTAAATAACCTGTTAGGGAGGGTGGATAAAAGCTGACCCACTTTTTGTTAAGGGTGAGGTGAGCCTTCCCCACAAAGATTTAAAAATATATCTAGCTCTTGGCTGGTGGATAGAAGGCCAGAAAATGAAAGAGGAAGGCACTGTTTTATCCCACCCCTTTCTTTTTTCCAAACTACTCAGTTTAGCCCCGGACCATATTAATAAATTGTTTCTAGAATAGGGCAGACTTCGGGAGCAAGCTGTAATCGGACAAAAAGACATAAAACCAAGGCGTACTTACTACTTGAGTCCAGGAATATCTGTTAGCCTGCGGAGCACGGTCCTATACACCAGGTGCTAAACATGTACATTTCAGTGGTGACAATGTTGATAAATACATTCTCTTTTGACAACTCTCTCCCTTACTGAAGAGTGAAAAGAGAAAACAATATTTTACCCCAATAATTTATTTTAGAACCACTTTGCTTTAAATGTCACTAAACGGTTTTGGAACATAGATTACATGCAAATACATTTATATCATTAGCAAGTGAAATTTGCCTTCCCCTTTATTTTTATATAGGAATGTGGGGGCTTCGTTTCTAATTTTAAAAGTAGTAAGTGTTTCTTTTTAAAAAGCCAACAAAATATTTAAAATATCAGAAGGATATTAAGAACCCATTATCCCGCCTTCCAGAAATAATACTGTCAACATTTTAGTGTTTTTCCTTCATTCTATTATTTGGTATTATACAAGGTTGTAAATTAACCAGAATTTGGTTAAAGACGGAACTTTACAGATACAGTGTGACTCCCTATAAACTGTTCAGTGGCTTCTCACCTCACTTTGAATAAAATCTAACTAAGCTTTCCCTACAAGGCTCTCCCCACAGTCTCTCATTTGGTCAAGGTCACAGTGGCTTTCCTCCACATCCTCCCCACTCCTGCCTTCTCCCTGGAACACCCTCAGATCTCAGCCTCAATGTCATTCCTCAGAGCAGACCCCCAATGAGGTCCCTCGAGTTATCCTTTGCCTCAGCCCCTGCATGTTGCCTTCACAGCACCTATGACAGCATATCATTATATGTATGAGTCTGTGCAGCAGGACCACCCCTGACCTGACTCCCTCATCAGGGACCTGAGACCTAGTGAGCGCTCAGTGGTTATTTGCTGAGTGGAGGAGAGAAGGTGGGGGGGGGGGGGGGGGGGGACAGTCTGGAATTGGTTAGTGGCTGGATGAGGCCAGGCGACCTCCTTGGATTTCCTCCTTCTCCATAATACATTGTATTCTGTGAGTTTATGAAATATCAACTCAGGCATAGATTGACAAGCTCCTGCCACACATATGTTAATAAGCCTTCAAGATACAGGTTAAATATCTACACATCAGAAGAGGAAGTAATCCTAGTTATGAAATCTGATGTGTTTTTTTAAATGTTTATTTGTTTTGAGAGAGAGAATGTGTGCTAGCTGGAGAGAGGCAGAGAGAAAGAGAGAGAGAAACTTAAGCAGGCTCCACGCAGTGCAGAGCCTGACATGGGGCTCAATCTCACAATGATGAGATCACTACCTGAGCCAAAATCAAGGAGTCAGACTCTTAACCAAATGAGTCACCCAGGCGCCCATGAAATCTAACATTTTATTAAATTATACAAAAATGTGGGGCGCCTGGGTGGGTGGCTCAGTTGGCTGGGCATCCAACTTTGGCTCAGGTCATGATCTCACAGCTTGTGGGTTTGAACCCTGCGTCAGGCTCTGTGCTGACGGCTCAGAGCCTGGAACCTGCTTCAGATTCTGTGTCTCCCTCTCCCTCTGCCCTTCCCCCACTCATGCTCTGTCTCTCTCTGTCTCAAAAATAAGTAAGTGTTACAAAAAATTTTTTTTAATTATAGAAAAATGTAAGTGTCACACGGTGCCTGTTTACATTTTTGTGGAGAGTTCCTTAACAATATAAATATACATATTTTTCCCCAATTGGATCAGTAGCTCATGCCAAGAGAACAGGACACACAGTATATACCTATAGTGTACTTTCAATATGGAACAGTTTCCAAAGAGTGTGAACAACTTGGCCTAGTATATAAACAACTATTTTGAAGATGTTCTTTGGACACAGGCACTAAGCAAATGTATGTTCAATACAGCTGAAGAAACCAGGGGAGCCCAATAACACCTTCACAGGTGCATCGACATAAAGCAGGCGGCTTGATGAGCATACTTAAAAGGAAGGCATTTGCCCCTAGATGTCACTCTTAAGAAACATTTTATAGGAGAGTAGTCTGGGACCTATTCGTTGTGTTATTTTAGTCTCGGGTGCAGCTTTATCAGGTCCTGCCTGGTGCCCACCGCTGGCGGAGCTGTCCCCACCCGAGGGCATACCCCGGAGCCTTCACCTGCAGGCTCAGCCCTGTGCCCAGTCTCCATGCAGTGTCCTGACCTGGGCTGTTAGGAAACCTTTATTCAAAGTCTATCTCTGCTGCCATCTTGCTCTCATCTTGGATCCCAGAGTCTTTTAACTACTTCTGCCTCAGTTAATCCACCTCTAGGACTGGGGTCCTGCTCCCTCCTGCCACTTGCCTTGTTGGAAATGCAAGTACTCCCTCCACAGGGACCTCCCGGGCCACATGGACCTGACCATCTGACCACTTCTGAGGACTGTGGTCCCCTCCCCATTATTTCCTATCCCTGTTCTCTGACTGCCCTTGTGTGGTAACCCTGCAGTGGTCTACACCAGTAGCTATCTATACTTGTAACCTTCCAGGCAGGGCTTTCTCAGCCTCCTGCTCCATCCTGTTATAGTCCCCAGGCCCTGTTCTTCCATATCCAAGATAGCATACCATTTCAACACACACTTCTTAACTACCCGCTACATTTCAGGCCTGTGCCAGGCCCAGAGAAGGCCCAAGACCTGCTGTGTAGCAAGGCAAGATGTCTTTACAGTTGAATAGCCTTCCAATATGACTTGTTCACAGATTCATCCTGATTTTAAAGCATTGAATCTTAGCATTCCTTCATCGTGTGTTTGCAGATGTCCAACAGTGTTCCAGACTCTGTTCTGGGCACAGGTGGCCAGGAGCACAGCCCTGACACACTGCAGAAGACACACACACACACACACACACACACACACACACACACACACACACAGCTTTGTTCTAAGGATTGCAAAAGTGGTTTGCAGGGGGAGCAATCCTGCCCTGGGGGATGGAAAGGGACTGCCAGTGAAGGGTTCTCATCAGCCCTTGATAAGATCAGTTCCATTTGTTAGGCAGATACAGGGAGGGGAGGAACACCCAAGCAGAAAGAATAACATTAGCAAGGGCATGAAGTGCGTATTTAGTATCAGTATTTAAGAACAAAAAGTACAGTTGTTTGGTATGGTTGGAACACAGGTATCGATGTGAATGTGTCCTGGAGTTTCGGTCAAGAAAGGAGATCTGCATTCCATTTGAAGCAGTGCAAGGGCTGGATTAGGGGGCAAAGCAAAGAAGTCATTTAGAGCTCAATTGGTTAACCACAAATGACTGTAATAGAGGCCTACCATAGGTCAACAGGGAGATGACAAGTTTATCTGTCAAACTGCCCACAATACACTGAATTGATAAAGGATTCACTCTCAGGACCTGCACCCAGGACCACTAACAAGGTCAAGCTCAGCCTTCTAGCCAGGCCCGAAGATGCTCAGTACTGTACTATCCGTTGGAAGATACTGTCAGAGAAGGGTCCAGCATCAGCCGTTTGTAGGCGTTTGAATCCCCTGGTGAGGTAACTGCCCCAGATGCAGACTTGAAAGATGGCCTTGAATTGGACTGATGTGTTAATCTACCAGCATGCAGGGTCACTCAGTGTCTAAGATATTAGACCCCTGTGACTTTTAAACATTTATGGAGAATAAGCTTCCAACTGGTATCTTCTTTCAGTGTTTAGTTTCTTTTAGAGAAGTGTTTTGTCTACCTGAAGAATATTACCGAGGGAGTTACTCACCATGTTACCAAAAGTGTACTCTTTATAGAGATCCTCTTGTGAAATCTCTACCAGGTCATAATCTCTAGAAAAGCTGTGTTTCTCCTAACATTTTTAAAAAACTCTTCTGAGCATTGGTTAAATAATGGATTTGATTTTCCTTTTGGCTACAGATATATTTGAAGACCACCCATAGCAAGTAAATAGCATTTGTGATGTATAGCGTTAAACTGGTCTCTGTTCGAAATCCACTGTGATCTTTTCCTTTGTCATTCCTTTCCTTTTCCTACCCAATTCTAATTAATGTTATTTTGACTTTTGTGTATCCAGGTAATCCACCCTCAGTCTTTTTTAGAACAGGCTAGTGCGTGCACGCGCATACACACACACACACACACACACACACACACACACACACACACACCTACATACAATCCATTTAGAATATGTGACTAAAGCAGAATGACCTAATTGTAACCTTTAGGTTTCTAATGAGCTTCCAAGTATCTGAGAAGAGGGCAATACCGCCCCTTCCCTGCTAGACAGAACTAGTCTGAGAATCATTCTTAAGAGGTCCTTAGGGATAAGAATCCTAATTCAAACTCAGCAAACACACAGCCAAGAGTCAGACACACTCTTCTTTCAGATTTCTCGGAAAGTGCTTCCTCCTGCCTTATGAGCTCGGCTAACCGGTGACTCTCTGTTTTGCCAAAATAACTTCTAAAGGCATTGCTTGGCCAATTCATTAATTTTTATACAAAACAAAAATAAAATCCTCTTTGACAGAAATACCATTTCTCTCCACCGTCTCCTTCCTCCAGCAGACAGCGGCAGCATTAATATTTAGGAAAAGTCAGTGGGTGAGGACGTTGCTTTTCATTGATGGCTATTTGTGAGTTTTCTTCTCTCTCTTCTCTGGGCCCTGCAGTTCCTGTTTTGTAGTCCTGGGGCTACTTCCTCATTTGTGTCAAGATGGACAGTAATATTTCACTTCCACTTTGTTCTCTAGATGGAAATAGAGGAGTTTGTTTTAAGAAAAAGTAGGCCCATTCCGTATGACCCTGCACAGTCTAAGGCAGCCAGAACTCACTGGCAGTTAAGAAGAAATTAGGAGACTGTGTATACAAAGTTTTCAGTTTAGTGAACTACGTTGGGCCGGTTAACAAATCAACTCCAAGTTTGGACCCCGAAATGATCATGAAGTCCTTTGTTCCCAAGACTTATGGGAGTGGTAGCTTTGTAAAAACAATCCTCTCTTTTGGTACTAGATGCTCTAATCAAGGCATTTGAATCAACTATGAAATTAAGAGCTGATATACTATCTAGGCTCAATCACTTGATCAGCTACTCATGTATACCATTCCGGCTAACAACGTTTCAGTGTTCCCCACATTCACATCCATTAACAAGTACATTACACCAAATCCCTGAAATCAGGTTCTTCCTTTGCCCCTTCTTCTCCACTCAATATTATAAAGCCTTCCCCAGGCAGCTGAGAAGGACAGAATGAGGATGTCTGAGGTCAGTGCCAGGCAGGCCTGGCAGAAGGGAAAAACTCTGCTTCCCCAGCCAGTCACTTCTGTGTTCTGTGCTTCCACACCGCACCCCCCAGGTCCCCAGGCCACATCCTCAGTCCCCCAAACCACAGGCCTCCGGGCCCCAAGGCAGCATGGCCAGGGTTCTTGCAGACACCCTGTGGCTGAGCACAAAGGGCAGAAATGAAACTTCTGGGGCTTGAGGGGGTGGAGCAAGCACCCAGCTGTGCCCCTGGGGCAAGAGAACCATCTGCACACACAGCCAGGGTGCTGGCTTCCTACTTCCCACCCACCTCCGCATTGAGAAGTGCGCGTTCAATAATGCAACTTCTCATACTATTAATAATAATTGCCGACCACATACATAGCACTGAAATCTCACCACAACCATATGAAACGGGTATTGTTATTATTCTTCTTATTCTACAGATGAGGAAACTGGGGTCCAGAGAGGTTAAGTGATTTTTCCAATGACAAACAGCTTGTCGGTCATAAAGCCAACATTTGAACCCAGGCAGCAAGGTGTGAACCTGCACTTCTTACCATGGCTCTGTACTATCTCTAAGAAAAAGAGAATAAATCTCTAATTAAATCTCTAAGCCTGCACTGCCAGTCAGAATTTACACATTGTGTCTGACCAGCATAGGGCATGAAAATCTGGGGGGAGGAAAGTTCTTTCTCACAGAAGTGACCCTTGTGTGTAAAAATCAGAACTGAACAAATTCGAACCAGCAGAAATGCTTTATATAGAGGAGATGGCCTTCGAGACTGACACAAGACATTTGTCTTCCTTTACCATGTCCCTGTGTGCTACAGTGACGAGTGAATCCGTGGGTTGCTGCTGAACAAATATGCACCGGAGCACCTACGGATTGGTGTTAGAATAGCTTGGCCCTAGGTCAATTTCCCTTCTCAAAAATGTTCTGTTAAGGAGTTTGACCACACAGTGAGCTCAGAAAGCAAGGGTTGTGCCTGAAGCCCCCAGTGTACAGAAGGATAGAAAATAATTAAAAATCAGAATGTACTCTAATTCAAAATCAAAAGGCATCCCCATCTCTGCCCTTGTGAAAATTGTGTGAGCTAACAAATTAATAAGCCAGTTGCCCGGGGTGAAGTCTGCCCTTTGCCTGTGT
The DNA here is from genome assembly GCF_014898765.1 of Herpailurus yagouaroundi. Lineage (NCBI taxonomy): Eukaryota > Metazoa > Chordata > Mammalia > Carnivora > Felidae > Herpailurus > Herpailurus yagouaroundi. The sequence continues at coordinate 83,326,168 of NW_024412391.1, forward strand.
AATCACCAAGAAATGAGAGTGACTTTGGTCAGTCCGACGGAGGAGCAAAAGATAATGATTTCCGGACATAAGTGAAGTGATTAAGGATGCAAGAACACTAATGCACTGGGTCCACAGTAGGAAGAGCCCAGTCTTTTGAGTCTGGGAGTGTCCAGCTCCCTGACAAGTAAGCAGAAAGCAGGTAAAAGTGATCTACCCTCCAGGCAGGGAAAGGAGAGGACTAACACTTATTGAACACTTGCTATGTGCCAGTCTCTGTGCCAGGCATTTTTTATATATATGGTCTCATTTAATGCCAGATCAGTCCATGGGTTTTTCTACTTAGACAGGGTGATGCGTTCATGGTCCAGCCTTGACACGCAGAATGATATAGGCATGACCACCATGACCATTGCCGTTATCCTGCCACGTGCAAATGACACACACAAGATAATGTAAAAGGAAAAAGGAGGAGCGCCTGGGTGGCTCAGTCGGTTAAGCATCTGACTCTTGGTTTCTGCTCAAGCCACGATCTCACGGTTCATAAGTTCGAGCCCTGCATTGGGCTCTGCACTGACAGTGAGGAGCCTGCTTGGGACTCTCTCTCTCTCTGCCCCTCCCTTACTCTTTCTCTCTTTCTCTCTCAACACGTAAATTTAAAAACTTAAAAAAAAAAAAAAGAAAAGAAAACTCACTATCTTAACATTTTGGCCTGTAGACTTCCAATCTTTTTTCCATATAAATATTTTGTGTTCATTTGCCAACATGGGCTGATGCCACCTATGTTGTTGTTTTATGCCTGCTTTTTAACTCAGACACTTTCACATGCTTGTTCAATATTCTTTCACAGTATCATTCTAGCAGTTACAGAGCAGGCAATTGTAGGTACTTTCATCAGTACCCAACTGTAGGATATTTAGGTTACCTTCAAGTTCTCGCATTTTTAAACATTCTAACAAATATTCTTATGTATTGGTCACTGCAAAATTATCCAAGTTTTTTTTTTAATTTTTTTTTAATGTTTATTTATTTTGGGGACAGAGAGAGACAGAGCATGAATGGGGGAGGGGCAGAGAGAGAGGGAGACACAGAATCGGAAGCAGGCTCCAGGCTCTGAGCCATCAGCCCAGAGCCCGACGCGGGGCTCGAACTCACAGACCGTGAGATCATGACCTGAACTGAAGTCGGATGCTTAACCGACTGAGCCACCCAGGGCCCCAAAATTATCCAAGTTTTTAAAGGTAAATTTCTAGCATGAAAATTGCTGGGTACAAGGACATAGGCATTTTTTTAAAGTCCAGTTTATTGAGGCATTATTCACCTACAGCAGAACTGGGCCTTTTTGTGGGTACAGTTCTTTGAATTTTGACAAATGCATCAGTCACGTAACCATCACCGCAATGAACTTCTCTAACATTTATTAACATTCTAAAGCTTTTGATGCATGTTATCAAATTGTCTGCTAGTAAAATTATACCTATTCCCACCTACCATCAGCCTATGAAAGGTGAACATTGGGTATTATTCTTCAAAAAAAAATTTTTTTAAGATTTTCCAGTTGGATAGGTGAATGTTTCCATCTCATTCCCTTACATTTCTTTGATTACAAATGAGGTTGCATATTTTTTCACATTTATGCTCTGTTTTTATGCCTTATGGTGTGAAGTCACATTTATATCCTTATATCCAGATTTTTTTGAAGTATTTATATCTGTAATCATTAACTTCAGTTTTCTTCAACACACCATCTTTGCCAAGTTACAACATTAAGGTTGGGCTGTCCTCGTGTTGTAAAATTGAGAACCTTGCACTTTCTTCTTTACTTTGGCACAATATGATTGAAATAAGCATGCCTTGCTTAATAAGTGGACTTAACTCACCTGTGGCACCTTGCTCAAAGGCTTTTGGAGAATGCGCCAGGCAAAGCATTTTCTTTTAATTTTTTTAACTTTTATTTATTTTTGAGAGACAGAGCATGAATGGGGGAGGAGCGGAGAGAGAGGGAGACACAAAATCCAAAGCAGGCTCCAGGTTCTGCGTGGTCAGCACAGAGCCCAACGCGGGACTCAAACCCATGAACCACGAGATCATGACCTGAGACGAAGTAGGACGCTTAACCGACTGCGCCACCCAGGCGCCCCACGCCAAAGCATTTTTAAAGCCCTCTCGCTCAGTATTCAGAATGTGTGTAGGGGCTCCTGGGTGGCGTAGTCAGTTAAGCATCTGACTCTTGATCTCGGCTCAGGTCAAGATCTCACAGTTTTTAAGTTCAAGCCCTGCATCAGGCTGTGTGCTGATGGCACAGAGCCTGCTTAGGATTGTGTCTCTCCTTCCCTCTGCCCCTACCCTGCTTTTATTTAAGTTTTTAAATAAACTTAAAAAAAAGAATTTGTATTAAAATTCCCGTTTTTTCAACAGTTTGGAGCATCAGTGAAATGCTAATACATTGGTTTTCTTAGAATAGGCCAAATTGTAAAATAAAGATGAAACCAAAACCTCAAACGCCACATTTCCATCATTTCTCTGGATTCCATTAGCCCTTTGCAAACACGTATGCTTACATGAAGCTCAGTGATCCCAGTATGGTGTTCAAAAACTGACTCATTTCTTTAAAGAGAGTACAGAAATTTCTACCTTCAGTTTCCTAGGAGAGAAACTGATGTGAAAGGTAGAGTAAGAAAAAAGATGAAATGTACCGTATCAACCAGTTTTCCCCGAGCACACCCTGGACATGGGCGATTACACTAATGTGCTTCCTAGGGTATGGAAATAGCATATGTTCTCATAAAACCCTCCATCTGAGAAAGAGGATCTGCCCTGTTGGTGATAGCTTCCTCTCATGGACAGGATAATGCTATGTAAATTCCAGGATCCCTGGGCAGTCATCACCCTACTTAGTTACCGCATCAACATAACTGTACTTTCTTTCCCTTTATCCAGGACGTCTGCGTTAAGGCTTACCTCGCCCTTCGTCATCACACAAACCTGCTGATCATCCTCTTCTCCATGATGCTGATGACGGGAATGCCCCAGTTAACAAGCAAAGAAGATATTGAATATATTCGGGATGCCCTAACAGTGGGGAAAAGTGAGGAGGATGCTAAGAAGTATTTTCTTGATCAGATCGAAGTGTGTAGAGACAAAGGATGGACCGTGCAGTTTAACTGGTTCCTGCATCTTGTTCTGGGCATCAAACAAGGGGAGAAACATTCAGCCTAATTCTTTGGGCTAGAATTAAAAACAAGTTAGTGTTCTAAAGCTTTAAGTCAGCATGTCCATCATTGAACTTGGACTGATGGACAGGACATTATGAAAGCTGGCACTTCAGAAATGCAGCTCTGTTGCTGGCTGAACCCTTTACTGGAGAAAAATACTGGCATGCGGTTTGTTTAAATAATGTTCAGTTTTAGGCTTGTATGCAGGTTTGTTTTTCCTCATTTGCTTCAGTGATGTTGGAGAACATTCTAAGTTTAAACAAACTATTTCTTCTTTGTGCCTGCTGGTTTGACTGTCTTATTATTGAGTGCCTCTGGAAATTGGGAATAATTGGTGACGTCTCTTTTCATCTGCGTATACTCTCAATTTGGGTCATTCTTGTGCTCCTCAACCTCTTTAGAGAAAAAGACGTAATCCTTGTAACCTCTGTCTCATTCCCTAAAGGACACTTCCAAACATCCCCCTCCATGTCTGTAGATGATAGCGATTTGCTAAAAGCAAAGGAAGGCGAGTTGGTCTTTTCAGTGTCTTTTGTAATTAGGTTCTTGTACAGTGTACAGCTGAGATGCACAAACATACAATGGAAAATCTGAACCTTTGTGCCCTGGCACTTCTCTGCTGGTCTGCTTCAGGGTTACGAAGAGGAAGAACAGAGAGGAGACCATTCATCTCAACTCTGCCCAAGAGCAGATTGCCAATTCCAGCTACTACAGCCTTCTCCAGCATGGAAACAGGAAGAAACTAAAGGGACTCATTTTTCACCTTTACATCCTCCTCCCTGCCTCCCTTCTTCCTTAACTGTTACCCTCCCACAACTCTTTACCCAAGTTGTGAAGTCCTCAAGAATGCATCTACCCTAGAATTCAAAACTTAGTTGAAAAGCAATTTCTCCCCTAGGGTTACTGGAATTTTATGTACTTATTTGTAAAGATGTTTGGTGGAGTTTTTTTTTTTTTAAGTATATTATTAAAGAGGACATTCTAGGAAATATGGATTTGTTTTCACATGCCTTAATTTTACATTTTGGTCTAAGAATTTTTATTCTTTTTTTTTAATGAAAGAAGGTATTTGGTATCTGAACAGTATTTCATATTAGCAAGAACACTACTTGCCCTGTTCATCTCTCAGTTTAAAGGACTTTTAAACTCTGACACATTCTTCAGATTTCCTAAAAATTGAAATGGTTTCTTTAAAAACCATGTTCATCTCCTAAATAGCTTGCTATTTATTGGAAGTGTTGTTTAACCTTAGAGAAAGATCGTTAAATTATTTATAAAATATTTCTAAATTACCTATAGTTAATACTTTACCTAGAATTAACTGTTAACCATGTCTATGTTTAAACACAATCAGATATAAATAGGTATTTAAGTTAAAATTTTTCTAAATAGATACCTTTGGTGTAGCCTGAACTTTTTTTTTTTTTCTTTTTTTTTTGTATATGCAAAAGGCCTTTGAAGGTAGGGGTAACACTGCTTCCTTGCCGGCTGAGCCTTTCCCCTGCTTCATAAGGTGTCTAGAAAGAACACTTCCTTGACAGCTCGTTCTTTCAAAACTACTCCATCCCCCAGTACAGAAGACCATGCCCTGCAATGCATTAATGAATGCATTAATGGAAGGTAGATGTTGTGTGACATTTTTACAACTATTCCCCACCATTCTTCTGAACAAGAACAGGAAGGACGATGCTTTCTAATTGAGAAGATATATTCATTATTCTTATAAAAAAAAGCTGAGCTGGGCCTTGCACAGATTCTGCTTTTTATTTGAATTGCTGAAATAATCGTCTTGATAGAAGAGTTAGAGAAATGTATTTATATTTAGCTTGCTGGCACATGGGCATACCTATTTTCAGATGGACAAATTCTTTTGTTATGCTGACACACATCACATTGGGCCTGATTCTTCTGTATTTCAGTGAAGGTAGAACTTTAACTCTTTAGACTTACAGATAAAAATTACTTTTGTGTGCCTCTTCCGTTTATTTACAGTGAATCACATGACCCACAGCTTTTAGACCTTTGAAAACGTTGTGGAGTTCGGGTCATCTCCTCCTGGGAGGAGATTTGGGGGAATTACCCACAATTCTGTCTTCACTGCCAGATGAAAACAGAGATTACAGGTTAGATGATTCGGGTAAAAGCAGCTTTCATGTATGTCCAGGACTGGATACATGATTTGCAGAGCCCAGTACAAAATGAAAATGTGGGGCCTGCCATTCAAAAATTATTAAGAAGTTCAAGATAGCAACAGCAGAGCATGAAACCAAGCACAGGAACTTCTGACCATGAGTCACTGCACAGGTCACAAGCCTGTGAAGCTGGCGCTGTACAGATCTGAATAATGGCTTTGATGCTCAATTTTGCATTTGGACTCCATCTGTAGGAGTTCAGATAAAGTGCCCAGATCAAAATGCTGTTTACGTTCTAATTAAAATACCTCATTTCTGTGGCTGTACATTTGGATGTAAAACACTGGCCCATTGATTTAGGACTGGAACAATGGCCACTAAAAGGAGAGCAAAGCAGATGTTCGAGACCTAGCCCCATATGACCCCATTTAACTACGTTTAGTGAAAGTATGAGGGAGTGGAGACCTCATAGATAAAATACAGAAATTCCTAGAGAAGACTCTTGACTTTCAAAAAGGTAACTTTATTAACTATATTTGTAGGAGATGAATCATTTTTTAAAGAAAGACCAGAAGGGCGCCTGGGTGGCTCAGTCGGTTGGGCATCCAACTTTGGCCCAGTTCATGATCTTGCAGTTTGTGAGTTTGAGCCCCGCGTCGGGCTCTGTGCTGACAGCTCAGAGCTTGGAGCCTGCTTCAGATTCTGTGTCTTTCTCTCTCTGCCCCTCTCCCACTTGTGCTCTGTCTCCCTCTGTCCCTCAAAAATAAATAAACGTAAAAAAAAAATTAAAGAAAGGTTAGATATGGGAATTCTGTGGGATAATTTGGAGGCTGGGAATCCTAGGTAAATGGAAATTATTTTTTTGATATGGGCCAAAAAATAAGTTAGAAAGTATATTTATGGAGCAAGTTCTGGCGTTTGGCAAACCAGGCTCTATTTGCCATGGCTATGAAATAAATTGTCAGTTATATTTTACAACATGAAGAAAAAAGTTTTTGGATTTTTAAGGACTCTGCCATCTTATATCTGTTTTACCCAACCTAATAATTCTGGTCAATTAATCTGGTTCTTATCTGTGTGCTTGTCTGCATATTTGCAAGGACTCATTTTTAGGACAGATGCCAGGGGAGCCTAAAGCACACACCTTGGCAAAGGTGCTCATTCAGAAAGTCAAGAGATATTTCCTCTTCTGGACAGTCCAGCTCTCCCCACTTGTATTTGCATTTCAATTACAATCGTTGAATGTAAATTCAAATTAAAGAATCGACGCCTTGTATTCTCTGTACGCGTCTTTTAATGTCTGAAAGTCCAGATATTCCTGAAAGTCAGATTCCTTAACAAATCTTTATGGAGTATGGTGCCTGGCTGGCTCAGTCAGTCTGACTCCTGACATGGGCTCAGGTCATGATCTCACAGTTTGAGTTCAAGCCCCGCATTGGGCTCTGTGCAGATAGCATGGAGGCTGCTTGGGATTTTCTCTCTGCCCTTCCCCCCTCCTTGCTGTCTCTCCCTCTCTCTCTCTCCCTCTCAGAATAAATAAATAAACATTAAAAAAAGAAGAAAGAAAAAATATCTTTATGGAGTGCCCACCGCCCTACTAGACTGTGTGCTGAGGACTGGGTATTAGAATGTGGAACAAAATTGACCCAGCCTCAGTCCTTAAAGGGTTTATAGTTTGCTGGAAAAAGCAGACACCTCATAATGGTTGTATCTTGTGGGTCAAATTGTGTCCTCCCAAAAAGATGAAGTCCTCACCCTTGGTCCCTGTAAATGTAATTCTATTTGAATTAGGTTCTATAGATGTAATAGAGTTAAGGTGAGGTCATGATGGTGAGCCCTGATTCAATATGTCTGGCATACTCAAAAGGAAAAAGAATGTGATAGAGGTAGAGATTATAGTGTCTACCAGCCAACGGACACCTGGGGTACCAGATGCCGGAAGAAGCAAGGAAGGGTCCCACCCTAGAAGCTTGTAAGGGAGCATGGCCCTGCCAACACTTGCAGATGTCTAGCCTCTAGAACTGTGAAAGAATAAATTTCTACTGTTTTGAGTCACCCAGTGTGTGATATTTTGTTATGACATCCCTAGGAAATTAATAGAGTGTCGACCATCATCAGTTTTGTGGGGGTTTCTTTTTGGAGGAGCAGACAGAGTTTATGTAAGTAAACCTGTTTGATGCTTTCTACTGTTACCAAAAAGACTTAATTGAGTGCAAAATATGTGACAAAGTGCTAATATACTTAATATATAAAAAGCTGTAATAATTCAATAAGTAAAAAATGAATACCTTACCAGAAAATGTTGAATTCACCAAAAAAATACATGTGGCCAATAACCATATCACAAGAACCCCAAATCACTGCTGATGAAGCAAATGCAAATTAAGATAATTTAAGTGTCTTTTCACCATCAGATTAGGAAAGATTGGTAATAGTGAGAGTTGGTGATAATTTGGAAGAAAAAATACTCTAGCACACTGTTGAAAACAGAGCAAGTTGATAAAATTTATGCATGGCATTTTGTCACATTTTATCAAAATTAAGAAGATATTGGGGTGGCTCAGTCTGTTGAGCATCTGACTTTTTTTTTTTTTTTTTTTTGGAGAAAGAGAGAGAACGCATAAACGGGATAGAGTCAGAGAGAAGTAGAGACAGAATTCCAAGCAGGCTCTGCAACATCAGTGAGAGCCCGCTGCAGGGCTTGAACTCACAAACTGTGAGATCATGACCTGAGCCCAGATCAAGAGTTGGACGCTTAAACGACTGCACCACCCAGGCGCCCCAAGCATCTGACTCTTGATATCAGCTCAGGTCGTGATCTTTCAATCATGATCTAGATGCTCCATGCCGAGTGTGGAGCCTGCTTGGGATTTTCTCTCTCTCTCTCTCTCTCTCACTCTCTCTCTCTCGCTCATCTCCTCCCCGACTCACACACAGGAGAGTGAGCTGGATATGGGCAAAGACAGCAGGGAGCCCGATGTGGGGCTTGATCTCAGGAACTTTGAGATCATGACCTAAGCTGAAATCAAGAGTAAGAGGGTTAACTGACTGAGCCACCCAGGAGCCCCAATAAATCAACTTAAAAAAACAACAGAAAAAGAGGACATCTATTCTCCTACCCAGCAAGTTCACATCCAAGAATTTATCCTTAGAAACTATCGGACAAGTGTTCAAAGACTTACAGACAAAACCAGTTACCAATATTCTTTATAATACAACCCAAAATTGGAAATGGCCTAACAGTCCCTCAATAGGGGATTGGTTAATTAAATCACATTCATACAATGGAGTACAATGAAACCCCTGAAAAGATAAGGTAGATGAAAATGTATTAACATCCACGTAGATCTATGACATAATTGAGTGAAACAAGGTGGTTACCAGGCCAGTGTTGCGGTACAGTCATATTCAAGTAAAAATGTAGGCTTATAGCAACATTAAAAGGCTGGGAGAATATATTCACTCCAAACTGTCAATCGTGATTTTTTTTACCCTACATTTATTTTTTTTTTCTCTCGGGTTTTGGGAAACTTGATGCTATATTTTTGAATTTTTTAAAAAGGGAAAAATAGTATTTTAATTTTGGGAAAACAATACAGTCTACACGATAATCATATCCTTTAGCTTACATCAAGCCTCACTAAAAGCTCAGAAAATTTTGTTTCTCTAAGGGAAAAAAATCCCGTGAAGTCAGCAGTTGTCAAGGAGTGACGGCCAAGCTGTTGTCAGAACTTTCTGGCATACAAATGACCGTGTCAAAGTTTCCTGTCTTACTCAACCCTACCTGATTATGATCTTTGGTACACTAATGCCAGCCTGATCCATCCCCTAAAATGATAATGCTTTTAGAGAAGAGAGGCCTCCAAGGATGCTGTCTGTTTAGTCAGTAAGGGATGCCTTGCCCGGGCCAGCTCTTGTCAGCTCTGCAAATCTTCTACACTGAGCTCTCTAGCTCACACATGACGTCCCCCTTGGAGGTGCAAAGTACCTCATTTTCACTTCTCGGGGAGTGCCAGAATTTTTTCTATGCATTCACTCATTAGTACAAATTAAATCTCACTGCCTGTGGCTTTGGTATGACGTTTTCCTTCTGGGAGCTGGGCTCTGAGTCTGGGTTTATAATGCACCAGTCATTCAATTTGGAGGATGTGATGGAGACAGGGACGTAAAAAGGAACATAGAATTTACCTGCAGCCCCTCTGTATCTCGTAGTGGGTGGCCAGTCCTCTGACAAGTTTTATACGCAGAGAATCAAACTCAGAATTCTTCTGATTACACTTAAGTGTTAAAATGGGTCCCTATTCTCTTCAGAGATGTGCCCACCATGACCCCCACCATTTCCAGCCACATGCAGGGTTGTGGCTAAACAGAACTTCCCATTACCGGATGTATATGGCAGCCAAAGTCATACTGGTCCCTAGCACCCCCACCCCATGCCTTTCTTTGTATCATCGCCAAACACCTGTTCTACAAAATTGCCAGGGCCTCCACTGGGAAAATCCTGTGGCCACAAACCACTGCCAAATCCCTGAGTTCTCCCTGGCTCTCTTTCCCCAATCCATGGCTCTAGAAACCAGAAGAGACAATTTCTCCATATTTTTAATTTTTTCTTATGTTTATTTATTTATTTAGAGAGAGGGGAGGAGAGAGAGGCAGGGAAGGGCGGGGGTGGGGAGGGAGAGGGAGAAGAAGAGGGAGAGGGAGTGGGAGAGAGAATCCAAGCAGGCTCCACACTGTCAGCATGGAGCCTGATGCAGGGCTCAAACTCATGAACTGTGAGATCATGACCTGAGCTGAAATCAAGAGTCAGCCGCTTAACTGACTGAGCCACCCCAGTGCCCCACTAATTTCTCAATTTTGAAGCAACCCCTTGCTTAGGCAGTAATTGTTTATCACGGCAAAGCACATTCTGTAGGTTTTCAACTGGTAGAGGAGTTTGACTCCTTTAACCTATACAGATTTAAAGGAGTCTGAGACTTGAGATACCCTAGTGGAAAGCCAGGGTGAGTGTGTGTGGCTGTGGATGCAGAGTGGACCATAAGTCAGTAACTGGGGGATAATCCACTTTAAAGTCAGCCAGATGCCACATTAGCAGTTCAGAGTAGGTGAGGCAGGAAAGAAGGTAGATCAGTGGCTCTGGCATTTGATCATTCCAAATTCAGTACAAACTGTCCACCTGAAAGAGTTGTCTAATCTTGCTAAGCTTCAGCTCTCTCCTCCATAAACTGGGTAGAGAGTGGTACCTCTTTCACAGAACTGCTGTGCAGATTAAATGAAATCGTGAAAGTGAGGGGTGTCTGGGCGGCTCAATCAGTTAAGTGACTGACTTTGGCTCAGGTCATGATCTCGCAGTTCATGAGTTAGAGCCCGCAGCAGGCTCTGTGCTGACAGCTCAGAGCCTGGAGCCTGCTTCGGATTCTGTGTCTCCCTCTCTCTTTGTCCCTTCCCTGTTCTCGCTCTGTTTGTCTCTCTCTCTCTCTCTCTCTCAAAAATAAACAAACATTAAAAAAATGTTTTTAAATAAATAATGAAAGTGAAGCATTAACTGGAATGTCTGGAGTCTTTGCTCAATAAACAAAAGCCATCGTTTCCGTGCTCCTTTTCAAGGAAGGCTGAAGAATCTCAAGAAATCAAAAGTTCTAAGGCATCATCCTTGGAAGGACTTCTAGAAGTAAATGATGAAAATCTTAATGACTTTATAAATATGACATCCTCCCAGTATGACTTCAAAGGAGAAATAATTTCCACTCTATGTCAACATCAGATACCAAGGAAATCTTTTAAACAACATCCTTCTCTGACCAGTTAATCTAATCAGTGTACATTATCCGTGGGTTCTGTCTGGGCCTAAGGAAAGTTAGAGGGCCTGGAACCAATTGACAAGGCCACTAACTCCTATTCACTTTCCCCCTCCCCGTGAACTTTATGGAAAGTTAATTTATATAAAATACAATTCAGCCATTTAAATGTATCGTGTGATAAGTTTGACACACGTACACACCCATATATCCATCTATCACCACAGCCAAGATCCAGCACGGCCCCATCACCAAAAAGCCCCCTCAGGCCTGCATGTAGTAAATTTCTTCCCATGTCTTCACTGAAATGCTTTCTGTCACTATAGTTTTGCCTTTTCTAGAACTGCATATAAATGGAATCATGCAATATGTGGTCTTTTGTTCACATAGTATGATATTTTGGAGATTCATCTAGATTGCCTAAATAAAATATAATTTAGGGAGGTTCATTTGCTGGACAGGTTTGCTATGGTTCACTCTAGAGTCAAATGCCAACTTTCACTTTTGTCTGCTGTCTGTGACAATGCATGCCCATGGCTCCTGTTCTGTCTTAGATTATTGAGAAAGACCCATTATTACTCTTACCTTGTTGTTTATATAAGATAATAGATGACAAGTAGCCTTCATTTCCTCTGGTTTTGAAATAGTGCAGAGGTAGATTGTAATATTCCCCACTGCTGCCGAAGGGCAAGCAACTAGCAGTGCCAACAGACAGACAAATACAGGAACCCCTGAAGTCATCAGAGAATCTAGAAAAGAGACCTTCTAGAGGAGCGTGTCTCCTAACGTGCACATAAATCACTAGGGATACATATTCTGATTCCATAGTGTAGGACAGGGCCTGGGGTTCTGTCTCTCCAACAAGCTTCCAGGGGAAGCCGATGCTTCTGGTCCCCAAACCACACTTTGCATAACAAGGTTCTATAGGACACAGAGGCAGATTCTGTGGGTTGGTAGGGAATGTCAAAGCAATAAGAAGGCTAAAAATATGTACCAATCTGCACCTGAGAAATACTACCCAAAAACATGAATTTTCATCAATCCATATATGTGTATGTATATATCATCTTTGTTTTTTCTAATGGCATCTCAATTTTCTCATCTGTAAAATGGGAATTAAACTATATGTGGTAGGTAGACCTCCAGTATGGTCCCCTATGATCTCTGACTCCTGATGTTACACCCTTGTGGGATTCTTTCCCCATGAGTATGAACTGGGTCTAGTGAGTTGCTTCTAAGAAATAAAATATAGCAAAGATGATGCAACATCACTTTCAAGATTGGGTTCTAAAAGCCTATGAGTTTCATCATACTGGCATTTCTAGCTTGCTCTTTCCCACCTTTTCAGTTTGATGAAGCCACCCACCATGTTGTGAGCCACTCTCTGGAGAGATCTACATGGCAAGGAATCCAGGGAGGCCTCTGGCCCACGGTAAGAAACGAAGTGAATTCTGCCACCAACCACATAAATGAGCTGGGAAAAGTGTCTTTTCAAGTCAAGTCTTGTGAGAGATCCAGAGCCAGAGGACTCAGCTAAGCCATGCCTGGATTCCTGATACAGAGACCATGAGATAATAAATGTTTCGGTTTTAAGCCACAAAGTTTTAGAGTAATTTATTGTGTAGCAATAGATAACTAATAGATTTCAGAGTTGTTTTAAGGATTAAAAAAGACAAAAGAATTAATATATGTGAATGAACTTAGCACAGTGCCTGGCACAGAGTAGCTGCTTGGCAACGCTAGTTGAATCTAAAAACAGCAGAGTCATAAACATCACCAGGATTTATAAACAGCAGCTGCATCCACTAATCCAAGAACAATCCATGTGTATAAAGTCTGTAACTTTCAGCCTTGTTGGGGAACCTGTAGACCAAAAAGTTTGACATATACATATAAATGCAAAAATATAACTAATACCTATGCATGTTTTACATACATATGTAGATATCTCACTTTTTAAATATAAGCTTGTTTTTCATGGATCTTAGAGCTGTGCTCAAGTACCCTAGCAAGGAGGAAGAAGAGGAAGAGGAGGAGGAGGAGGTGGAAGAAGAGGCGGAGAGGGAGAAGGAGGAAGAGGGGGAGGAGGAGGGGGGAGGAGGGAGCAGAAGGGGAGGGGAAGGAGGAGGGAGGAGGAGGGAGCAGAGGGGGAGGGGAAGGAGGAGGGGAGAGGAAGAGGGAAGAGGAGGAGGAAAGAAGGGCAGCTCCCACTGAACTATGTTTTATAAAGTGGCATTCTCGGGGCGCCTGGGTGGCGCAGACGGTTAAGCGTCCGACTTCAGCCAGGTCACGATCTCGCGGTCCGGGAGTTCGAGCCCCGCGTCAGGCTCTGGGCTGATGGCTCGGAGCCTGGAGCCTGTTTCCGATTCTGTGTCTCCCTCTCTCTCTGCCCCTCCCCTGTTCATGCTCTGTCTCTCTCTGTCCCAAAAATAAATAAACGTTGAAAAAATTAAAAAAAAAAATAAAGTGGCATTCCCACATTTTTCTTCTCATTCTCTCCCTCCTACCTTCCAGTTTATTCAAAGATACAAGTTCAACAGCAATCATCAAACCAAATGGAACCTCTAAGAAGGGAAATCAGTCCAGGCTGGGAGCTGCCACTCTCTTACCAGCCATTATGGCCCTTCAATGAAACTGGACTTTCAAATTGGTTCAGTATCACCAAAATCTACATGAAAATCACTGATAAACATGTAAGAGCATTTCAAAGTGAGACCAAGTCCATCATATCTATCAGACCTTTATTCAGCATGCGCTGTGTGCCTGGCATTCCGCCCTACTGGGATCACCCAGGAAACAAAAATAAGTCAAGCACCATCTGGTGGACGGAGCAGGCACAGTCACACTTGACTGTCAGGAAAACCCGTGAGGGAGCATCATAACCAATGGCCACCTGCTCTGTTATAGGCTTGGGAGCAAAGACGAGGATGCAAAGATGACCTCTTAACTAGAGAGGCAAGGCAGGCTGTGACGTGTTGTATTAGGGGTATATGTAAAGAGTGGAGAAAATAGAAAGGCGCCAAAAATTAATTCTGACTAAGGGACCAGAAAAGGCTTTCTAATGAAGGGAACATTTGAGTGTGGTTTTGAGGAATAAATAGGATCTCACCATGTGGGTAAAAGCATTCCAGATGGGGTGAGGGTAGGAGCAGCAGAGACAAAAAGTGAGGTGTAAAAATGTAAGGTACGTCAAGAAATGCTAGCTACAGCACCACAACGGAAGTGTCAGCTGGATGGCGAGAGAGTGGAAGCAAAGGCTAAAATGGGGGAAGATCATAAAAAGCCTTCAAACCAAAGAGAGGTTGGATTTATGACATACATTCTGCATGTAATAGGAAAGCATGATTACCTTTTAAGGACAAGAGCAATCCGGCCATTCATTAGCCAGCACACTTTAGGTTGCTAGGGACTGAAACCCAATTCAAATCGGCTTCAGTGAAACAGAATGTATTGGTTCACTCAACTGGAAAGAAAAGAGGTACATCTGGCTTCAGGCTCAGCTGGTGCCAAAGAATAAATGACATTATCTCTCAGCACTACCTTCCCCTTCTTGACTCCTTTCTCAAGGGGATTCTCTCCAGCTGTAGCAAAGTTAGTCATCAACAGCTTATGATTTACATCCCAGCGGCTTAGGGCCTTCTGTGAGACAAGAGGGTTTCTCTTCAAGAGTCTGGTGGCTGAAACTTACTGGATAATCTAGATTGCCCATTACCATCATAAATGCCGGGGCCAGGGCAATGTAGTGCCCATGCATCAGCCCAACCCAAACTCTATTCACTGAAGGGGGAGTGAGTCCTCAACAGAAAATCCAAGGGCTGTTTTCAAAAGAAACAGAAATGGGTGCAAATCTGGGGAAAAAAACTGTGCAAAATAAAAAAAGGAATTCTAGAGACAGTCTTTGGGGGCCAATGAGGTAGAAGTGTTCCCCCAGAAGCCAGAAAGGCCCTGCAGTAGGCTAGCCAAGAGATCAAATGGTGTGAACCAGGACAGACATCACAGGCATGACATGAACACAGCAGTTGTTCCTAACCTCACAAGGAATATTTAAGGGTCAAGGGAGAAAGGTTTTAAGAAGTGTGGAAATCTTAGGTGTCATCAATGGGGTCCTGTGACACAAAGACAAAACTTAGATTTCATCATGTTTCTACCCATGTGAAATAAGTTCAGGTGACCCTGGCATGTTACATGGCTTATGTGCTGTGAGCACAAACACAGGCTAAGACAGCTTGGGTTGAAGTTAGACAAACGGCATACATATAAATCTACTGGAAAAAAAAAACTCATTCTCATTACCTAGGGACTCATATTTTTCTTCAATTTGCCTTAAAAATAAATATCTAATTTCATTACAAGGGCCATAAAAATCCTTAGCCATATATGTCATACTAGTACTTTCTTATGTATATTCCAAATACAATGCATAAGAGAAGAGCCCAGGGAAGGAGTTCAGAACATGCCACTCCAAAGATACCACTTTGGCTTATTGTTTATTTAGAACTGAAAGCACTTAAGAAACAGCAGATGCATGAATGCTCTGGCCTCCCCTTTTCTATACAAGCTTCCATGAGAGAGGCGCCCTCTTTATATCAGGAAGAGAAGCACATTCTTATCACCAGAGACTTGGAATCATCACCGAAATGGACCTCTACAAATATACTAAAATAACTCATCTTCCACTAGCTTCCCTCACCGATATATCTCTTAGGAACTGCCCTACAATTTACTGCCCCCAACCCAAACCCCTTTGCCTTGTCATTTGTTCCCAAATGTATCATCATTTCCCTTAAAAAAATTTTTTTTTAATGTTTTATTTATTTTAAGAGAGAGAGAGTAGAACATGAGCAAGGGAGGGGCAGAGATAGAGGGGGAGAGAGAGAATTGCAAGCAGGCTCTGCACCGTCAGAGAAGAGCCCATTGTGGGGCTCGAACTCACAGACCATGAGATCACGACCTGAGCCAAAATCAAGAGTCAGATGCTTAACTGACTGAGCCACCCCGGTGCCCCTCATCTCCTTATCTAAAAGGTATAAAAGCTTTCTGTTCTGGTCACTTCTTTGGGTCCTCATTCTCTTGTGAAGCCCTCCATGTACATGAAAAAAATTTAATAAAATGTGTATGCATTTCACCTGTTAATCTGCTTATATCATTTTAATTCCAGGCCCAGCTGGAGACACTCAGAGGACAGAGAATTTTTTTCCTCCCTTACACAGGAATCTAAATACTCTTTTCATTAAGAAAGTGCTAGTGGCAGAATGGGGATGGGGAAAGAACACTGTGCTGGAGGTGGGGAGTCCAGGCTCCACTCCAGGGCAAACCAATCAGCCTCCCTGGGCAACAAGATTCTCATCTAGACAAAGAGGTAGAGCTGGACTCTGCCTAGGGTTCCTTCCATATCTACTATTTGGTGTTTTTGTACCAAAAAGTCCCTCTCTGCCCAGAGCTCTCCCTCCCAGGGACAATCCTGAATCTCCTCAATTCTAGTCCCTGTCTGGTCAGCCTGCTCCGTCGGTGTCAGTTCTATAAAAAGCCTCCCTGACACTCCCACCAGAACCCATCACATGAGTGTGAAGCAGCATTTCTGTGCAGATCACCCAACCACACCCAGTGTGAAGAGTGTGACTAAAGCCACACACCCACCTCTTAAAAGGCCAGTGTGGGAGGTCAGCATCCTTGTGATACTGCCAAAAGGACATCTACCACAGCACCCAGGCAGTCAGAAATGACAAGACCAAAAACCCGCACCCCCAGACCATGGAAAGAAATGTGGTAAATGCTGATTCTAACAAAGCTGGGTGTTCTATGACAGGCCTTTTAATTGGAAGTAACAGAAAACCACTCTAACTTAGGAACGAGGTGGGGTTTATTTTAAGGATATAAATCTGTCTCATAAAACCTTGGATCAAGAAGTATATCCAAGCTTCCCAAAGAAACAGGAACTGAAAAACATCAAAAGTCTTTCCAATCTCTCTCCTTCCCTCCCTCCCTCTGCCTTACCTTTCTCCTCTGTGTGCTTGACTGTCTCTCTCTCCCTGCGTACCCCCCTCTCCTCGCCGGGGTGTAGCAGGTCGCTAAATGGCCACGTCTCATCCCCCCTCTCGTAGGAACATCTAATTTAAACCTCCAGCATCTTCATGTTCCAATTAAACCACACTGAAGGTTATGATTGGCTCAGCTTGTCCACCTCTAGGCCAATCAGTTGTGATCAGGGAGGCGGAGTCACTTGGTGAAAACATGGCTGCCAGGACCCACCCCCTCACCACGCTGGAAACAGGGGCAGGGTAACACACAAATGTCTGAAGGTCTTTGGCCATGAAAGGCAATATGTAGGTGTAGAAACACTTCGGCCAAGTTTTCTGTGATTTTTCTTGCTTGAATATTTCTCTACATATTAAACAATATACAGAAAGACATTCTATGGTATTAACATTTTCTACATAGTCTAATGTACGTAAGATCTAACTGGTAAGACACAGCTGCTGAATCTGAACATTACTATCATTTATTAGTAACCATCATAATAACAGGGAAGAAAAGCAATTCAAGCAACTGGAGTTAATCTTCCCTATCTTTCACCCCACAGATGAACCCAGGTCACTTAATTCTCCCCAGCTGAGTATGCAGCTGACATTTAGTGAAGGAAGCATAAAAATGATTTCTGGCTATGTAGGTGTGTTTCATGAAAACACTCTTCTTCAGCAGCTCCTGACTTCAAATGAGAACTCCAAGCATTCGCAGGCACGTTTAGTGCTTAATACATTTAAGAAAACAGAACAGAAGTTATATGGTTTCCCTGGAAACCTTTTTCTAAAGAACCTTGCACATGCACCTTCTCAAGAAGCAGGTGCTGCTGCCTGGGGATTCTTTCCTGCCGGCTGCCCCCTGCTATTCATTAAAAGGTCAAGGTGAGGGCTCTTCAGCTCTATGAGCAATGGTTGGGCTTATTTTGCTTACAGTTATTTAGTATCAAGTCTCTCTTTACTACCTGGTTCTATTAGAAAAATATGCCCAGGTGGCTTTTGGCATATTTTAAAAGCATTTGCAAGCATTAGCTTATCAAAGGGAAATGGAGAAAGTCCCATAGTGTGTATCAGAATGAGTGATGTATCAGTCCCAGGGCCTTTATCAATAGCTGTGACCTTTTAGAGTTTTGGGGTAAGGTTACCAAAAAAAAGAACAATCAGGCTTGAAGAATTTTAGGAAATTACTAATACCTCAATTCCCAAAGAGCCATGGGAGCTAGGTTGAGCATGATTCCTGCCTAGCTTAAAGGGATATATTATAAGCCACCAGCTTATATAAGTAACCCTTTCTTCCACTGCAACATTTCACCATCCTTCTGTTTCCTCCCCCTCCCATCTCCATAACAACCAGGGCTGTTATCAGAAAGAAATCAGCCTGCCTCTTTGACTTTTGTCTCTAATTTAGGGATGCTTATCTTGGGAGGTCTACTTTATTTCTTCCTTGGAAACCCTTAACATTTTAAGGCATCAGTTCAATATCTGGGTTTCAAGATCCTCCCCCATGTCCAACATCAATAGAGCAGATGAAAATCAAACAAATCACACCAGGAAAGGGGTATCATTCTAAGATATGGAAGAGACTGCATGATTCTATTTAATAGATCAGGACAGACAGTGCAATTATAACATTGGCCAGTCTTGTATAGGCAAGAGGAAAAAATATTAGCTAGAACAGCACCTACTCTGGACTCCCTGGCAAGGCCTCCAAAACAGCGCCCCCATTTCCACTTGAAGTCATCCTCAGCACTTAAGATGCCGTGAGGTCACGGCCAGAAGTACCCAATCTACTTTCAAGATAATGTACTTTCTCTTTCAATATGACTATCATTTATGTGCCAGACACCTTGTGAAATCTTTGGAATTCAGAATTAATAACACACGATTCCTTCAGAGAAAGGGTAACTAAGTCTCCCACCTGTATTTTCTTCTGGCTCACATTTAGGGCAATATCATGTTCCCTAATTAATCTGAATAAAATATTAGATGGGAGAAATTCTCTTGAATCGCCTGGCCTTCTAAATATTTTATACCACAAGAGCTCAAGTTCTTCAAATGTTGATCACTGATGAATGATTCTTATCCTTCCTGTCCTTTGCTCTTCTTAGAAGGAAAAAGGAGCTAGAAATCCAAATTGACATAGACTTTGTGTGAACAAGAACTACCATCAGCTCACCTGCAAAACTCAATAAAGGCTTATCATTTTGTTAGTGGGCCTGCCATTTAAATTCAACCCTCTATTTCTGCAAATAACAAGTGAAATACACTGTTGATTGGTAACTAACACAGCATTTCCTTTTCCTCAAGTTTCCTGGAACTCTCTAAAAATGTTATATTTATCTTAGTGAAATATGTAGGGCATATTTTGAATGCTTATAATACTTTGTCTTCACCAAGTACATCAATTGACTTGAGAATATTTTGAAGTTACACAAATCTGGATATAGAAACTGCAGAATAGAATTAAAGATTTCAGGATGCCTAACTAATTGGACTAAATAATCATATGAATTATATTGGGACAACTAGAATTACTAGAACCTAAATGTACTCAGGTTAAAAGAAAATCCTCCCACGAACTTTCCTGAGACAGCCATAAAATATGTCATGGACACTTGCAGATCTAACATCCAAGAGCCCAACTATTGAAGGGCAACTCTGAAGGTCCATCGTAGGTACTAACTGATCATTTTTTGTAGAAAGGCCAACTTTGAACCCAGCTTTGAGGCTCCTGTGAGGACTTGAGGCACTTAGCTAATGAGTCTTCTGACCCATCTTATTCATATCTCTACAGTTCTTCCGGGTGTACATCAAAAGCATACACAAGTGCAATGTCAGTGCCACTTGTTTATCGCTTTGCATGTTTAGTAGTTATCTGTGCTATGCTTTTGTAGTTAGAAATACGTTTATTCCCATGTGCACCAAAAATTAGTGTGTGTTAGTCATTAGAAATTCTTTAGTGATGGGGCACCTGGGTGGCTCAGTTGATAAAGCATCCGACTTCGGCTCAGGTCATGATCTCACGGTTCATGGGTTTGAGCCCTGCGTCAGGCTCTGTGCTGGCAGCTCAGAGCCTGGAGCCTGCTTCGGATTCTGGGTCTCCCTCTCTCTCTGCCCCTCCCTTGTTCTCTCTCTCTCTCTCTTTCTCTCTCTCCCTCCCTCTCTCTCTCTAAAATAAATAATTTTTAAAAATTCTTTCATGAGGAAATACAGGGAAAATCCCTTTTCTCATGGACTTACACTGCATACTGAGGGCAGACAATAAACAAATGAGATAATTACAGACTGTAATAAGTATGATTAAGAAAATAAACTAGGGGATGAGGGAAGATGGTGGCGTAGGAGGACGCTGGGCTCACCGCGCATCCTGCTGATCACTTAGATTCCACCTACACCTGCCTAAATAACCCAGAAAACTGCCAGAGGATTAGCAGAACGGAGTCGCCGGAGCCAAGCGCAGACGAGAGGCCCACGGAAGAGGGTAGGAAGGGCGGTGAGGCGGTGCGCGCTCCACAGACTGGCGAGAGGGAGCGAGGGCGGAGGGGCGGCTCCCCGGCCAAGCAGAGCCCCCGAGTCTGGCTTGCAAAAGCAGAGGGGCCTGACGGACTGTGTTCCGACAGCAAGCGCGACTTAGCGTCTAGGAGGTCATAAGTGAACAGCTCTGCTCAGAAAGTGGGAAGGCTGGAGGACAAAGGGAGGGAGAGCTGCTGAGTCCCCTGACGACAGAGCTCAGTTTGGTGGGGAACAAAGGCACTCGCCAGCGCCATTTCCCCCACCCATCCCCCAGCCAAAATCCCAAAGAGAACCAGTTCCTGCCAGGGAACTTGCTCGCTCCACGCAAACACCCAACTCTGTGCTTCTGCGGAGCCAAACCTCCGGCAGCGGATCTGACTCCCTCCCGCTGCCACAGGGCCCCTCCTGAAGTGGATCACCTAAGGAGAAGTGAGCTAAGCCTGCCCCTCCTGCCCCTGTGCACCTTGCCTACCCACCCCAGCTAAGACGCCAGATCCCCAGCATCACAAGCCTGGCAGTGTGCAAGTAGCCCAGATGGGCCACGCCACCCCACAGTGAATCCCGCCCCTGGGAGAGGGGAAGAGAAGGCACACACCAGTCTGACTGTGGCCCCAGCGGTGGGCTGGGGGCAGACATCAGGTCGGACTGCGGCCCCGCCCACCAACTCCAGTTATACACCACAGCACAGGGGAAGTGCCCTGCAGGTCCTCACCACGCCAGGGACTATCCAAAATGACCAAGCGGAAGAATTCCCCTCAGAAGAATCTCCAGGAAATAACAACAGCTAATGAGCTGATCAAAAAGGATTTAAATAATATAACAGAAAGTGAATTTAGAATAATAGTCATAAAATTAATCGCTGGGCTTGAAAACAGTATAGAGGACAGCAGAGAATCTCTTGCTACAGAGATCAAGGGACTAAGGAACAGTCACGAGGAGCTGAAAAACGCTTTAAACAAAATGCAAAACAAAATGGAAACCACCACGGCTCAGATTGAAGAGGCAGAGGAGAGAATAGGTGAACTAGAAGATAAAGTTATGGAAAAAGAGGAAGCTGAGAAAAAGAGAGATAAAAAAATCCAGGAGTATGAGGGGAAAATTAGAGAACTAAGTGATACACTAAAAAGAAATAATATACGCATTATTGGTATCCCAGAGGAGGAAGAGAGAGGGAAAGGTGCTGAGGGGTACTTGAAGAAATAATAGCTGAGAACTTCCCTGAACTGGGGAAGGAAAAAGGCATTGAAATCCAAGAGGCACAGAGAACTCCCTTCAGACGTAACTTGAATCGATCTTCTGCACAACATATCATAGTGAAACTGGCAAAATACAAGGATAAAGAGAAAATTCTGAAAGCAGCAAGGGGTAAACGTGCCCTCACATATAAAGGGAGACCTATATGGGGCGCCTGGGTGGCGCAGTCGGTTAAGCGTCCGACTTCAGCCAGGTCACAATCTCGCGGTCAGTGAGTTCGAGCCCCGCATCGGGCTCTGGGCTGATGGCTCAGAGCATGGAGCCTGTTTCCGATTCTGTGTCTCCCTCTCTCTCTGCCCCTCCCCCGTTCATGCTCTGTCTCTCTCTGTCCCAAAAATAAATAAACGTTGAAAAAAAAATTTTTAAAGGGAGACCTATAAGACTCATGACGGATCTCTCTTTTGAAACTTGGCAGGCCAGAAAGAATTGGCACAAGATTTTCAGTGTGCTAGACAGAAAAAATATGCAGCCGAGAATCCTTTATCCAGCAAGTCTGTCATTTAGAATCGAAGGAGAGATAAAGGTCTTCCCAAACAAACAAAAACTGAAGGAATTTGTCACCACTAAACCAGCCCTACAAGAGATCCTAAGGGGGACCCTGTGAGACAAAGTACCAGAGACATCACTACAAGCATAAAACATACAGACATCACAATGACTCTAAACCCATATCTTTCTATAATAACACTGAATGTAAATGGATTAAATGTGCCAACCAAAAGACATAGGGTATCAGAATGGATAAAAAAACAAGACCCATCTATTTGCTGTCTACAAGAGACTCATTTTAGACCTGAGGACACCTTTAGATTGAGAGTGAGGGGATGGAGAACTATCATGCTACTGGAAGCCAAAAGAAAGCTGGAGTAGCCATACTTATATCAGACAAACTAGACTTTAAATTAAAGGCTGTAACAAGAGATGAAGAAGGGCATTATATAATAGTGACAGGGTCTATCCATCAGGAAGAGCTAACAAGTATAAATGTCTATGCGCTGAATACTGGAGCCCCCAAATATATAAAACAATTACTCATAAACATAAGCAACCTTATTGAGAAGAATGTGGTAATTGCAGGGGACTTTAACACCCCACTTACAGAAATGGATAGATCATCTAGACACACGGTCAATAAAGAAACAAGGGCCCTGAATGAGACATTGGATCAGATGGACTTGACAGATATATTTAGAACTCTGCATCCCAAAGCAACAGAATATACTTTCTTCTCGAGTGCACATGGAACATTCTCCAAGATAGATCATATACTGGGTCACAAAACAGCCCTTCATAAGTTTACAAGAATTGAAATTATACCATGCATACTTTCAGACCACAATGCTATGAAGCTTGAAATCAACCACAGAAAAAAGTCTGGAAAAGCATGGAGGTTAAAGAACACCCTACTAACGAATGAGTGGGTCAACCAGGCAATTCGAGAAGAAATTAAAAAATATATGGAAACAAACGAAAATGAAAATACAACAATCCAAACGCTTTGGGACACAGCGAAGGCAGTCCTGAGAGGAAAATACATTGCAATCCAGGCCTATCTCAAGAAACAAGAAAACTCCCAAATACAAAATCTAACAGCACACCTAAAGGAAATAGAAGCAGAACAGCAAAGGCAGCCTAAACCCAGCAGAAGAAGAGAAATAATAAAGATCAGGGCAGAAATAAACAATATAGAATCTAAAAAAACTGTAGAGCAGATCAACGAAACCAAGAGTTGGTTTTTTGAAAAAATAAACAAAATTGACAAACCTCTAGCCAGGCTTCTCAAAAAGAAAAGGGAGATGACCCAAATAGATAAAATCATGAATGAAAATGGAATTATTACAACCAATCCCTCAGAGATACAAACAATTATCAGGGAATACTATGAAAAATTATATGCCAACAAATTGGACAACCTGGAAGAAATGGACAAATTCCTGAACACCCACACTCTTCCATAACTCAATCAGGAGGAAATAGAAAGCTTGAACAGACCCATAACCAGCGAAGAAATTGAATCGGTTATCAAAAATCTCCCAACAAATAAGAGTCCAGGACCGGATGGCTTCCCAGGGGAGTTCTACCAGACGTTTAAAGCAGAGATAATACCTATCCTTCTCAAGCTATTCCAAGAAATAGAAAGGGAAGGAAAACTTCCAGACTCATTCTATGAAGCCAGTATTACTTTGATTCCTAAACCAGAGACCCAGTAAAAAAAGAGAACTACAGGCCAATATCCCTGATGAATATGGATGCAAAAATTCTCAATAAGATACTAGCCAATCGAATTCAACAGCATATAAAAAGAATTATTCACCATGATCAAGTGGGATTCATTCCTGGGATGCAGGGCTGGTTCAACATTCGCAAATCAATCAACGTGATACATCACATTAACAAAAAAAAAGATAAGAACCATATGATCCTGTCAATCGATGCAGAAAAGGCCTTTGACAAAATCCAGCACACTTTCTTAATAAAAACCCTTGAGAAAGTCGGGACAGAAGGAACATACTTAAAGATCATAAAAGCCATTTATGAAAAGCCCACAGCTAACATCATCCTCAACGGGGAAAAACTGAGAGCTTTTTCCCTGAGATCAGGAACACGACAGGGATGCCCACTCTCACCACTGTTGTTTAACATAGTGCTGGAAGTTCTAGCATCAGCAATCAGACAACAAAAGGAAATCAAAGACATCAAAATTGGCAAAGATGAAGTCAAGCTTTCACTTTTTGCAGATGACATGATATTATACATGGAAAACCCGATAGACTCCACCAAAAGTCTGCTAGAACTGATACATGAATTCAGCAAAGTTGCAGGATACAAAACCAATGTACAGAAATCAGTTGCATTCTTATACACTAACAATGAAGCAACAGAAAGACAAATAAAGAAACTGATCCCATTCACAATTACACCAAGAAGTATAAAATATCTAGGAATAAATCTAACCAAAGATGTAAAGGATCTGTATGCTGAAAACTATAGAAAGCTTATGAAGGTAATTGAAGAAGATTTAAAGAAATGGAAAGACATTCCCTGCTCATGGATTGGAAGAATAAATACTGTCAAAATGTCAATACTACCCCAAGCTATCTACACATTCAATGCAATCCCAATCAAAATGGCACCAGCATTCTTCTCGAAACTAGAACAAGCAATCCTAAAATTCATATGGAACCACAAAAGGCCCCGAATAGCCAAAGTAATTTTGAAGAAGAAGACCAAAGCAGGAGGCATCACAATCCCAGACTTTAGCCTCTACTACAAAGCTGTCATCATCAAGACAGCATGGTATTGGCACAAAAACAGACACATAGGCCAATGGAATAGAATAGAAACCCCAGAACTAGACCCACAAACATATGGCCAACTCATCTTTGACAAAGCAGGAAAGAACATCCAATGGAAAACAGACAGTCTCTTTAACAAATGGTGCTGGGAGAACTGGACAGCAACATGCAGAAGGTTGAAACTAGACCACTTTCTCACACCATTCACAAAAATAAACTCAAAATGGATAAAGGACCTCAAAATGGAATGTGAGACAGGAAACCATCAAAACCTTAGAGGAGAAAGCAGGAAAAGACCTCTCTGACCTCAGCCGTAGCAATCTCTTACTCGACACATCCCCAAAGGCAAGGGAATTAAAAGCAAAAGTGAATTACTGGGACCTTATGAAGATAAAAAGCTTCTGCACAGCAAAGGAAACAACCCACAAAACTAAAAGGCAACCAACGGAATGGGAAAAGATATTTGCAAATGACATATCGGACAAAGGGCTAGTATCCAAAATCTATAAAGAGCTCACCAAACTCCACACCCGAAAAACAAATAACCCAGTGAAGAAATGGGCAGAAAACATGAATAGACACTTCTCTAAAGAAGACATCCGGATGGCCAACAGGCACATGAAAAGATGTTCAGCGTCGCTCCTTATCAGGGAAATACAAATCAAAACCACACTCAGGTATCACCTCACGCCAGTCAGAGTGGCCAAAATGAACAAATCAGGAGACTATAGATGCTGGAGAGGATGTGGAGAAACGGGAACCCTCTTGCACTGTTGGTGGGAATGCAAATTGGTGCAGCCGCTCTGGAAAACAGTGTGGAGGTTTCTCAGAAAATTAAAAATAGACCTACCCTATGACCCAGCAATAGCACTGCTAGGAATTTATCCAAGGGATACAGGAGTACTGATGCATAGGGGCACTTGTACCCCAATGTTCATAGCAGCACTCTCAACAATAGCCAAATTATGGAAAGAGCCTAAATGTCCATCAACTGATGAGTGGATAAAGAAATTGTGGTTTATATACACAATGGAATACTACGTGGCAATGAGAAAAAATGAAATATGGCCTTTTGTAGCAACGTGGATGGAACTGGAGAGTGTGATGCTAAGTGAAATAAGCCATACAGAGAAAGACAGATACCATATGTTTTCACTCTTATGTGGATCCTGAGAAACTTAACAGGAACCCATGGGGGAGGGGAAGGAAAAAAAAAAAAAAGAGGTTAGAGTGGGAGAGAGCCAAAGCATAAGAGACTGTTGAGAACTGAGAGCAAACTGAGGGTTGATGGGGGGTGGGAGGGAGGAGAGGGTGGGTGATGGGTATTGAGGAGGGCACCTTTTGGGATGAGCACTGGGTGTTGTATGGAAACCAATTTGACAATAAATTTCATATATTAAAAAAAAAATAAGAAAATAAACTAGGTGATGTGTTAGCAGTATTTGCAGGAGGACAACCACACATAGATGGGTCAGGAAAGACCTCCTGAGGAACTGACATCTGAGTCAAAACTAGAAGGAAGAGAATTAGGGTGCTGGTACTTAGTTAATTATTAGCTGTTGCCAGAGAAAATTAAGTACATATAGAAATAGACAATTGTGCCAATTGTCTATTGGTATAGACAATACCTGTTCCGGGAGGTATACTTAAGCACCAAATGCCATCTATGGGATAGATAGGATATGCTTAAATGCCTTTGCATCATGCAACTGCTTTTTGATGAGATATTTCAGTCCTCAGGATGAAACAGAGACACTTCTTGGGCTATAATGTGCTATTTCATTAGCTCAATCTATTTAGAACAAACAGTATTTTTTATAGCTGTTTTCTGTTGCCAGTATAAGTGTTACTTTAGATCAAAAGTGAATCAAATGTACAAAATCCAGTTGTATTTCTATACACTTGCAAGGAACAGTCTGAAAATGAAATTTAAAAATTCCATTTACAATAACACACAAAAGAATAACATACTTAGGAATAAATTTAAGAAGGGCAAACTTATACTCTGAAAACTACAAAACATTGTTGAAAGAAATTAAAGGAGATCTAGGTAAACATAGACGCATCCATATACATGGATCAGAAGACAGTATTGTTAAGATGGCGATACTCCCCAAACTGATCACAGAATCCACACAATCTTCATCAAAATCCCAGCTGGCTTTGTTGTAGAAATTGACAGGCTGATCCTAATATGGACATGCAAAGGACCCAGAATAACTGAAACAATTTCAAAAAGGAAGAACATGGTTGGAGGATTTCCTGATTTCTAAACTTACCACAAATGTACAGTTAATGAAGACCATGTGTTACTGGCATAAGGACAGACATATAGATCAACGGACTAGCATTGGGAATCCAGTCTGTGAATGGACAAAGGATCTGAATAGACATTTCTCCAGGGAAAATTTTAAACAGTCAATAAGCACACAAAAAGATGCTTAATAACATTAGCCATCAGGAAATGTAAATCAAACCCACAATGAAAGACCACTTCCCACCCAGTAGGATGGCAATAATCAAAAAGAGAATAATGAGGCTGGTGAGGATGTGGAGAAATTGGAACCCTCATACACTGCTGGTGGGAATGGAAAATGGCTCAGCTGCTTTGGAAAAGTCTGGCGGTTCCTCCAAAGACTGAACATCAAGTTACCATTTGACCCAGCAATTCCACTCAGGTATATACCAAGAGAAATGAAAACCTATATCCATATAAAAACTAGTACCAAATGTTCATAGTAGCATTATTCATAATAAGCAAAAGTTAGCAACAACCCACGACTCACCAATTGATGAATGAATGAATTAAAATGTAAAATGGAATATTATTCAGCAACAAAAAACAACGAAGTACTGATATATGCTATAACATGGATGAACATTGCAAACACTATGCTAAGTTTATGTCAAAGAAGCCAGTTACAAAAGACCATTTATATTAAATATCCAGATTTGCTAAATCTATAGAGACAGAAAGAAGATTAACGGTTAGAAGCCCTGGGGGTTAGGCTGGAGGCTAGTGGGGGGGGGGGGCGGGGGGGCGGGGCCCCGGGGGGAGGTTAACTGTTAATGGTCATGGGGTTTCTTTCTGAGGTGATGAAAATGTCCTAAGATTGCTTGTGATAATGGTTACACAACTCTGTGAATATACTAAATTGTACACTTTAATGGGTGAATTGTATGGTATGTGAATTATATCTCAATAAAATGTTTATATTAAAAAAAAGTCAAAAGAAAAAAAAAAGAAAAGTAAACCAGAGACAATACCAGGAAACCTCAATGCTCCTATCAGAAGATCAGAAGAGTCAACAAGAATTTATTAAGGCAACTTACCTACCTTGCTTTTAGGTACAACCTCTGTGTAATAACACATGATGAAAATCTGTTGTTTTTAAGCCCTCACGTAAAGGAGCATCCATCAGGCACTTCAATAAACCTTTCCAGTTGCAACATCAACTCTAGGAATCAACAGTCTTTTCTAAGACCAACCCTATGTTAGATTGTAGGCCAAGATTAATCTCCCTTGAGGAAAAAAAGGTTAATATAATAATTACTGTGTTTCCTATTTTTCTGGGTGTTTCTTTCTATTCTAGAACCAAAACCCTGGTGCTAATATACTATGCCTCTGCTTTACTGGTCCCATCTCAGGCTTGGTTCCTTACTGCAAAGGCTGAGTGGAAGTCTCACATCTTAGTTTAGGACAAGAGTGGTGCTGTATAAATGAGTTACTTTCTCCCTGCTTTCATTTCTCCCTGTTGTTATTTCTAAAATGAGATAATCTGATCCTATCAATTTCATAGGATAGTGTGTGATAAATGAGCTTAAATACAAAAGGAAAAGTATAACCAAATAACAATACCATCATTTAAAAAAAAGTGGTAAGATATTGATTACTCTTTTACAGTTTTGCCAAACCAAAAGGTCCTTTTCTTTTTTCCGAGGGTGCTTTTAAACACCTTAATTTAAAGTTCTTAAATACTCTTTGCCTGATGCCTTATGTACTTCAGTATCAGCAGATTTTTAAACACACCACAACCTTATGAAAATCTGAAACACAGTGGCTGAAGACTGTGAGAAAAAGAGCTACAAAGACAATTACAAAGAGCTCTCCAAGAAGGTGGAAAGGAGGAAGCAAAGTGGGACAGGTAAGAAGTAATGAGGCTTTTAATTTGGAGCTCTGCCAGTTTTTCTCTCTTCTACCCAACATATTTAGACTAGGCTGGGACAAAGGTGGGGGTTGCGCCTCGGTGGCACAGTCGGTTGATCATTCAACTCTTGATTTCAGCTCAGGTCATAATCTCATGGTCGTGAGATCGAGTCTAGTGTCAGGCTCTGTGTTGGGCGTGGAGTCTGCTTAGGATTCTCTCTCTCCCTCTGCCCTGCTCATGTGCTCATGCTCTTTCTCTCAAAACAACACCACCACCACCACCAACAACAACAACAACAAAACCCCAACATATTACTATTAGATTGTCTTCAAAGCTGTCCTAGAGAGTTCTGGCTGGGCTATCTTTCATCTTGAAAGTTCAATAATGAGGGGTGCCTGGGTGGCTCAGTTGGTTGAGCATCCGACTTCAGCTCAGGTCATGACCTCACAGTTTGCGAGTTCCGGCTCCACGTAGGGCTCTGTGCTGACAGCTGGGACCCTGGAGCCTGCTTCAGATTCTGTGTCTCCCTCTCTCTCTCTCTCTGCCCCTCCCCTGCTTGTGCTCTTTCTCTGTCTTTCAAAAATAAATAAATGTTAAAAAAAATTTTTTTAAAGAAAGTTCAATAATGAAATAATTATGTATTACTTTAATATATATTATTTTAATGCAATAAGAGATTGTCACACTAAGATAGCCTTTTTCCCAGATTAGGTTGTGTTTACTATGTGCTTATTTCAGAGTTTTTGCTGATAAGATCCTAATTTTTCCAAGATAGGGAAATTTTTATCTATTGAAAATTTTGTCAAATGAAAGTTTGTTTTGGCACAATGATTATTAAATACTATATGAAGCACCATGGGGGTTAAGAATATAACTTAGACACAACTCTCAAGGACCTTAGAGTCTAATGAGGTGAAAAAGGGCACAAATAACTTTGACACAAGACAGAGCAGGACAAGTGTCATCCATCTGCATTGGTATTTAGCTGGTGATTTCCAAAGCTTTCCTTCTGTCTTTAATTCTCAAGGACTCCTAAGAATATGAATAAAATGCAAATAATAAACAATCATCTAAATATGAGGTCTTCTAGGGGCACCTGGCTGGCTCAGTTGGTGAAGCGTGGACTCTTGATCTCAGGGTCGTGAGTTCCAGCCCCATCAAGTAAAGATGACTTAAAAATAAAATCTTTATAAAAATAAATAAATACATCAATACATAAACAAACAAATATGAGGTCTTCTGCTCACAGTTCTATATCATTTCATCCAGTGTGATTTCCTGTTAAAAACAACACTCAAGTCTTCTAATGCTCTAGCATTTAGATCTCTTTTCAGTGGGAGATTTACATCCTAAAACAGAAAGAACAATGATAAGCTGGAAAAGCAAAGGAAGCTTTCAAAAGTAAGCCAGAGAACCTGATGGAAAACTATTTAATTCTTTATGATTTTAAAAGACCCAGGTGTTTCTAGATTCCCCCAACAGTTGAACTTCCCTGCAGACAGCTTTCATAAAAATACAAGTAACACTAACACCTTAAAATTCACTGACGTTATGCATAATTATTTGAGACATTCAGAGACAAATGCAAAACTCCAACTCCCTTTCTACACCACAGAATTAATGGAGTGTTCTCTTAAAACAAACAATGAGAGTTACGGAAAAACATTTCCTTTTAGGAGATGGTTAAGTGGGGGAGGGGAGAAAAGATCATTTTAAGAACTCAGTCCTCTGGGCGTGAATGCCATCTACTTTCAGCATATGTCATATCCATTATATTTTTCTCTTCTTCCTCTAATGCTTCAACTACTTAACCCTAGTATCATACCCACTATTAAACCTGAAAGTTTAGTCTTTGATTAGGCCAACCAGATAAGCTTGCTGGTGAGCCAAGCAAATCTAGTAAACCTCTTAAATATTTTTTAGGTGCCCTGGTATGGCAAAAATCCCTGATCCCATATGAATCCACGTGTCTTTTATGGCGGGTTGATTCTGCCCCCAAGAAGTTTTGTTTAAGTTCATTTGCTCATATTCAGAACCCCAAAGAAGACATGGGTTTATGGTCCAGGATCAAACATCAAAGGAAACAGAGAAAGCACTGTACACATGATATCGTTTGGAGGATGTACCAAACCTAGCAGCCATGGTGCCTGCCCCACCACAGTCCAGCCTAGGGAGCTCTGCTTTGTTCTAAGAGACTGTGACCTCACCGGACTGTAGCTGAATATGAGCCAGTTCATAGCTTGGCCGGTGACCCTTGATGGATCCTGGTATGGAAAGTTGATGAGTCCTTCTCTTGAAAATGTAAACTAAGAAATGTTGAGAACATAAGAGAATAAGCACCTTACTTTCTCAGTTTCTCATGTCCGTAATGGGCATGGTAATAAAAGCATTTATAATATAGCAGAAATTAATCAGTAATAAAGCACTTAGGATAGGATCCGGCACTTAATAAGCATGCCATAAACACATCATCATCATCATCATCATCATCATCATCATCAACAGTTGTCTTCTACTCAAAAACCTTCCATGAGAATGTGTGTGCAATAATATATGTGTAATAAGCTGAAAAATAAAAGTAATGAGGGATGACTAGCATTACCAGATATGAAAATTAAAAATAAAGCCACTTTAAGGGCGCCTGCATGGCCTAGTCAGTTAAGTGTCCGACTTCAGCTCAGGTCATGATCATGCGGATCATGGGTTCCAGCCCCCCATCAGGCTCTCTCACAGAGGCCGCTTCGGAGCCTCTGTTCCTCTCCCTCTCTGCCCCTCCCCTGCTGATGCTCTCTCTCTCAAAAATAAACATTAAAAAAATATATTTAAAAAATAAAGCCACAATAATAAGGGATTCATGCAGAAAGAGGCAGATATAAATTGTTCCTGAAACTGACCCAAATACATATGGGGATTTAGTGTATGATAAATGTGGCATTTCAAGTTAGCAAAGAAAATATATATTACTCAATTATTAATAAGTGTTTTTGGCACAAGAAGGCAGCTATTTGGAAAAATAAAATAAAATCTCTAACTCACATCTTATATCAAAATAAATTCAAGGTAGGTCAAAGATTTAAATCTAAAAATTGAAAGTAACAGTAGAAAAAATATGGGTGAGTATTTTTATAACATTAAGGGATGTCTTTCTAGGATAAAAAAAAAAGATACTGCAGCATTGCTAACTGTAATTAAAAGCAAACGTTTAGGGGGGAAGTTGAAAGCAAATGTTTAGGGCGAAAATATTATGAGGTCAAAAGCCAAATAGCAAATAGAAATATCTACAACACAAATGAAAGTGTAAGGACTAATTTCCAGAAAATACAAAGAGTTCTTCAAAATCAGTAAGAAAAGAGCTACACTTCCAACAGAAAACTAGACAAAGAATCTACAAATGATTAATAAATATAGGGAAAATATTCAATTTCTTTATAATTAAATGTACATTTCAAACAATTAAATATAAATTTACAACTATCAGATTAGCTACTTCATTTATAAAAATCAGTGCTGTTGAGGATATGGGAAAAACAATTTAATTTACTGCTAGTTGGAGCGTAGATTGTGCAGTGGTTTTAAAGGCAATTTGATTATATATTTTCAATTAGAAATGTACATTCCTTTTTACTCAGAAATTCTATTTCTAGATACTTGGACAAAAATCCAAGAGTATGTATGAATATGTTATTGCAGTAATGTTCATAAGAACAAAATACTGGAAAAAATCTAAACAGCTATTAATAAGGTACTGGTTACATAAATCCTGTACACTAGAATACTATACAGCCATTAATAAAACCATGGGTAGATGTGTATATTACATGCACTATCATGAAAAATGTCCAAGATGTATTTTTAGTGGTAAAAAAAAAATGACAGAAAAGACTGTTTAATATGAATCCATTTATGTGTTTTAATATCAATATAAATATACATCATATGCCCCATTTATGTGTTCACATGTACATAATATACATACATATTAAAATACATAATGGGGCATACTGCACACATATAAATAATAAATCAGTTATATTATGCATATATCTGTAAGTAGTAGTGTGTGTGTAAAAGTGGTGGTGGTGGTGATGTTTGTATACACTTGAAGAGTGTGTGTCATACCCCAAACTGGTAATGTCTGGAGTATGGAATGGGAAGGGAGGCAATCAGGAAGGAAATAGAGACTCTTTTCTCTTTTCTAATGTTTGTTTATTTATTTTGAGAAAGTGAGAGAGAGTGGGGGGGGGGGCAGAGAGAGGGAGAGAGAATCCCAAGCAGGCTCCATGCTGTCAGCACAGAGCTGAACTTGGGCTCGATCCCATCAACTGTGAGGTCATGACCCGAGCCAAAATCAAGAGCTTGTTGCCCAGCCAACAGAGCCACCCAGATGCCCCAGGAAAGAAATAGAGAATCTTTTCTTTTTATTCCTATATTACATGTTTCTGTGCTGTTAAAGTATTTTTATAATGTGTGCATTACTTTTATAATTTTTAAAACTCATAGAAATTAACTTCTTTTTTAAAAAGTCATGCTATGGCTCTCTGTAGCCAAAAACAAAGCACAAGTCCTTAGCACACCAAAGGCTGCCATGGTTTATTTCTAACATACCTTTCTTTTCAGCCTCATCTCCTATAATCAGAATTGCCTTGCCTCCCTCTTTTGCCCCCCCCCCACGCCCCCTTTGTTGGTAATTTGTCTGTCTGCTCTTAGATCCACTCTCTGCCCTTCTCCCTTCCCTCTACATCACAAGAAACTACATTTCCCAAGCAACTTGAGTGGAGTGGATCAGAGGGAGCCCTGGCAGGATGTGGAAGGCAGGAGTTGGGAAGAAGTCAGAGTATTTCTCCTTTCTCTGCTTCAGATCACCATCTCTAACACTGACTGTGTCCCCAGGTGCCATGGGACATATTCTTCTTTCATGGACATATTGTGATTCCAGTTCCCACAAGATGGTCCCAGGTCCCAGGCTCTGGTAACAGCACTCTTTGTCCCACCAGCCCTAGGAGAGGGAGCAGTTCCTGCTGGTGCTAAACTCTGAGCTGCCTCATCACCTCTGCTGGAACGTCCTAACTCTACTATCATCTATGAAACCAGTTCTCTGCATTAAATTTCCTTTCGAAATACCTAAAGGGCTTTGCGTTTTTCTGGATATACAGAGAATGGTGGCCTATGCCCTCTTCCCACAGTAATAAAAAACCACACCGTCTGCCCTACCTTTCTTGCACTAAACATACTAAGTACTGCTATGCCTCTGGGCTTTCATTCACATAGCTCCCTCAGCCTGGAATGCCATCCTTTCCCCTGTCTTTCAGCCAGACCTCGCTCATCCCCTAAGGCTCAGCCCAAAGTCTGTCTTCTCCAGGAGCTTTCCTCTAATTCTCACACATATTCACCCCCAGTCTGTATTCCAATCTCATCTAGACAGAAAATGGGTAGCCCAATGCCCTTGGTGTCAAGTATTGAATAAAACACCCTAGGGAAACGCTCATCTTAAGTCCATCAACCAACACCTTATTGGTCATTGGGTTATCTTTGTTTCCTACTTTGAAAGGCTGAGAGGTAGTCACCTAATCGTAGAGCCTTTTCTGACCACCCTGTATCAATACTTTCCTTTCTTTTCCCAATTCCCATCCTACCTCTACCTCTTTCCAACCACTTAGTGAACTTTCATATCATATATTGTAAAAGAATAATCAAATCAACATCCTGGCTTTTACTAGAATGTAAAAGCCACGTGAGTAGGAATTTTGTCTGTTTTGTTCCCTGCCACATTCTGATCACCTGGAATAGTACCTATATATTGAATGAACAAATAAATGAATGACCATGACCTTTGCTTTGGGTGATGGAAGGCAGGGGAAGGGATGAAAATCATTGGGAGGAAGACACCAATTTTGTCTCTAGACTCATATGAGTTTTTCTCTCTAGCTTAGAAAGCTCTGGCCTCACTGGCATTTCTCAGATTCTTGGACCCACTACAATTCACTAAACTGAAGCTCCTTTTCATCTTTAGATCTTAGTTTGAATGTTTCCCATTTTCTCTCCCCCTTGTATGTTTCCTTCCTAATGTTTGATTCTTGATTTCAGCTCAGGTCATGATCTCATAGTCATGGGATCTAGCCCTGCATTGGGCTCTGCTCTAGGTGTGGAGCCTGCTTAAGATTCTTTCTCCCTTCTTTTCTCCCTCTGCTCTCCCTGGCTCACACATGCACATGCACACACTCTCTCTCAAAAAGATTTTTTTTTGTCATGTATTGATTCTCTCTTTAGACTGTTAGATCCATTTGGGTTAGGGCCATGTATCCCTAAAATCTATGCCTGGCACATAATAGGTACTCAGTGGGAAAAAATGCAAAGAATGTTGTTGAGTGCACCAGGAACAAACCTTGCTTCAGTTTTGATCAAGGTCTACTAGGTTGACCACCATTTAATTACTGGAGCCAAACCACAAACTAGAAAATTCCCTAGCAGTCATACTAGGAGGTTTCTACTTACCCCAGTTGTATTCACACTAGAAAGCCCCACCCCACCCCCACTATTCTATTTGCACAAGTGAGACCCTATTCATCAAATGCCCCTATTTAGGAAGAGTTGTATACTACAGCTGGGATCGTTCTGTCAACCATTGGCTGAATATATAAAAATAATGGGGAAAGTGCTCTGAAGATACTTAGAAGATGCCCATGGGCATCTCTCATGTGATCTGCATTTGCACTGATTGCCAAAGACAATTTCAAGTTAATTTTATTAATTTCAAATAAAGACTTGTAATTTTATGTGGGGGACATGGCATTAGCAGGAATTCAACTCCCATTCTTTCATGAAGCCAAAGATTTAGCTTCTAACACTTCTTGGCTTTTTGGCTAAGACTGAGTGTAAAGATGTAGCTTCTGAGACCATACGTATATTCCATTATCAGGTTTTAAGAGAAATGAGAAACACACTGAATTTTTTGCAGCTTAGCCCCATATTCTGAATCTGTTTTTCATTCCCACTTAGCTTGCCTTGTTAAAAAAAACTATAAGTTAAGATTTCTATGTTTACTAATTTCATCTATTACCGGTACAATCTCCAGAGCTAATAGTGCTGTTCTTCTTCCCCATATTACATGAGCTCAGTAACAATTTATTTGAATATACATGGCAGACATTCCATGCTTAATAAATCTTTAACAAAGTACTGTTATTTGCCAGTCATTTTGTTTTTATGAAGAAAATTGACAAACAATGACATTTTCATGATTTTGTAAATAATGCATTCTTTGCTGGGTAATCAGAATGCCAATAAATTCCCTTTGGATTTTTTAAACTTTTTAATGAGTTCACTTTTGCATTCAGGTGCCTGTTAATACCTCCTTTCTCTTCAGTTTGGTAACAAATGGCTGCACATTCTTGCTCCAGTTCAGCAACCGTTCTTTTTAAAGGCAGGGCAAGTCAAAGTAGAGTCCTGTGTGTCCTGCCCCAGCGTGCAGGTGCATTTGCAGAAACCAACCCCCAGGGGTCAGAATTCACAAACTAGAAGTGGCCTCAGGCTTCATTATTAGCTCAAGAACCCTCAGCGCTTTTAATCTGGAGAGTAACCTCTTCTCTGTTGTGAGAGAATTGGGATTTTCCCCAAAGGATCTTTGGCTTCTCTTCACCTCCTGATAGAGAAGTCGGTCCAGATGACAAAGACAGAAGACATGTCAAAATCATCACGAGTAGGCTAATGAACCTTTTGTATATTGCACAAAAATGCTCCTGACTTGACAATTTTGGTAGCTACTTTAAGTCTTTCCTAATCCTTTAACAAGGAAGAACGTTCTTTGCTGATGTACCAACTTGGAGCAAATAGACCCTATGTTCACACTGACAGAATTCTTCCTCCTTGTTATGAGACCACTGTATGTATCTTCTTAGAAAAAACATGTTTTTAATATATTTTTTAAAATTATAATTGATAAACACTTCAGAAAACCATCACAGGAGTACTCACAGGAGTACATTTGTATGTGACATCAGTTACAGAGCGCAGCAAAGGCAAACAGTTGAGAAGGGCTTAATGCTTTAAATGTTCATGGTATCAAAATTTCTCATTATCACTTACTACCTCTTGGTGGGTATTCCTGTTAGAAGGTGAGTTTCTTCTTTATTTAATTTTATTTACTTATTTTGAGAGAGAGAGAGAGAGAACATGCCAGCAAGCAGGGGAGGGGAAGAGAGAGAGGGAGAAAGGGAATCCCAAGCAGGTTCTGCGCTGTCAGACGCAGGGCTGGATCCCACAAACCATGAAACCATGACCTGAGGGGAAATCAAGAGTTGGACGCTCAACCAACTGAGCCACCCAAGGACCCTGAGAGTTGCTTCTTTAGACTGGAGTAGGAAACCACTCCTTTGGGAGGAAACACAAGTCCCAGAGTGTCCCACATCCCAGGTGACTTCACTTTTGCTCATGGAAGGACAAAAAGTAGGCTGCCATGGGTGGATAACCACCAGGCCAAGGCACCAATGTGAACCCAGGTTTCTTTCCACTACCCTCTCTGGACATTATCAACACTGCAGACCCCTCTGATTGTCTATCCCCTTCCCCATTCTGCTCCTGAAATCCTATTTCCCACCATTCTCCTCCTTCTTACAGTTACCTATCATGCCTCAGTTGATGGTAAAACAAAACAAAAACAAAACAAAACAAAACCACCTTTATTATTCTCAATCTAATCAAAGAGATTCCCTGTCTTCTGTATCCTCTACCTTCCTTGCATGAAGGGAAACTCTGCTCTCCCAGAGACTACTACTTGTCTGCAGTCATCTGGAATAGAGGCTGCTGTGTATTTTCAAGCTCTGTGTGTGTGCAGAATTCTCCTGTTTGCACTTCCGGGTCATGAATACTTCCCTCAGTCCCTCACTGTCATTCTCACCTCTAACCTCACTACACATTCGCCTCAAACTCAGGCATGTGTGGCATCACTTTCTTCCAGAGGACTTTCATCTCTGTGCAAAAGATCATCCATAAACCACCTTAGTTTCATAGTACCTTTACCTCTCAAGACATCGCCTTAAGTTTAATTGCTCCCTAGAATTGCTCCACCTCTGAAATCTTTGACTCAAATACCCATCCCCTGACCTCATCCTGTTCTTCCAGAGCATCACAATACTGCCACACCATTCAAGCAAACTGGCACCTCTAGTCCTGAATCCCACCCACTCTCTCTATCCTGTCAAAACCCTCTTTTCTCCACCCCAGACCCCATGCTCAATCTCTTCACTCTTTTACCCCTTGACCTTCTACTATTTCTAATGCCTCACCGGTGTGGGCTGCTTACCTTCCCCCAGCTCTTCCTTCTTCTATTTTCAGGTTACCTACTCTTTTAACTGCTACTGATAAGCTGATGCTTCCCAAATATCTATCTCCAGCTGGATATTTTTCCTAAATTCAGGAGGAGGCACATAGCTGCCTGTCTCTCGGATGTTTCCATAAATACTTGCAAACTCAGTTTGTCAAAACTGAGCTAACCATCCCTCCCCAATGGTTGGGATGGAAAAAGTGATCCTCCTCTTATATCCCCATCTTCATGAATGATGCATCATGTACCTGGTCTCTCAAATCTAAAGTTTTCTTTTTTATTTTTTTAA
The DNA here is from genome assembly GCF_014898765.1 of Herpailurus yagouaroundi. Lineage (NCBI taxonomy): Eukaryota > Metazoa > Chordata > Mammalia > Carnivora > Felidae > Herpailurus > Herpailurus yagouaroundi. The sequence continues at coordinate 83,365,128 of NW_024412391.1, forward strand.
TGGTTATTTTTGAAAGAGAGAGAAGGCAGGGAAGGGGCAGAGAGAGAGAGGGAGACACAGAATCCAAAACAGGCTCCAGGCTCTGAGCTGTCAGCACAGAGCCCGATGCAGGGCTGGAACTCATGAACTGTGAGATCATGACCTGAGCTGAAGTTGGATGCTTAACCAACTGAAATACGCAGGTGCCCCCCTAGTCTCTCAAATCTAAAAACCAAGTCACTCTGGACTTCTCTCTCTTCCTTAGCCACATGCATCCTTTTAATCACAACATTCAGTCAGTTGTACTTATTCCCGAGTGTCTGTGGAATCCTTCTATCCCAGATCATATGAACCCTATTCATTTCCTACTGGAGTCTGGCATCAGGATTCTTTACCACCTAAGGTGTACCATTAGCTGATGCAGCTCTATTCATCTTGTGTCTCCATGAACTTCTCACTAACCTCCCTGCCTTAACCCCTCCCATACTACCTTGACAATCCAGGCTACACACTGCAGTCAGTAAGCTTTCTTTATAAAACAGAAATCTAATCAAGTCTCTCATTCTTAAAATCTTTCATTGGCTAATCCGAGCTTTCAGAATAAAATCCCTATATCCTAAGCATTCATCAATTGGATTCTCTTGGCCCCATCCCTACCATTCCTCTCCCTTCTTTCTACCTCACACCCTATTCTTAGGTCCTCCTGGGCTACATTCAGTTCCCTGCATGTGCCAAACTCTCTCATGTTCTGGTGCCTGTATCAGTAATGATGATGCTGGCAGAAATAGAACTCACCTGGGATGGTTCAAATGAAGGCTCCCGAATGAAAGAACCAACTTCAAAGGTATGGGAAGGGTTAAGTGAATCAAGAAAGGAAATTGGATTGCCCATAGACTAGCCATGGTGGGAAGCCATTACCACCCTGGGGCTGAAAAGACAAAGGGAAGAAACAGAGACATCAGAGCTCAGGGAGAGCTGAAGCCAGTGGAGAGAGGATTATCCCTTTGGAAGTATAGTTGTTGGGAGATGCAGTGATCCTCTGGTACGGTGTATAACACTTAGCACAGTACTGTTCACACACCATTGTGGCAGCTCTTTCCCCTGTCTGGCTTCTACATTTTCAGAGGACATAGACTTTCCTTGCCTCAGCATGTCCCAAACATACAGAGCACAGTATCTGGCATATACAGAGGGTTCAACAAATGTTTGCTGAATTAATGAGCAAATAAACTGATCCAACTAGTTTCACATTTTTCAAAGTGGAATCTGAAATCAGTGGGTTTACAGGCAATAGTAGAATGGAAGGAAAGTGAGAATTCAAGGCAGAGTCTGGGGAATATGTTTCTTAAGATAAGAAAAGCACCACTGTGTTAGGCTCCTTCTGTCTCCAGGATTCAGTTACCCTGGGGTGCACTTTTCTCTTAGGTCCCCAAAAAAGTGATACTAAATTAAAATGAAAATAACAATTTGCTGAGCCAGCTATTTAAAGGCAATAATGAGCAAGAACCCTCTGGGGTGCCTGGCTGGCTCAGTCAATGGAGATTTTTACTCTTGATCTCGAGGTTGTTAGTTCAAGCCTCACGTTGGGTGTAGAGATTATATAAAAATAAGATATTTTTTAAAACCTATAATGCAGAAAGTGAGATATGGCATCTTTCTTCTCTGATGCAAGAAATGAAGCGTCCATGGGTATCAATGAGATTCTCAAAAACAGTAAGACAACTGGAGCCAAGAGAGGGGAAATCAAGTTTAACAAAGAGTGAACAAACCTGTCTTTTCCATACAGGTGATGCATGGAAATGACAGTGGGTTGTCCCATAAGAAACAGAAATAAGTTGGCTCTCTGAGAGTAAATATAAACTAACACTCAATGGAAGAGACTGGAGATAAAGCTGCTACCTCTTAGGACTACAATATTTGACTGTAATGCAATTAGTTTATCTTAATAAATGTGTGACTTTGAAGCTTGGGAAAGGTGTGCCAGCAACCAATGTCTAGAGCACAGACAAGCAGGGCTGAGCTTGGGAACCTTGAGAAACTCCCAGTTCTGAGAACCTGAGGACCCAAGGACTTTGGACCAAAGTGAATTTGCTAAGATGTGACGGCTATTAGAAGTCAGGCTTATCTCTCCTAGACACATCTGCTATGGGCTGAATCGTGTGCTCCCCAAATTCATATGTTGAAGCTCTAAACCACTTGTGTATCTGAAAATGGAATCTTTAGGGGGTAATTAAGGTTAAATGAGGTCATGGCAGGCCCTAATTCCAATAGAACTGTGGCCTTAAAAGAGGAAAAGAGAGAGAGAGAAAGAGTGCGATCTCATGTGAGACACCAGGACAGGACACAGAGAGAAGGCAGCTGTCTGCAAGACAGGAAGACAGCTTTGCCAGGAACCAAATCAGCTGGCAAATCTTGATCTTGGACTTCCCAGTCTCTAGAACCATGAGAAATAGATTTCTCTTACTTAAACCACCCAAGCTATGATATTTTGTTGTGGAAGCTGGAGCAAAAAGAGACAGCACCTGGTATCAACTTGAGCTCTACATATTGAGGTTTTTTACTCTCAAACAAAGAGCTTTCTCATGCAAAATTTGGAGTTTAAGGCCAAAACTTAAAGTCAGGGGACCCTTGATGGACCACCCTCTGTGATCCTCTATTTTGTCCTCTGTAAAATGGGATTGACAATCCCTGCGCTGCCAGCCTCACATCACTACTGTGATAATCAGGGACATCAGAGCACTCTGCAAACCCAGACATGCCTCGGGACACTCCAGGATCCCACGATCGACCCTGCCCACCTCCCTGCCCAGAAGGGAGCCACACATTATGAGTATTCGCTCCTGGTTTTCTTGTTTAACCAGAACAAAAGGTTGTTATAATTCCTGCTTGGAATAATTAAATAGGGAAGCATTGAGAAGCAGCAGGAAAATTTCAGGCAACTTATGCAGGGAAAGTCTCAGGTCAACCCAGGAGGGAACCTTGGAAAAACTGAGACAGGGAAAGGAAGAGTAAAACAATTGTGCAGCTTAAAGAAAAAGAGCCAAAAAGCTAAGAGAACTCTGGCTTCTTATCCCAAGGCAACCGTCTGTCCCATGAGCAAATGTCTGTTCCAAGGGGAAGAGGGAGACTTTTTCAGAGGATGGCATCTTCTCTGACTGGGGGAGCGGGGGGAGGGGAGGGAACCTGCATTTTGAGGTGTAAGTAGGACAAATTACTTGTACTGAGTGTGAGTAAAAGCGAAAGCAACCATGAGAGGAGGAAGGCTCACAGCCTGAATTTGAGCTAAAGTAAATTCTGTCAAACATGAGTAAATGCACACAACACTCAGAGCAAAAGCAGAGGTTCCCACGTGGGCCAAAACTCCAGTCTCTCACCAGAGGAGCCAAGACACAAGAGTGCTCCCATCACGCACCTGCCCAGGGGCCCTGGATGAAGCAAAGCCGGATGGAGGGTCTGGTGACACGGCAGACTGGGTAACGCCAGAGAAGGTGAAACCAGTGGGGGCATAGGTCAGGGCATTGGAGGCCCATGGGAGGCCAGGGACTGGGGAGGAACATGAGCAAACAGGAAAGTAAAAGTCATCACACATGTGTTCCACACCCCCCACCAGTTCCACTGCTTACAAGTCAGGCTCTCCAATAATGCACTTCACCTTTGGGGACCCCAGTTTGCTCCTCTATAAGATGGGGTCGATACAGCCAGCCCAGCTTGCCTTCCGGGGTTGTTGGAAGAATCAAAAGAGTTGTAAGAGAAAATATTTCATAAACAGAAGCAAAGCATCCACCTAAGCAGGGTTCAGTACAGGTACATCCCCAGAGCCCCTGTCCCCTCCAACAGAAGCACGCTTCCACATTAGGTCAGAGCCCCCCCTGGGACCTCAGCACTGTGCTTGATGGAGCACATGGCTTTCTTCCCGGCGAGCTTGAGCTGAGGCACAGCGTGGCACGTGGCAGCCTGTGGTGCACTTTTCTCTCCATCTTCTCTTTTCTCGGAGCCCTGCCCAGCAAGAGCAAAATATAAAACCTCTAGAGTCCTGCTCTCCCCACCCACTTCCTCCTGCTCAACTCTCTCATCTTCCTGCCTCCCCATCAACGGCGGCTCTCATGGAAAGTGGGCCTGCCAGAGGGTGTGCCGCACACCCCGCTGCCTCTACCTTTGAGTGCAACAATATGTTGCTCCTGTCTCCTGCCAGTGTGGGGAACGTGCCTGTCTCAGCCAGGATGGGGCAGGGAGAGCACTGGGGATCGTCTTGTCATAGTCCAGTGAGGCACCCCAGGCCCACAGGGAACTTTCAGGGGCCCTCTCTGAGCTCCCTTAGGGGCATGTAGGCAGCTGGGTTGTTACACAGGGTTGCAGAGGAGGCTGTAGTGCCGCCTGGCATCTCCTCTGCACCCACCTACATTGTGGCCCCTTGGCACCCCACCCTGGGAAGGCTCTCCCCGGTCCCTGATCCCTATGGGTCCCAATGCCCTGACCTGTGCCTCTCTCAGCCTCACCTTCTCGTGGCCTCTTGCTCTCCCACCTTGAAAACCCAAATATGGGATGCCTGGGTGGTTCAGTCGGTTAAGTATCCGACTTTGGCTCAGGTCATGATCTCACAGTTTGTGAGTTCAAGCCCCGTGTGGGGCTCTGTGCTAACAGCTCAGAGCCTGGAACCTGCTTTGGATTCTCTGTCTCCCTCCCTCTGTCTCTGCTCTTCCCCTGCTCATTTTCTCTCTCTCTCTCTCTCTCTCTCTCTCTCTCTCTCTCTCTCTCTCTGTCTCAAAATAAACATTAAAAAAAAAACTAAAAAAATTAAAGGAAACCCAAATAGGAGCCCAGGCCTTAGATGAATTCAGTCACATAGGGCTCACTTGGTTTTCTTTCTCTGGGGGGGCGGCGCCCCCGTTTCTTGGGAATAAAAACTTCCCTCTGTGTTCACCATCCAGTTTGGCAGCACTGTGTTCATAAGAGTTGACTCACCAACAAGTTTGCTCCTGATGTCCTGGTCTTAAGCCCCATCCCCAGGGCAGGAAATGAGTTCCCATCTACTGGTGAGACGGTTGTGTGCTGGAGAGGAAAAGGGGGCCTGAAGCCCACTCCATAGTAATAGAATGAATGTCCTATTTGAGCTTCACAATCAACAATGCCCTTTCATGCCTACATTATTTTATTGGAACCTGACAACAACCGTATTAGGGGGGCTGTTCAGACTGGAATTATGGAACTCACAAAGGTCAGATAACTTGCCCATCAAACATCCAAGCTGGTTAGAGATGGTCCTGGAGCCTAAGCCCACTTCCTCTGACTACGCCGCTCAGCAGAGTGCCTCTCTGTGGTGTCTGCTGCCTTCCGACCTCCCTCCTACACAAGTACTAGAACACAGGTTACTGCTGGGGTGCAGGCCCTGCTTGCTCCAGGAGTGGCTGCCTGCCCGCAGCCACAAAGCCAAGTGGGCAGGAGGAAAGACAAGAGAGCAAGAATGAAGCCTCAGGATGAATGCCCGTGGGGGCAGAGATCTCTCTACTTTAAGAGTTGGCTGTCCCCCAAATGCACCACAGACTGCATCTTGCTGGCTGTCACAGAGCAGCCTACAGGAAATTTCCTCCCAGGTGAGTGAGAGGAGACTCCAGCTAAGCGCTCGACTTTGTGCACATTGGCACCACCTGGAGAGCTTATTAGAAATACTGATTGCCCAGATGCCCCTAGAGCAATTGAATCAGATATGGCTGAGACAGGGGCCTCGGGATCCGTGTACTTTTACATGTCCCCGCGTGGTTCTGCTGCTCAGGATGATTTGGAACTGTTGGTGTAAGTTCTCAAATGAGCAAGACACAGACCTGGGATGATAAGAAAGGTGCATCACGGAATGGGGGTACGCCAAAATTGAACCAGTATCCTGTCATCGCTCTTCCTTTCTCTCCTCAAAACATTTATCCCCTTTTTAAAAAAAATGTCTGGATCCTGCTTGGATGTCTCTAAACGTCATGAGAGAGTGCTGGTCTGTTCAAGGCTCTAACTTTCTGCAAACCCACTGCCCTGCCTGGAGTCCCAGTGCCCAAGAAGCACAACACCCGTCACTGTAGAGCCTACAGGTTGCCCAAAGCTACTTGCAACGCATTCCTCCTATTCCAAAGGGCCCCTCGATGATGGAGAGGAGTGGCAAGAAGTGGTGGCTGGCCAGGCCAGAGAACCATGGCGACATGAGGCACTGTCTGTACTGAGGCTCCAGCTATAGCTCAGCACTTGGTTCAGCTCTGAGCCAAGCTTCTCTCAGACCCATACTGCTCACTGTCTCCCTGAGGCTAAAGCAAGTAGCCCCTGTATCCAACACTATAGTGGGAAACATCCCCAGAACCTGGGATCCAGCTTAATCATGACTCTTACCACCCCAGGGAGCCCTATGCCCAGACCATATCCAGGAGCCAGGACTAGTAATGGTCTTCCTGCGTGGATGGGGAGTAAGGTATTTAATGCAGGAATATGCACAGTTTTCTCATAGCATGTATGATACAAAGGGAGAGGATAAATGCTCTTATACCTGTTTCAATAATCTTCACAACATCCTGTGAGATAATAATTATTATCTGTTTTACAGCTCAGGTAGCCCAAGAAGGACACATACCCAGGACCTAGGAGGCAATAAATGCAAAAGCAATTTTTAAAGTTTATTTATTTATTTTGAGAGAGAGAGAGAGAAACTGGGAGAGGGAGGGAGAGAGAGAATCCCACACAGGCTCCATGCTATCCGCGCAGAGCCCGATGTGGGGCTCGATCTCACAAACCATGAGATCATGACCTGGGCTAAAATCAAGAGCTGGGTGATTAGCCAACTGAGCCAGTCAGGAGCCCCTAAATGCAAAAGCATCTGTATCATGGCCTCAAGCTTGGGGGATGAGGTTGTTGACTGCTCATCAATGGCAAATCCTTACAGAGAAGTAGGTGCTACAGAAATTTCCTGAGGCCTGGTGCTAATTAAGTCCAAGGGGGACCACTATTCAGCTGTGAAAAGAATAAAGTACTGATCAGTGCTAGAACACGGATGACCTTTGAGAACATTATGTTAAGTGAAGAAAGCCAGTCACAAAAGGTCACATATTGTATGATTCCATTTATACAAGATGTCTGGGATAGGCAAATCCATAGAGACAGAATGTATGCTTCTGGTTGCTGGGGCTGAGGCCAGGGGTGAATGCTGAGTAAGTGTGAATGGGTATGGGTCTCTTTCTGGGTGAGAAAAACGTTCCGGAATTAGATAGTGGTGATGATTGAACAGCTTTGGGAATATACGAAAAGCCACTGAATTGTACACTTTTTACAGTATGTGAATTGTATCTCAAAAAAAAAACAAACCCAAGGGTGAAGATCTTCAAAATCTGGAAGCTTCCCAGGATTCTCTGAAGCTCCTAGAATAAGTTTCACAAGGTGCCTTAACTAGTAAGGGGCGAAGGCAAAATGTAAGCCAAAACCTGTCTGGTTCTGCATAGCCTGGTTCTCATCAGTCCAAGGTCAGTTTCAGTCAGCCCCTTAACTCATCAGCATTGTTTGTTAGTGCAGGTCGCCAGCTCCTTCCCTCCTGACATCTCCCTCAGGTCCCCTGCCCTGAGGAATCGGGGCTGGGGTCTGCACAAGATGGGACCAGAAGTGCGTACAGGCAACGTGGACCCACAAAGCCCTGTGGGTGGTTGTGAGCCGGGCTGGTGCCACCCTGGAGGGCTTAGGGAAACCTAGAGGCCCAGGGAGAGAGGCAGACAAGGCTTCTGCATGACCCCAGTACCCCGCACAGTGTCCCACCCACACTTCCTGAGACTCAGCTCATAAATGCTATGAGACACCAGGTCTGGCGTCTGCAGTGGCACCTGCAGCTGAACACCAGAACAATCTGCCTCAGGAACGGCAGCTCCACTCTCCCCTCAGAAATCATCCAGCCTCACCTCCCTGCTTAGCTCAGTCACCTCCAGAGACCCCGGTGCCCAGACACCCATCATTACCCAGAGGCTCATGTTCCTACATTTGGGCCTTCATACTGCCTGTTCAGTCTGTGTGGGCCCCTCTTCCCCAGTCATCCTTGAATCTGACCTCTGAATGAAGCCTATGGTGATCACTCTATTTTAAATCACACACACACACACACACACACACACACACACACACACACACACAGAGGAATGTGCTCCTCGACCTCTGTACTTCTCACTCCCAGCTCATCCTTCTCTACCTACCTTGGACATCATTTACTTGGGTATGACTTTTGTCAATTATTTTCCATTTCTCCCAGCTAGAACATAAGCTCCACCAAGTGGAAATCTTTGTTTCATGGACTGATGTAGCCCAACTGCCCAGAACAGTGCCTGACATGTTGTAATGCTCCATAGCACATGCAGAGTGACAGAATTAGTAAATCTGCATTTTGTTCTGTATGTCCCTGATCTACCAGGCACCCAGCAAACCACCACATGCACCTAATTCCCTGAGCACCCTGGGACGCCGGCTCTGAGCTCAGCACCGGTGCCATAATGTCAGACTTTTCCAAAGTCTTTTTTACCTCTTCCTCTCAACCCAAGCCTGGCTCTCTACAGAGAACATCAGCATCACCTAAGAACATCGCCTCCCCTGCTGTCCTCTTACAAAGACGTGATTTTTTTCTCAGCTTAAATGCACCACCCCAGCATCTCCTTCCCTTTCTAAAGGAGCACGCTGACTCTGTTCCACTGTTTTCCTGCAGCTCCTTCTTTCCTTTCTTTGAAGTGCTTGTTATAAAACAATGAAATTATTGTTTTGTCCTTTGCCTGTTTGTGGACTTTCTCCCTCTCGAATATGAGCTCCACCAGGACTGGAGCACGTGTGTCTTCTTCACTGCCTTGTCACTAGCACTTAGCACACACGATAGCAAAGTAGTGAACGTCTGAGGAAGGGAGAGAGAGATGAAGAAGTAAGGGGACGGCAGACATCAATATTTCTCGATATTCAAAGGGCAAGGTACAAGATCTGCTAAAGAGGCTCTGATAATGGAACCTTGGTGTGGAGAAAAGGGGGGTCCTGGTCAGCAGGAAACAGGAATGGCTAGAGCCAAATCCAAGCCTGTAGGCATGCTCTCTCTCACTTGCTTGATTAAGGGAGTCACAGTGGCTAACCCCAGGATCCACCCTGTGAACACAAGGTGGCAGCCAGAGAGCCAACTCTTCCAATCCGAACAGTGATCACGTGGTTTCCCTGATCTTCCAAATAAACCCAAGCAAGTCCATGGAGTGATTTTAGATGCAGCAGCCTTTTCTCCACGTTTAGAATCGCGAATTTGTACTGGGCCCTTGCTAAGCACCAGCCCTCCACTAAAGGCTTAACATGCGTTCCTAGTCTCAGGCTCACCATAACACTGTGAGGTAGCTCTCAGTGGTCCCATTTTACAGACAGGGAGCCTGGCGCGTATGTAGGAAGTGTGCCTTAGTGCCCAGGCAGCCTGGTTCCGAAGCTTCCAGGCTTAACCACTACTTTTTACGGATTCCCTCCACTGCCACTTTCTTAGTAAAACTATTCCCTGTAGTTCAATGGACAAGGATAATACCCCAGCATCTCTGTGCTCAGACCTAAACTGTGACTTTATAAACATAAAGCTGGCCCTTGCACTTGTTGGTGCAAGGGAGGTTCTAACTCACAACAGTTAAAGTAGAGATTTAAAAAAAAATTTTTTTTAACGTTTATTTATTTGACAGAGAGAGAGAGAGAGAGAGAGAGAGAGAAAGAGAAAGAGAACATGAGCGAGGGAGGGGCAGAGAAAGAAGGAAACACAGAATCCAAAGCAGGCTCCAGGCTCTGAGCTGTCAGCCCAGAGCCCGACCTGGGGCTCAAGCTCATGAACTGTGAAATCATGACCTAAGCCGAAGTCAGACACTCAACTGACTGAGCCACCCAGGCACCCCAGTAGAGATTTTTAAAAAGGAAAACAAAGGTATTGTCAACAATTGCCTCTACATTATTTCATTTTTAATTTTCATCATTGGAAACCTGTCCTTTTGCTCCCATTTTGAGAAGAAGGGAAAAGCCACAAAGTGTCAGCAACACAGCGGTCACCAGCTCCTCTTGTGTTCTGGGCCTTTCCTCGGCCACCTGCTGAAGGTGATGAGGATGAGGCATCAGGAAGGAGTTTTTACATTGCCCATATCTCCCAGTGCATCACTCACTTCTCCTTTCCAAAAATAGGACTTTTATTCGGATCTACTTTGTTCTCCTTCAAAGAGAAACTGCATTTGAATAAAAGCATAAGTACCACCTGCGGTGCTTTGGCACATGTACACTGAAGTTATTTCTGAACCAGAGGACTGTGGGTTGGGGCAGGGGGAACAGCTTCCTGCAAAGTTTTACCTAGGATGTTCTGAATTTCCACCTGAGCCACTGTGTGTGACTCCTGTCTACCTTCAATGCAGGCCCTGCAGGAAGGTTTCTGGGATGTGCCAAACTCTTTTCCACGGCTGTTGGAGGCAGGTGCTTATGGGGATTCTGCATCCATTTAACAAACAGAATATGGTTAAAAGAAGCATCTAGAGCAACCCAGAAATGGGGGAAAAAAGGAGCAGGGAGAGACTAACTTAGCACATCTAAGACTTAAGAGCCTGGACAAACTGGTTGATGGAAGAGGTTGCTACAAAACTTCTCCAAGGTATGGGAGCCTCGCATCAGCAAGAACAGGAAATTAAAGGGACATCTTCCCCCTTCCTAAAGCTGAAGCTCTCACTGACCCTTAGGACAAAGGCAGAAGGTGATTAGAACCTGATCTCTTTGCCTTGAACTTGGAAGTCACAGCATCCCCTGCCTGCTCTCTGAAACCTGCCAGGGGCTGCAGGAGAGGGAGTGGTTCCTTGTCTTCTCTCTAGATGACACAGCAGGAGCTGGATGCCACTCTGAGCGAGCCCAGCAACAGAATTATAATGAACCAAGAACCCCAAAGCAAGCAGTCTAAAGCCCAGGCCTATCCTAAAACCACCCTGCCACCTGACAAAAGTCATAGGGCCTGGATATATTCAAAGTAGATTCCTTGTGGAGGAAATCCTCTGACACTCAACCCTTCTCTTTAAAATCTTGATCTTCCATGAAGGAGTGAGCGTCCTCAAATATCCAAAACAAGGCTTCTCAGTGTGGTCTCGGGACCATCTGTATCTGAATCAGCTGGGGTACCTATTAAAAATTCAGAGTCTTGGGCCCAATCTCAGACCCAAAAACTCAGATTCCCTGAGGATGGGATTTGCATTTTGCAGATTTTAGGGAGTCTGAGGCATACTGGGGTTTGGGTATCACTAGATTAGAGAATTCAAGACTCAAACTCTTTCTCAGAAAAATTTGGCCCACGTGAGATCCCATTTTTAGACCGGTATTTTTTTCCAGCTCCCTCCGTTGTGCTAACAGCAAGGCACTTAGGAAGTTGCAGATTCATGACAAACAAAAGATCTGTACAGAGAACGCAGAATGGTGGCTTCCAGTTCACTTCAATGCCTCTGCCTTGCTAATATCGCCATTCGGAGCTTATTGGTAGTTTGCTCTGAACAAAAGGAGCAGAGAGATAGGGTATGCAGGTGAATTTGAGTTGTGCTTGCAATTGCCATGGAAACAGCAGCCATTATCACTAGATAGGATCCCCTCCCAGGCAATCCTGCCAGTCCATTTTAAACGCCCCTACTTCTGCTTGCTTCATATTGGAAATCCTGCCTTCTTGGGACATCGTTCTAAGGGTTTATAAATGTGTATCCAAAACAGAAGCAAATAGGCAATTGTGCTTTCCTACCACTCCGTTTTCTCCTTAACAGCCTTCCAAAAGCATCTCTGCATAATCCAAACAGGATGGAAATTCTTCTCCTTTCTTGGCACAAATCTCATCTTGCCTCTTGCTTGGAGGGGAACAGGAGGGGCTGAGTTTGGGGCTGCAATAATCCATTTGCCTTCCTCCCTTCCTTTCCTGGTTAATGGGCCTAATAACAAATGCATCAACACCAGGATTTTAATTAAGTTGAAATTTTAAGATCTTGTTTATTTTGTACTGAATGGAGGAGAACTTTTAAAAGGATGAATATGAGGGAAACAATGCCACGTTTTTGTGCTAGAAGCTTAAAGGTTAATGTTGAACAGACCACGCACAGTAAGCACTGTATCTTACATTATGAATCAAGCATTTTATCTTTGCCTAAAAATGGTAAAATAACAGCAGCTAGAAGCATATGTGCTTATCACATAGGAAACAAGTCTCAGTGGCTGTGTCCTTTAGCAAGGGGAACTTTCCACATTCCAGAGGCAGGCAGGCCTTCCCCTTTCCAGGCACAGAAACCTAGTGCTCCCTGAGTATGTTAATCTCCTCAGGGACAGACTCACATCCACTAAATCCCCCAAAACTGAGGGCCGGCTTGTTCATTTGCAACGAGAAGTACCTCTCACAGGAACAGGAGCACATATATTACATAACCGGGCCTTTCTTCCCCAGTTGCCAAACTACAGGGGAAGCCAAATAATATAATGGTCAAAATACCATTTGTTCATTTATAATCAGAAAAAGAAATTTTTTTAAACCACTATATGGAACGAATACTAAAAGCCCTTGTAGCAGATCCATTTCCAAAGGCAGAACTATAGAGGAAATCAGATAATAATCAGAGATTGCCTGAAGAGCAGGAAGTCAGAACAAAGAGAGTTGTTCAGATAAATCCAATGCTTAATGGCATCAGGCTAGATAGCCTGATGCTTCCACCTACATGACAGGATGGGTCCAGCCAATGGAAGGGATTAGCCTCTTTCCCCTGGACAATGCTTTGAAGAACACTGCCAGCTGTCCGCGGTGACTCAATTTTCTAAGCTAATAACCATGCTCCTGATTTCCACATGACTTCTTTAGCTCTGATTAACATCAGTCAGGTTGCTGTCTTGCAGGCTGGGGGGGGGGGGGGGCAATTGTCTTTTAAATGTATATTCAATGTTCCGTATTCTGTGCCATGTTGTACTGCTGTCATTGTTTAACTCCGTGCCAGCTACCTTATTTCAATTTCTTGAGGGCAACCTCTCTGAAGCTCCCGATAGGTGGGCAACGTTTCTGGCTACAACGTTGTATTTCTTCTGATTTGCAAGTGACTCCAACTTGCATTTAGAAGACAGTAATAAGTTGACAATCCATCTCTTCCTTAGCATGGATTTGGTTCAGACTGTGAGCTGAGCTGAGCCACCTCCAAATGCTATTGCAGGGGCATCAGTAGTTGCTTTAGAGATGCTCTCTTCCTTATTATACCTGTTTGACTTCTCCCCACCCCTCCCCATCACCATTAGTCCAGCACCAGCTACTCATTAGGTGAATGCCTGTGTCTTAAACCGAAAGGGCAGAGTGGGGGTGCAGGGGTGGGGGGGGCAGGTGGGACGGGTGGGTAGGATAAAGCAGAGGGAGTGCAGACGGGGACATAGGTCCCCTGGGGCCCATCTGAAGGCACAGTAAAGAATCTTTTAAATTCAATTTGTTCTATTAATTTTTGTGTAATTTGTTGGACTGAACATCAATTGCATGAATGTAAGTAATTTTGCATAGAATTTATTCATGTTCAGGTAAATTCTACTAAGCAAAAAGAAAGGGGGAAGAAGCAATTTATATAACCCCTCGGGGCCATTTGCTCTTTTTAGCTACTGGAGGAAAGGGGCCAGGGACTCAAGTTCTTCTAAAGCATTAGCCTGGAATGAAGCTACCACTCCAAAATGAAGGATTAGGTCAGGTCAAATGGAATGTAAAAAACAAACAAACAAACAAACAACGCTCAGTTCATGGATTCCAAAGAGATGTGTTGGGCGGGGCATTAAGGAATGGGAACCCATTTGAGGGGTCCAGGCTCTACCTTCCCCTGCCCTTTGACCCTTTACTTTAAGCACGTGGGTCTCACATTGTACAGCAGAGACCACTGACCTTGGCTGCAAGGAGGACACCATTAGGGTTTCCGTATGGAAAGTGTGCACACAGTGTTCATCATTCACTTTATAGAGATGGCGGACTCCTGGAGTGGCCTTTGCCTTCTCTCTGGGGTACCCATCGGTGCCTGCAGCAATAAAAAAGGCATGCAGAATTCCAGCCTAGGCTGCTGCCACCCCCATAAAATTGGGGATCCAACCTGAACGAGGAGAAAAAAGTCTCAACATTTTGTCAAAGAGGAGTCTTAAGATTCTACTGAAAAGGTTGGGGATTGTTGGACATGATCCACTCTCTGTATTGTGAGTGGGTGATGAGCAAGGACGTGACCCCAGGGACCTCTACAGAGCAGGCAGGACTGCTTATCCAGCTCCAGAGTAAACTAGAGAAAGAGAAGATGTGATATGCCTCAGGATCCACCAAAGTTAAAGCCTCAGAATTAAGTAGAGGCAGCCCAGATAAGCAAAAGGATAATTTACCAATTGTAGACACAAAACATAAAGATCCTAGAATCTTCAACTTTGCCATCCAGAAACACAGTGATGCCGGATTGGATTCAGAATTCCTGCAATGGATGTTAAAAAGAACTGAATTAAATAGATATTTTCTGAACCATTACTAAACTTCTATGGAGGGAGGAAGGAGAAAGTGAGTTCAAGTGCAGAGACTAGGAAATTTTTATCATTTGGATGTACCAGAGTTTTATTTCTTTTTAAAGCATACTGTTGGAACTACCCAAGATATATATAAATGAACACACACAGCAGAAGAGAGATACACTAGCTACTCAGTCTTTCCTTCTTACATATGAAAAGACAGTTTAGGATTGCCAGGCATAGGAAGAAAACCAGCAACAAGAAAGAGAGACCAAGATAACTAACTGGAAAAACAGAATTTAGGAAAGAAAGCAATGAAAATCCTCGGAGCAATTAGCTATTCATAAGCCAAGATTAAGGTACTATACACAAGGAGAAATCAGAAAACAGAAAGAATAATTAGAAATTATTAGCTGATGGGGTGCCTGGGTGGCTCAGTCGGTTAGGCGTCCAACTTCAGCTCAGGTCATGATCTCGCTGTTCCTGAGTTTGAGTGCCACGTTGGGCTCTGTGCTGACAGCTCAGAGCCTGGAGCCTGCTTCAGATTCTGTGTCTCCCTCTCTCTCTGTCCCTCCCCCACTCACACTCTGTCTCTCTCTCTCTCTCTCTCTCTTTCTCAAAAATAAATACTAAAAATTTTTTAAAAGAAATTATTAGTCGCTGATATAAAAAATGCAATGGAAGAATGGAAAATTTCAGACAATCTCTCTTTAGACCATAGAACAACAACAACAACAACAACACAGAGATACAGAAAAAGTGAAGGTTAAGAGACAATTTTGTTTCATGTATTTTCCCACAATTAAAAACAAAAACAAAAACAAAAAAAAGATGAGACAAGACTAATTCAGCAAGCCAGCATGCAAACAAATCACATTCCAAGAGAAAACAGAGACCATGCAGAAGAGGAAACTTGCAAAAAAAATAACGAAAATTTTTTAAAGCCAAGAGGTCACAAGTCTACAAGTTGAAAGGAACTATTAAATGCTCAGTTCAAGAATTTAAAAATATCTGTTCCTACACACATTACTATGAAATTTTAGAACACCAAACATAAAGAACATCCTAAAACCTTCCAGAAAGGAAAACCAAATCAGCCACAAAGGAACAAGCCAGACTAGCTTCTGATTTCTCCTTAGTAACAGCGGGTGCTGGAGAGCAATGGCACTATGCTTTCAAAGGTTGAAGGGAAAATAATTTTTGACCTGTTGTGGTAAGATGATATCTTGAGGTATTAATCTGTATGTTTCCTGTGTGTTTCCTTCCCTCTTTACTTACTTGAACCCCTGGGGCCTTTTTTTCTTCCACTCAGTCCTACTCAGATAGCCATGAGTCACCCACTTTGGAATAGGCAACAAAGAGTATAAAATTAAAAGGAAAAAGCCTTTAGACAAAGGATCGGACAGAAAGATGTATCAGCATGCTTGCAGAGCTAGGTTTTCTACCTCCAAGATGAGGTAGAGTATTAACTGGAGAAGGAAGAAAAAGGCAGAGGGACCACCTTAGAAAGGAACGAAGATAACTCCAAGTTTAGGAGGGGAATGGGGAAGGTGGGGAAAGCTTCTCATCACAGGTATCAGTTGGTTGCCTGGAAACTGATCTGGTGCTGAGCTGTCCACACCAGTTGCCGGCTCTGGTGAGGAGCTCCGTGCTTCCGGTCTAATGGCTGGTCATCACCCCCTGAGTGCCCAGTTTGATGGGACAATCATTAGTATGAGTGGACTATGCACTGTCTGACAGTGTATACCTAAGTCGTTTTGTGGGGATTTGGTGGCATGAATAGAAAGCACTTTCCTCTGACCAAGACTGTGCAAAACTAATTGAAAATTGCCCTCTTCCAGTTATACTTGAACACTATACCCAACCAAACTATCAAATGCACTGACAGAACTGAGATATTTTGAGACATTTCTCTCAGTTTAACACCATTTTTAGGAAATTTCTTGATCTATTTTAGCACAACAGGGAGGGAACCAAGAAAGAAGAAAATATGGTATTCAGGAAACAGTAGATGCCATAGAAAACAGCAATGAAGGGAAGTTCCAGAATTCCAGAATGATAACTGCAGTGCAGGGCTAGAAAATACGCCATTCTTTTTAATTTTTTTTTTAATGTTTATTTAGTTGTGTGTGTGTGTGTGTGTGTGTGTGTGTGTGTGAGAGAGAGAGAGAGAGAGAGAGAGAGAGAGAGAGAGAGAACAAGTGGGGGAGGGGCAGAGAGAGACGGAGACACAGAATCAGAAGCAGGCTCCAGGCTCTGAGCTGTCGGCACAGAGCCTGACATGGGACTCAACCTCACAAACTGTGAGATCATCACCTGGGCCGAAGTTGGACACTCAACCAACTGAGCCACCCAGGTACCCCAAAGTAAGCCATTCTTAAAGGAGCAGAAAGATGGAGCTCTCTGGAACAGAGGCAGATCTTTGAGAGGATGGTCTCTGTTAAAAAGGTATTCTTGATGAAAAAGATGGTGGATGGACTAGTGGTTTATATCCCCCCAAAAATTCGTATGTTGAAATCCGATCCCCCAATGTGATGGTATTAGGAGTTGGAACCTTTGGGAGGTAATCAGGGTTAGATAAGGTCATGAGGATGAAGCCCTCATGGATAGGGTTGGTGCCCTTATGAGAGTCATGAGAGCTTGCTTCCTCTCTCTCTGTCCTCACCATGTGAGGACACAAGAAGTTGCATTCTGCAACCCAGGAGAGGGTCTTCACCAGAATCCATCCATACTGGCACCTTGATCCTGGATTTCTAGCCTCCAGCCCTGTGGGAACTAAATTTGTATTGTTTGAACACCTAGTGTATAGTGTGCTGTTACAGCAGCCTGGATTGCAGACAGATGGTATGATGGGGTAGATGGTATAATAGAAAGGATCAGCCAAAGCAAGTGCTTTAAGAGGAGAGAGCAATAGAGA
>NW_024412391.1:83382616-83419384 GCF_014898765.1 Herpailurus yagouaroundi
CCCCCCCCCCCCCCCCCCCCCCCCCCCCCCCCCCCCCCCCAAGGCATTTAGAAATTTAAAAATAAAACTCTATAAGAAAAAGGTATCTAAATATATAGCAAACTCAAATGCATAATGGTTTTAAGAAATTTTTAAATTATAAGAAAAGAAATTCTATTTGACTTTGAGGAAAAGAAATCCTCCTACCGATCCTGAGTTTATATCATTTGGCCCAGTAAAAAACTGAAAGTATTTCAGGCACATAAGCTGGGCCAGCGTTTGCACGGGCCGACTAACACAAAAGCTGCTTTTTGGCTTCTAAGGAAGACTTGACTGTGATGGCAGAACAGAATGCAAATTGGTAATCGTGATCATGGAAAAGGATAGCTGACAGAAGGGAGGCCGTGGCAAGAGGGGAAAGCCAGAGAAAAGAATGGGGCACCGATATATTCTATTAAGCAGGGAGGCAATAGATAAATGGTAAAGTTGATGACACAGGAAACACAGGTAGAGGTAAATTACCTTCAGTTACAAAGGAAACCAATGGGGGAAAAATACAGGTGAGTGTTCCAGCACTGGAAGGACTGAAGGAGCATGTCATTGCAATATGAGAACTAAAACAAATATTTTTACAATGTTGACTGTCTTACTCAGTGTGAATGGCTATAACAGACTATTGTACGTTGGGGTGGCCTCACAGTTCTGGAGGCTGGGAGATACGAGATTAAGACATTGGGAGGTCCAGTATTTAGTGAGAGTATTCTTCCTGGGTTATAGAGGGCCATGTTTGTGTTGTATCCTTCTGGTGTAGAGAGGGAGAGAAAGAGAGAGGAAGGGAAGAGGGAGGGGAGATGAGAGAGAGAAAGAGAGAAAAAGTTCTCTTGTGTCTCTTCTTATAAGAGCACTAATCTCATCACGAGAGCCCCACTCTTATGACCTAGTCATCTCCCTAAAGGCCCCACCTCCTAAAACTATCACACTTGGGATTAGGGTTTCAACATATGGATTTGGAGGGACATAAATACTTATTCCATAGCACTGACTCCTGAGGCTGGAGAGAAGTGGGGAGACCATTGTGTTTTACTCTAAACTACTCTATGCTCTTTGATTTGTTATTTCAAACACATATTTTTTTAATTAAATGTTTTAGATGCATTTCAGGAATCACCTCCTCCATGAAGCCTTCTCTGACCTTCCCCTACCATAGAATCACGTTCAGTTATGCCCTAGTTGTACTTATACCAGGTGTTATGGCCTGAATTGCATCCCCCAAATGCACATGGGTGGCTGTAGCCATTCATGTGACTGTATTTGGTGAAAGAATCTTTAAGGGGGTGATTAAGATTAAATAAAGTCTTAAGGGTACACTACTGATCCAACAGAAATGGTGTCCTTATAAGAAGAGGAAGATATACCAGAGCTCTATCACATGAGCACACAGCAAAAAGAAAGCCAGTGCTAACCCAACCACATTGGTACACTGGTCTCAACTTACAGCTTCCAAAACTGTAAGAAAACTAATTTGTGTTCTTTAAGCCACCCAGTTTACAGTCTTTTGTCATGGCTGCCCAAGGTGACTAGTATAACAGGTTCTACTGCAATTGATTCAATACGTGTCTATCTCCTCTTTTAGATTCTAGACTTCCTGAAAGCAAAGACCCATATTCACATAACTGCCATATATTGAGGGCTAAGTGCCAATCAGTGTAAGAGATACAATCTCATTTAATCCTTACAATTTCTCAAGGTTGGAACTATTATCCTCATCTTATAGATTAAGAAACTAAGGTTTGGAGACATTATATGGTTTGTCTAAATTCATTAGAACCCATTTCCACCAGGCTCCACATCACCATACTGCTTTCCTTGTCATCTGTGTTTCCTTGCCTCTTAGTGGTTCCCCACACACAGCTGACTTTAAGAGCATGTTAGTTTCCTGAATAAATGCACTCCAATCACATTAAGAGAAAAGGACGCTTTCTCTTTACAACAATGAAATTCCTTTAAAAATTTTTCTTTAATGTTTACTTATTTTTGAGACAGAGAGAGAGAAAGAGCAGGGGAGGGGCAGAGAGAAAGGGAGAGAATTCAAAGCAGGCTCCACAATACAAGCACAAAGCCCAGCGTGGAGCTCGAATTCACAAACCATGAGATCATGACCTGAGCCGAAGTCAGATGTTCAACCAACTGAGCCACCTGAGGACTCCTACAATAATGAAATTCCTAAACTTGATGTTCTTGAACATTCCCACATCCTGCAAAAATCAAATAAAATCAACTGAAAAACTCCTCCTCCATACAGATTTATCTACCTAATTTGCAGAGCTTGGTGCAAAATGAAATTGCATGGCCTCTTGGTCAAAAGTCATTAAGAATATCAAGAGCTTCCAGGTTGGTGAACACATGGGGGTTCAGGGAGAGCAGCTCAGCCAGAGAGCATGGCTGGCAGCTGCGTGCTCCGCCCCTTCCCACATACCTGGCCCTACGCATCTCTTCCATCTGGTTATTCCTCAGTTAAACTCTTTTATAATAAACTGGTAAACATTTGCCTATCCTGGACACCCACTTTGCTTTATTCACAGAACAACCCACCCCAGGGATCTCTTTGCAGTACTGTGTTGAGCTATTCTTTGTTCCTTTTGCAGCTTCAGTGTCCTCCATTGTGTGGCTTATTCAACCAGTTGCTGCTGATGGACATTTGCCCTGTTTCCAGTGTTTTTACTACTCTGAGTTATAATGGATTATACTAAAAAAAAAAAAAAAAACCTTTCAAGATGGCAAGAGGGGAGCATTAAAAGAAGGGCAGGGCCCTTCTACACACAAGGCCTTTGGTAACTGTGCAGTCGTACGCTCACGAATCCAGCCCCACCCCATGGCATTTCCTTCTACCTTTCTTTTGAGATCAGTCATAGAACCAGTTTCTAGCCACCCCATATGAAATTGTTATTCCCACAATGACATAGGTTCATATGGGGTAAGAGTAATTTGGGTGGCAGTTCATCACACACCCATTTCTCCTTTGTTTTTTTGTTTCATGAAATGTTTCATTTGCCTCCCAAGAACCACCACTTGAGAAAACAAGAATTCTTAACAGACAATGCAGAATTGCATCAGTCAACAACAACAAGTATTGGTCGAATGTGATAAACTGGTGATGCATCTTGAGTACGTAGGATCCACATTTTAGAAATTTTCTCCTTTTGAAAGGGCAAATACCTGAAACTCCACGTAAATCTATCACAAAATTAGAAGACATTAATCACAGGAGATTAAAATGTTTGGTCCATTGCCTTAAAATCCACTTAATCTTTAAATATATTCAAGAGTTGGCATCAAAGTTGCCAACTCTAACAGAAATATTCCATATGGAATATTCCATTTTTATCTAGTGGTTGTGGAGCATTAAATCAAGAATTGCAAATCCAATGTGTGTAGGAGCCAGACAAGATCTGTGGGTAAGTGAGATCGGCCAACTGCAGACTCAGGCGGCTAGAGAGCACATCTGGGTCTCTGTTGCAGCTGTCCCCTTAATACAGCTGGTCCTAACTTCATATTAATAAGGGCTAATGGGGTCAAATCTTCTGAATTTTCAAGCACAGTTAGAAATGAGTATATCCCAAATTGCATGTGTTAGCAACTAATTTTAACAATTAAAAAAAAATCTATCCTAGTCAAATGAAGATGTCTGGGAACTAGAAATGGTCATGGCTCCTTAGTTTGAGCCCTACATGACAAAAGACTTATTTTATCACACAGAATCCTATAAGTTTGGGACTAGAGTTCCATAAATAAATCTGTCATTTATAAGAATGGGTAGCTAGGCTGTTTGAATTATGAATAATAAAATTCCAAAGGCAGTGGTTCACAAATTCACAACTCCAGGGGACATTTGGCAATGTCTGGAGACATTTTTGGTTGTCATAACCAAGAAGAGAGTGGGAATGCTACTGTCATCTCATGAGTAGAGGCTAGGGATGCTGCTAAACATCCCACAACACAGAGAACAGCACACAACAAATACTCATCCAGCCAAACAGCAATAGTGCTGAGGTTGAGAGACCTGCTCTACTGCAATGATTTACCCTCAGAGTGTGGGTCTCAGTCCACAGCTTTACAATGCAGATCCTTGAGGAGAAAGACCTATGCTCTGAAAACTAAAACAACACTGATGAAAGAAATTGAAGATGATACAAATGGAAAGGTATTCCATGCTCATGGATCAGAAGAACAAATGTTGTCAAAATGCCCATACTACCTAAAGCAATCTTCAGATTCAATACAATCCCTATCAAAATACCAATGCCTTGGGCCTCTGCATGGCTCAGGCAGGTAAGTATCCCCCTCTTGACCTCATCTTGGGTCATGATCTCACAACTGGTGAGATTGAGTCCCACATTGGGCTCTGTACTGGAAGCATGGATCCTGCTTGGGATTCTCTCCCTCCCTCGCTCTCTCTGCTCCCCCATCTCAAAATACATAAATAAACTTTTAAAAATGTTAAAACAAACCACCAAAATACCAATAGCATTTTTAACAGAACGAGAAAAAACAATCCTAAATTTTATATAAAAACAAAAAAGATCCTGAATAGCCAAAGCAATCTTGAAAAAGAAGAACAAAGTTGGAGGTATCATAATCCCAGATTTCAAGGTATACTACAAAGCTGTAGTAATCAAAACTGTATGGTACTAGTACAAAAATAGACACAAAGAGCAATAGAACAGAATAGAGAGCCCAGAAATAAACCCACAATTCTAGGGTCAATTAATCTTTGACAAAAGAGGTGAGAATGTGCAACGGGAAAAAGACAGTCTCTTCAATAAATGGTTTTGGGAAAGCTGAACAGCTACATACAAAAGAATGAAACTGATGAAAGAGTTTCATCACACAAAAACAAAACAAAATGGATTAAGGACCTAAATGTGAGACATGAAACTGTGAAAATCCTAGAAGAAAGCACAGGCAGTAATTTCTCTGACATTGGCCATAGAAACATTTGTCTAGATATGTCTCCTGAGGTAAGGGAAACAAAAGCAAAAATAAACTATTGCAACTACATCAAAATAAAAAGTTTCTGCACAGCAAAGGAAACAATCAGCAAAATTAAAATACAACCTACTGAATGGGAGAAGATATTTGCAAATGACATATCCAATAAAGGGTTAGTATCCAAAATATATAAAAATCTTATACAACTCAACACCCAAAAAACAAATAATCCACTTAAAAAATGGGCAGAAGACATGAACAGACATTTCTCCAAAGAAGACATACAGATGGCCAACAGATACATGAAAAGATACTCAGCATCACTCATCATCAGGACAATGGAAATCAAAACCACCATGAGATATCACCTCATCCCTGGCAGAATGGTTAAAAGCAATAACATAAGAAACAACAAGTGTTAGTGAGGATGTAGAGAAAAAGGAACTGTTGGGTACTGTTGGTGGGGATGCAAACTGGGGCAGCCACAGTGGAAAACAGTATGGAGGTTCTTCCAAAATTTAAAAATAGAATTACCATATGATCCAGTAATTCCACTACTGGGTATTTACCAAAAAATATGAAAACACTAATTCAAAGGGATACATGTACCCATTTATTGCAGCAGTATTTATAATAGCCAAGATATGGAAACAGCCAAAGTGTCTGTCCATTGATAGATGAATGGATAAAGAGATGATTTACACACACACACACACACACACACACACACACACACACACACACACAGGAATATTACTCTGCCTTAAAAATGAATGAAATCTTGCCATTTGCAACAACATGGATGGATCTAAAGGGTATAAGCGAAATAAGTCAGTTGGAGAAAGACAAATACCATATGATTTCACTTATATGTGGAATTTAAGAAACAAAACACCAAACAAAGAAAAAAAAGAGACAAGCCAAAAAACAGACTCTTAAATATAGAGAACAAACGTGGGGTGGGGAAAATGGGTGAAATAGGTGGCAGGGATTAAAAAATACATTTATCCTGGTGAGCACTAAGTAACGCATAGAATTTTTGAATCACTATATCGTACACCTGAAACTCCTATAACACTGTATGTTAATTATACTGGAATTAAAATTTAAAAAAACATAATATAGATGCAGATCCTTGGACCCCAACCCACACTACTCAATTATAAGCTTTGTGAGTAACACCCAAATATGTGCATTTCAGAAATCTTCCCAGGTGATGTTAATACATGCTAAAATTTGAGAGCCACTGAACTGAAATAACAGATTTTAAAGAACTCATTTGTATCTAGAGAGCTACCATTGTATGCTTAGCAAAGATGCATGTTCAGTGATAACAGAGAAAACTTTCACTTTTAAGTTGCAAAATACTGCACAGCCAAAGCAATAGTATCAGAATAATCCTCCCACAATCACAACCTGTTCCAAAAAGATAGGAGTTTATAAAGAAGAACAACTGTCATCATATCCTTACCCTCCAAGCATAGAAGGTAATTTCTTAGATTGCCAAAAGTATTTTTAAAAGTTCATCAAGAAAAACAAAAATTATAAAAATTACAATTTTAAAAGCAGTCTATAGTCCTTAAGCGTTGCAAATTCAAGCATTTGAAATCAGAATACATGACATTAAAGAGAATACATTACAGATATCCCAACTACCACCTTCAATATGCATCATAGCAGCTGGAAACTAGTTTAAACTTTATAAAGCAAAACTTATACTGTAAGTTTGTTTGCCATTTTCCATTAACACTAGAATTATATATTAAAAAAAATTTTAACATTTATTTATTTTTGAGAGAGAGACAGAGAGAGACAGACTGCAAGTGGGGGAAGGGCAGAGAGAGGGAGACACAGAATCAAACAGGCTCCAGGCTCTAAGCCGTCAGCACAGAGCCCCAACGTGGGACTCAAACTCAGGAACGACGAGATCATGACCTGAGCTATAGTTGGACACTTAACCAAATGAGCCACCCAGGTGCCCCCAAAGTATATATTTTAAAGGAAACACTGCCTGGAGCCCTCTCTCTCTCTCTCTCTCTCTCTCTCTCTCTCTCATAGGATATATTAGAAGCTTCCCTGCTCCAGAAAGGCCAATAGCTACTCTTCTCTTCTCTGACCAGCTAAGTTCCCACTGGTATGAGGTACTGTTATTCACAGAAGTGTGTTCCACCCCTGGAATATGGAGCATACGTAGTTGCCATCATCTCTAGTAGATATAAATGGAAAACTCAGCCCAGAAGCATAAGCACAGATAAGGGGAAATTTGTCCCAGGGCTGATGCAACAAGAATTTCAAGGCTGTAAACTCAGACAGAAGGTCTGAGAGATGTAGCTTCCTGTGCAGTAAAATCATCGCCTCATGTGCTAGTGTAAATTTTTTCTTATTTGGAGCATAAAAAGCATCTTTGCAGGCTGGCAAGATCATCAAACTCTAGAAAAGTCTCTATAAGATAAAGAGAGACAATGGGGAGCCATTCCACACTCCAGCAAACTTAACCTTGTTTATACCCTTTGTGGTGGCTCTTTTTCATTGCTTTTGAAGAAAACCAAAGTAAAATCGGTCATACCTATAACAAATTGTCATTACTGCCTATCTGTAAACCCAGATGACTTTCTGTGGTCTGGCCTCAGAGTGGGGAAAAAGGCTGAGAGACACTGCTTACCCTGGGGAAGTGGGTCAATGGGGGCTTGTTTCCAGAAGCAGCACTATTACCAGAAGTCTACAGAGGAAGTAGAATCGTCAATTTCTTTTGAACAGTGAAGAACCCTCAGGAGCCTCTATCTCTTCTCCTACCCTCACCCTTAATGACATCCTGGTAATCACAAAGGGCCACCCAGCCCTTTATTGGTGTTGGGGACTCTCATGTCCCCTTTCAACGCCTGCCTTGCATATCTTTCAAGGCTTTCTGCGTCCCTCTCCAAAAGATATTCAGAGCTCATTCTACCCAGTTCTTTCAAGTAGAGGAGATTGATGTGATAAACTCCCTAATGTATAAAGAAAGTAATAGGTTACCTCTGTAAGGGCTCAGAATGTTACCCCCAAATATGCCACTTTGGCTACTGATTATTTTGAATTAAAGGTATTTGAGAAATAGCGAATATAAGGACACTCTGACCCTCTCTGTGTCCCTGAAAGCAGGAGATAAATCTCCCATGTGAAAATATCCTCCCTGTACCAGGAGGCTAATAGGCATCCTTATCACCAGAAATAGGGAATTTAGGGCCAAGAACACTGTGTAAATAACCTTGTTGTATCTTTGCCATTTTACCACACGTAGTCCAAACCTCTTTCTCTTATCGATTCTTCACAAATTTGTTTGTCTAAAAGGCATAAAATCTTTCTGCTTTGGTTACTTCTTTAGTGGGCTCTCACCACATATGTACTTGATTAAATTTGTTTTTCACACAAGAACCTAGAAAAGTAGAGGGACAATTATTTTTCCTCCCCTACTCCTCCTTCCAGAAATTATTTACATTGTAGATGTTAAGAAAGGTAACACTTAATCCAAAATATTTTATCTCTAAAGGTAACATTTCAAGGAATAAATCTCCCAAATGGAGGTAATCTTATACCTCTCTCATCATCTTGGCAGTCAGAAAATGTGAGCCATCGAGAGAGGGAAGGAGAGGCTTGTAGGGAGATCTTGTAAAGATAGGTCAGCTGGTGAGTAAACAGTTCACCCTCTTTCAAATCCATCAAGAAATGGAGATGTCTTTTCCCAAATTTGTGCTTGAAAACAGAAAAGTTAGATAGTTTTCTATCGTTATAGAGAGCAAGATGGAGTCACTCATGTCAAGCAGAGACTCATGTCAAGCATTGACATGAGCAGCCAGGGCTGTTGCAGCTGAGACTAGATATTGCCAAAACCAGCACAGGCTGATGATACCCAGAAATGATAACCAAAACCAGAGGAGGTCGGCAAAGGCCCGAGACTAATTAAACTTCTTTAAAAAGGCAGTATTTTTGCAGCAAACTCTCAGACTGTCCAGATGTTGACCCTTTCATGCCTCAACATATCAAAAACGTGACTGCCACCAGATTGATCTCCAACCACAGCAGAGATTCTCCATAACAGGCAGCATGTGCTGAGAGCTGGCTTGGACCAGAATGATGCCTCATCTCATCATGCGCACACGGACTGACCTCATGTGCAGTTTGTTAACTTCTTACCCTTTATTGTATCTTGTTTGTATTGTGCTTTGCTTTGTATGACCTGCATGAAGCCAAGTTACATGTGTCATGAAATGTCACTGAGTTTGGAATCCTGAATCTGCTTTACAATTATGTTAGCCTTGCTTTAGGATTGAATGAAGCCAACATCGTGGAAAGACACAACTTGCTTGTGTGCCTTCAGAGCGAGCTGGCAACAACAGCACAAATTCCTTTATCTTCAAAAACAATAATGGCAAATTCCCAAAGAGAGTGCGCCCCCAAACTGTAAAAGCACTCAGTCATACTCGGGTACTGAGGGGAATGAGGGGAAATAAGAAAGTCTGCACATCACGTGGCCTCTTTCTGAATCAGCTTGTGCATCTACAATGCTGAACTGCTCCTGTGCAGACTCCACAGCGATTGGTGGTCCCACTCACTAACCTCAACTAATAATAAGGATGGTTGATTATGTAACAGCTGTTACATAAGGAAGAGTTTCTGTTGCTGCTGTTATAATAAACATTAAGTTACAGATCTGAGAATGGGGCACTCTTTTGCAAAACCACAAAGAGAATGATCAATGGAAAAGAGCTGTAGCTGAGAGTGAAAGTCTGGTGGAGAACCTGGCTTTCCTGCCCTCCAGGTGGTGGGATCCCAGCTAAGACACGGAAAGCTAGGTCCAAAATTCGCGAGTATTTACAACTGAAGACCACTCAGGTAGCCAAGTGTTCCCTCAACAGAGAAGGAGAGGAGCCCCGGGTGGTGGCGCGGGGGGAGGGACAGTGAGTCAGAGATGGACTTTAATCTTAACCCAGAGACAAATAAGAAAGTTGCCCCATGAGGTGTAAGAATGAATGCTATATGCCCACCGTTCAGGAAACAGGTGGAGTGAAAAGAAGAATACAGTGAGAAAAGAACTATTTTAGAAAGAAAGAGAGGTGCAGCATTTAGGTCACACTTCCTTTTTTTAATGTTTATTTAGTTTTGAGAGAGAGCGAGAGAGAGAGAGAGAGAGAGAGAGAGTATGAATGGGGGACAGGCAAAGAGAGAGAGGGACAGAAAGAATCCTAAGCAGGTTCTGCGCTGTGTGCACAGAGCCTGACGCAGGGCTCGAACCCACTAACTGAGAGATCACGACCTGAGCTGAAATGAAGAGTCAGATGTTTAACCGACTAAGCTACCAGATGCCCCTTTAGATCACACATCTATCACTAATTTGCCAGTTACTGGGATGTAAGCTGTATGTAGGCGGGGGCTTTTTTGTTGGTCTTATTCATGGCAATATACCCAACACCTAGAATGAAGTGTCTCGCATATTGGGCACTCAATAACTACCAAATGAATAAATAAGGGATTATAGTCTTCAAGAAGGCAAACAGCCCTTAGGGACTACTTCATCACTGATTCTTCCCCTACTTGCCTCACAGTGTTGTTGTCCAAGTCAAAGGACCTTGATAAGAGTGGGAAGGACCCCAACCAAATGGCGGTGATGAGGCCCAGGAAGAAAGGCAGGTGCCACCAATGTGCAGATGGGGAACTCAGGAGGCAGGTGGACTGGCCAGAAGGTGAAGCAGAACCTGGGCGAACATGCTGGAGGAGGAAAGAAGAGTTGGTTCCAAGAGCAACAGCAGCAGCAGCAGGCTGAGAAGGGGCGGATTTGTTTAAGCAGAGCAGAGCAGTGGTGTAAGCAGCTTAGTTTTCTTCTGGCTTCCGCCAAGGGGCTCGTGAGGAAGAGCTATGAGCCACAAATGGAAACATGAGGAGAGAGGTGGCCGAGGAAAGTTGTAGAGTTAGGAAGGACTAGTCAAAAAAGAAAGAAAGCTGATGCTGGACTAGCTGTCTGGGCTTCCATAAAAAAAAAAAAAAGAGGAGGAAAGAGGGCCATAGAGCCCAGAACAGAAGAGAACCTCATCCCCAGACCAGACCTCCTGGATTTTTCCATGACGGTCTCAACTTTGACTCATTTTATTGTTTTCACCAAAGGTTATCTTAGCCTCGGTTCTCTGCAAAAT
The DNA here is from genome assembly GCF_014898765.1 of Herpailurus yagouaroundi. Lineage (NCBI taxonomy): Eukaryota > Metazoa > Chordata > Mammalia > Carnivora > Felidae > Herpailurus > Herpailurus yagouaroundi. The sequence goes on from NW_024412391.1 coordinate 83,393,749, forward strand.
AGAGCCTTTGGAATTTGTAAGTTGTTTATTTGAGAATGTGATTCCTGGAGCACTAGGGCAGGACAGGTGAAGGAAACAGGGAGGGAGGGAGAAACAATGTAAGGAAGTGAGACTGGGCCAGCCATTGCTAAGGGCAAAACTGGTGCTCCATAATGCCAGGACACCCTGAGGAGCCGATGAGACACCCCTAAACTGTCTCCCGAGGAGATAACATAGGGAACTGTCATTAACTCACCCACGCTTCTGGGCTGTGCATGGATAAACACGGGGTGGTTTCCTACAGGTGTCTCTTACCTCGGCATCAGCAACACCCCAGACCAAAAGTGAGAGGTTCACTGCATAGGCTCAAGTGCATCTGCACAAGGCCCATCAAAGCCCACAGGAAACCAGTCAGCGCAGCAGTGCCTGGAGTAGGACATGGGGCCAGGAGATGTGGATGTGGGGCACAGTCTCCACCCGGATCCTCTCTGATCTGCAGGTGTCCCACCTCTCGGAAGTCCAGTCCTTCAAGAGTCCCAGTCAAGGTCATGGCTGGTTGCAATCTTTGCAAGGACTTACTACACAAAGGAGAGTGGAATAGCTGCAGCTGGTCCCCAAGCCATTACTAATATTTAAGACTTCCTTCCTTTACCATATAGTTAGATCAGTGGTTTTCAAATTTTGCACATTAGAAACACTGGAGTTGCTTTTTAAAAAAAAATTTTTTTTGAGGGGCGCCTGGGTGGCGCAGTTGGTTGAGCGTCCGACTTCAGCCAGGTCACGATCTCGTGGTCCGTGAGTTCGAGCCCCGCGTCAGGCTCTGGGCTGATGGCTCAGAGCCTGGAGCCTGTTTCCGGTTCTGTGTCTCCCTCTCTCTCTGTCCCTCCCCCGTTCATGCTCTGTCTCTCTCTGTCCCAAAAATAAATAAACGTTGAAAAAAAAAATTTTTTTTTAAAAAAAATTTTGAGAGAGAGAGTGCATGTGCAGGAGGGGCAGAGAGAGGAGACAGAGAGAGACAGAGAATCCAAAGCGGGCTCTGAGCTGATAGCAGAGAGCCCAATGTGGGGCTTGAACCCACACAAAATGACACCATGACTCAAGGTGAAGTCAGACACCTAGCGGAACAAGCCACCCAGGTGCCCCACTGGAGCTGCTTTCAAAAAAAAAAATTTTTAATGTTTATTTATTTTTGAGAGAGAGACAGAGACAGAGCATGAGCGGGGGAGGGGTGGAGGGAGACAAAGGATTTGAGGCAGGCTCCAGGCTCTGAGCTGTCAGCACAGAGCCCAACGTGGGGCTCAAACCCACAAACCATGAGATCATGACCTGAGCCAAAGTTGGATGCTTAACCAACTGAGCCACCCAGGTGCCTCTGGAGCTGCTTTTTAAAAATCCTGATGCCTAGACTATAACCCAGACAGTGAATCAGTAATTGTCTAAATTAGAAAATTAACATAGTGACTATAGTTAACAATACTGCATTACATATTTGAAAGTTGCTAAGAGAATAGATCTTAAAAGTTCTTATCACAAGAAGAAAATTTTACAACTATGTGTTGTGATGGATGTTCACAAGATTTATTGTGGTGATCATTTGGGGACGTACACAGATATCAAATGATTATGTTATACGCCTGAAACTAATATAATACGTCAATTATATCTCAACTTTTTAAAAACCACAGTTAGAAAAAAGAAAACTAACATCAATAATAACATTACTTAATCTGCAGGTGTTACTCAAATTTCACCAGTTGCCTGCTGCTGTCCTTTTTTTGTTCAGGATCCAATCCAGGGTCAAGCGCATTCAGTTGTCCAGTGTCCCTAGTCTCCTCCAATCTGTAACATTTCCTCAGTCTTTCCTTATCATGACCTTGACGCTTTTACCTTGTGAGTAAATCATTTATTTGGGAATGTGATTCCAGGAATACTGGTTAGTTATTCTACAGAATGTTCCTTGATTTGGATTTTTCTGATATCTCATGATTACACTGAGGTTATACATTTTTTGGCGAGAATGCCTTAGAAGGAATATTGTTTACATGTCTCGTGCATCACCTTGGTTAAGGTGATGTCTTCTAGGTTTCTCTAATGTAAATTTATTATTTCCCCCCTCACAATCAATATATTTCTTGTGGGGAGATGCTTTGAGACTACACAAATATCCTGTTTCTCCTTATACTTTGCCCACTGATTTCAGCATCCATCGATTGTTCTTACCAACACTTATTTAACTGTGGTGTATGTCACATTCTTCATTCCTTCAACATTTATCAATTGGACTTATAATCTAAGCAAGTGCTATGTGATTTGCCTTTAAATAACTACAAAGGTTTCACAGCCCTGGAGAAAGGCACTGGTTTGAGGCTTAATGAAAGGAATGAGTGAGAAACAGGGGTGCCTGGGTGGTTCAGTCGGCTGAACGTCCGACTCACCTCAGGTCGTGATCTCACAGTTTCTGGGTTTAAGCCCCACGTCGGGCTCTGTGCTGACAGCTCGGAGCCTGGAGCCTGTTTCAGATTCTGTGTCTCCCTCTCTCTCTGCCCCTCCCTCGTTCATGCTGTGTCTCTTTCTCTCTCTCTCTTTCTCTCTCTCAAAAATAAATAAACATAAAAAAAAATTTTTTTAAGGGATAAGTAAGAAACAGAACTGCTGGCATGAGGAGAATGAAATACTTGCCAGTGATGTTCATTTAGGACTAATCATTTCACTTGATATGAGGAGCAGCCAGTGATAAGGCATAAATAAACCATCAGAGTAGAGTGCCTGCTGGCTCAGTCAGTTAAGCGTCCAACTCTTGATTTCGGCTCAGGTAATGATCTCACAGTTTGTGAGTTCAAGCCCTGCATCAGGCTCCACAGTGACAGCACAGAGCCTGCTTAGCATTTCCTATCTCCCTCTCTCTCTCTGCCCCTCCCCTGCTCATGCTCTCTCTCTCTCAAAATAAATAAAACTTAAAAAAAAAAAACAAAAACAAAAACATCAGAGTGAAATGTGTAGTCTGGAAGCGCTTTAGGTATGAAACATAACAGAGCAGTGTCTAATATAGTAACAAAACAAAAACAGGTTGGCAAGCGGCCGGTGTGTGATATCTGTGTCAAAAAGGAACATATTTATACAAATGTCCCAAGATGAAGATCAGAAGAGAAGAAAGACATAGGGTTACCAGCTGCAAAGACACAGAACGAAGGCAAAAGAGAGAAAACTGAGCCTGATACACCTCCTCAAACGAAAACAGAGAAGCCATCTGAGGTGATGAAAGAAAGAAAGAAAGAAAGAAAGAAAGAAAGAAAGAAAGAAAGAAAGCAAGCAAGCAAGCAAAAAAGGTGGGGCTAGGCAGTAAGGACAGACTCAGGAAGAAATGAAGAAATAAGAATTCCAGCTTGCAGTTGGAGATCCCCCGCAAAGGAAACTAGGAAAATTAGCGAGAGGCGGCAAACTCCTGAACCAGGAAAAGGAGAGAGGTAGGTCCTGCAATGCCAACTCCCTCAGGGGGTCTAGAAAGAAAGGGGTCAATGTCAGGGAAGGAATCGAAGAAGGACAAACTCCCTGTAAAGAGCATCTTAGCCCAGAGTCTTTTAGCTACAATGACAACTCCGTTCAAACTACCTGGAGCAACAACAGAGACTGTTTGGGCTCCCTTGCCTGGGAAGGTCAGGGGTGGCCAGCCCCCACGACTCCTCGTTCCAAGCCTTTATCTCTGTTTCTCCTCCCCAGCCTGGGATCTCTCAGTTCTTCTTTCTTCTGTGGGTTGGCCGTACTGACTCCCGGCTCAGGTGGGCCCCCTCAGTGCAGGCAGGAAAGATGGCTGCATGTATCTCAAAGCTTTCATTGAGCTTTTCAAAGCTTTTCAAAGGCAATGCCTATAAAAAGATTTTGAGGCATTTACAGTAGTGGAGACAGGCCAAGCATTACTGCTCTCCTAGAAAAATCAGTTACTTAAAGACTCCTTCAGAAAGCGTGCTTCAGAAGAGACAGTGGAAGCCTTCTGCCTGGGTGGCAGGGGCCCTGGAAGGGTCAGAGCCAGCTGCCATTCCCTGGACGCTGCCCTTCATCCCTGCCACCAGTGGCTTAGAGCCCTGTTACTCTTGGCCCCGAGCAATGTGTTGCAAGAGAACACAGATGTACATGTGCCCCCTCTCTCTCCACGATATTTCCACAGCTTTGAACTTGCACCCAATTTGCCCTTGTATTTGTCATCTGTAAATTTCTCTTGGTATTTTCTCTGTCTCCTCCAGGGCGGACGCCTCTCTGACCTCCTTAGGGGCCACTGCATTTTCTACAATGGCCCAGAGGAGCATTTGGACAGGCACGCTGCCTTCCGCCAAGCATCCAACTCTAGCTGTAGCAATCTGCCCTGAGAAAGACCTTTAAACTTTCATTCAGTGCTGTTTTGTACCCTTTGTCATTTCTGAATATAGACATTAGGCTGAGACTGAGCATGAGCCATCCCTTTCCTCAACTTATTTCATTACAAATCACAACCGTCTGACATCTGGAAGCATTTCTCACATTCTAAAGTAACTGTGCTCAGCAACCCTCGAAAATTCTTCTGTATTCTCATCTAATCCCATGTGTTAAAGTTTCAACCTGCTAATTCTCTGTCCTAGCAGAGATTGCTTCCACATTGGTTGTTCTCTAGTTATCTTTTCTCCTCTTTCTCTGTAGCGATAGAACCCTTGACTGGTAGAGGTTCAAATGAACGTTCAACATAAAGACTGCATTGTTCATCTTCCCTTACGGTCCAGTGTGGTCACGAGCAGACCAACTGCATGTGAAGGGAAATGATAGATTCAGCTCCGGAATGTGTTGTAATGGAAGGGGCACACCTGTCATTCCTCCTCCTTTTGCTTGCACTGTGGGCGTGGACGTGATGGTGTGCCCTATGGACCATGTCGGCAAGGGCAATATCCTAAGTATCACGGAACAATAACATGGAAGAAACTCAGATCCCTGAATGACTTCATGGAGCAAAACCTCCACATCATCTACTTCTTGACTGTAACATGAGAAAAAAATTTCTACCTTCTTTACGTCACAGTTAGTTTGGGTCTCTGATGAAAGCCGCAGAACCTATATAACAATAAATACATGTGTTCTCTGTCCCTGAACCTTTAAAAATTTTTTTTTCATTTATCTATTTTTGAGAGACAGAGACAGAGCACAAGTGGGGGAGGGGCAGAGAGAGAAGGAGACAGAATCCAAAGCAGGCTCCAGGCTCTGAGCTGTCAGCACAGAGCCTGACGCTGGGCTTGAACTCACAAACCATGAGATCATGACCCGAGCCGAAGCTAGACGCTCAACCAACTGAGCCACCCAGGCGCCCCTATCCCTGAACCTTTTTAAGGCCAAATCACACTCATTGTTTTGACCCTCTCAAAATAAATCTCTATTTTCCCCTGTCCTTGTGACCTCCCTGTATACTTTCTCCAGGTACCCTCTGTTCTTCATTTAGTGTGACCACCTCCCCCCAACCCGACCTCTGAAAGTTATAAACAATAAAAGGATTAGCTTCCAAACTATATACCCTATTCTTTTTTTTCTCCCTCCTTCCCTTCCTTTCCCTTTCTTTCCTTTCCTCCCTCCTTCCATCTTTCTTTCTCTCCTTCCTTTCCTCCTTCTTGTCAACCTACATAACAAATAGTTACAGTTCTTATACTGTATATCAGGCACTAGGTTGGGCACCATAAGAGGATATTAAAGTGCCAATATGTAACAGAGTTCTTAGCTGCCAGCAATGGAAATCTATACTACTTCATTTCAACTTTTTTTTAAGTTTATTTATTTTGAGAGAGAGTGTTGGGGGGGGGAGGGACAGAGAGAGAGAAAGAGAGAGAATCCTAAGCAGGCTCCACATACTGTCAGCACAGAGCCTGACACAGGGCTCAGACTCACGAACCATGAGATCATGACCTGCGCCGAAATCAAGAGTCAGAGGCTTAACCAACTGAACCACCCAGGGGCTCCTATACTAGTTCATTACAGAGAAAAAGACTACTTACTAAAGAAAATATTGGGTATCACAAAGTCACCAAGACGACTGGACATCCAGGATCGTGGTTATGAGGCCAGGAAAACCACCCCGAATCACCCTGCGGAACTGGTCTTGAGAGGTACTTCTTGACCAGCACCCAACCCTGGACACCTGTAGGGCTAACGCCACTGGCCCTCAGCACCCGCAGTGGTCACCAGCACCACTGCCTCTATTGCCTCACTACCAGAGAGACTTCCTCACCATCCCCTCCTCTGTGTCTCCAGTTTCCAGTTCAAGGTCTGGAGCAGACCACCTGGGGGTGGTTGGTGCCTGCATCACATGCCCAAGACTTGGCAGCAGGGAAAGTAAAATGGGAATCATCTCAAATTTTCAACTTGTCAAGTGCTAGCAGGCTGTACATCACAGTAAAGCACAAAATGAAGAATCCCAACATAGGAAAAAGGTTCCAAAACTTGGCCACCAAAACTAACAGAAATATGCATGATATCTATCATGGAGGAATTTAATCCAGTCTCCCTATACCTATGGACTGCTGATTTTGAATGAATCAAGAATCTTGTGTTTTTCAGTTCTGTACCTTTTTAGGAGGTAAAACACTAAAGAGAGAAATCCGCCTCACTTCTAGAAGAATATAAGGAAATTATATTAGAAATACTAATATTAGAAAAATTATATTAGAAATACTAATATACTAGAAAGAAATTACCCTTTTTTTCCCTGCCTCTGGACTGATAGAGATGATCTTCAGTATGCTAGATGTAGTGAAAATTTGTAGGGACTCTGAAGGAGTCCTTGCCTGTGTTTGGGGGATTTTCCCCATTACATAGGTCTGAGTGGATGGGTGTGATCTTTAATTTTACCATGGCTGAAAGACAGGGCTCAGATATGTAAACCAGTCTTAGCCAATCAGATGCTCCTGCCTGAGACTTTAAATCTGGAAAGAGTGAAGCAAAGAAGCTGGAACGGTCGAGAATTCATCTGTGCCCTAGGGGGACCATGGGACATCTAGCATTTAGTGAGAACAGCAGACATGTCCTGATCATGTGTCCTCTGGCATGATTCAGGCTCTGAATCTCACCTGGGTTTTAAGCTTGGCCTTCTTGGAGATTCTGTGACTTAGCCCAAGACCCTCTCAACAAATTGCTTTTTGGCTTAAATCAGTCAGAATTTCTCTTGCTTGCAATCAAGAATGCTAACCCACACACCCACTACATTTTTATTAGTACATTTTTTCCTTTACAACTGCTTTACTTTAATAAGATAGTCACATATAAAGCACTAAAAACCCCTAGGTATTTTTCAGCTTTGACTATCATATTCTTTAAGTTTTTCTTCATCTTCATACCACCTAAAGACTAAAACTGGAAGAAACCCTGGGGACTGTCTGATCCACTTCCTCCACTGAGGGAATCTGAGACTCCAAGAGGCTCTTTCTCATTTCAGTGGATGAGTCTTATTTCTATGGACAGTCTCTGATAACTTCTCCAAATAAATCAAAACCATTCCAAATTAAGGGCCTCTCTCTTCTCATGCTGAAAATTTATTTTGGAAATATAATGAGCTACTTCTCTATTATACAAACCACCAAAGGAAATAAGAATACTGGGCTCAGAACCAATCCTGAGGAAACATCCCCAGTCTTGTTTGCTAGTCACCCCAGGTTTGCCACCTGTTTATCAATTTACTTGGTCAAAACCACATTTTCTGAATTTGTTAATGAGCATATCGATGGGAAGGCTAAGGAGGCAGCTGGTAGGGGAGCAGGAGGTAGCTCACACTTCCTTAACAAGCTGGTGCTAAAAATGTGAAAAAGGATATTATAAACCAACGTTAAGAATCCCTGATGGAGAATGGCAGCACCACCAGATAAAGGAACCTGAGTCCCCTCTCTCCCCACCCTCAAAGACTTAGCTCGGGCTGTGATAGGAGCCTAACGTGAACTTTTACTGTGTTAAGTCACTGAGATTTTGGAGGTACACGATCTAGCCTGCTCTTCTTAGTATAGTGCCTAATTATAGAAGAATACATTTATATCCATCAAAGAAAGCCTAACAGAAGAAAAGACTCTGACAAGGACAGAAAAGTGTAGCCAGGCTAATATAGAAAGACAAGAGAGCCTCAGAAGATGGTAACCTATCTCCTGGGTGATCCCAGCCTGTCGCCTTGCTGCTCTGGAGGCCCTCCCTGCCAGGCTCCACCATCTTCCCTGAGGAAGACTCTTGGGTTCCAGATCTTTTCCTTGAGGCCGACCCTTTACCTCCTCTAGGCTTTTTCCAGGTTCTTTTGAGGGCTGGCTATTGCTCAGTGTTGACCCCCCCCGCTGCCTTCAAGTACCAGCCCTTGCTTCTCTTTGGCTCAGGTTCGTCTCCTTGGCTTCACCCCGTGCCTCATTCTTGGCAGTGGCCTTAGGGCTCCTGGCCTGGCTCCCACCCAACACCCAGAATGCTCCATGCCCCACCTGGCCTAATGCTACAGTTACCCCAGTCACCCTTGGTTAAGTGACCTTCAGTTAGTCCAACATATCTGAATTATTTTCTCTTTTCCATAATTTATTTGAACGGATTAAGTTAGAAGAACACCCATATTTTTGCCCTTAGCTGTTCATGGTATCTATATTACATGAAAGAAAAAAAAAGCCCTATATCTCAAGCACCTTACTGTCATCCAACGTGCTAAACATTTGTGTGTTTCATTTTAATCATTGCCAAAATACCCCTTTGAAGGGAGGTATTGTAGCTGCATGTTTCCAGAAGAAAAAGAAAAAGAGGCTCTCTAAAATCAGGGTATTGCTGAAGGTCCCACAGCTAGTAAGAAGTGGGGTTGGGAGTCTGAACTAGGTTTATTTCATCTCAAAGACCATTCATGCCCTTTCCACTCCACAGTGTGGACTCTGACCACCCCATGCTGGGCTGTGATGACTTAAACAGGCATACAGAGTTCAAGGTGAGCCTGAGGAAACAAAGTACAAATGTACGAAATCTTTCCTGAGCATCAGAATATTTCATATTTCTCTCTGCAACGAGAATAATAGAACAGACAAGTGCCCATCATTTGCCAGTGATATTAAGGTGATTAGCTGAGCAGCAGCCAAAAATAATCATGGTAAGATTTAACAAGGACAAAACTTCTAAAGGTAAAATACAAATGCACACTTTAAAAATAAACTTACTGGGGCACCCGGGTGGCTCGGTCGGTTGAGCATCCGACTTCGGCTCAGGTCATGATCTCACAGTTCGTGAGTTCAAGCCCTGTGTCGGGCTCTGTGCTGACAGCTAACAGCCTGGGGCCTGCTTCAGATTCTATGTCTCCCTCTCTCTCTGCCCCTCCCCTGCTCACACTCTCTGTGTGTCTCTCTCTCTCTCGAAAATAAACATTAAAAAATAATAATAAAAAAATAAAATAAGCTTACTTAAAAGTATTCTCAGGTTCATAGTGATCTAGCAGAACAACCCTAATGTTACATCTTGATGTTGATGATAGTGTTGAATATTGTATTATTATTTTTTAAAGTACAACTCCAGGAGTTTTTATCAAACACCTGGCATGGAGAAACCATGATGGAATATTTCCACTCTGTTCAGTCTTGGTCGGGCCTTTGTTGGATTAATGGCCAATTTTTGGAGTCTCTCATCACAAGTAATATGTGAAGATCTTGGGCATATTCCAGGGGGCAAAGCAATGAAAGTGATTAGCTTGGGGTAAACGGCCATATTAACAAAGCCCAGGCAACCAAATTTATCAGGAAGCAGAAGAGATCAGTGATTAGGATGAAAAAATCAGGAATTTAGGCCACTTTAATAGTATTTTTCAAAGTGTACACCAGAGACATAATGCATTAGCATCACTGAAATGCATGGAAAAAGTACAGGTCCTGGGAAAATCTCAAACCTATTAAACCAAATTTCTTTTGGAGGAGGGGGAGGCCTTCCACCAAGGTTATTCACATTAAAATTGAGAATCTTTGTGCCAGTGATTCTCAGCCTTGGCTGAAAGTTGAAATCACCTGTAGACCCACCCCAGAGATTCTGATTAATCGGTCTGGGTTGGGCCCAGGGCAACAGACTTTTAACAGTGCCTGCAGGTGATTCTAAAATGCTGCCAAAGCTGAGAACCTCCCTCCGTGCCAAGATACGAGGTATGAATACCAAGAAGCAACTGCTCGACTTCCATTGGGCAATGGGCTTAGGAAGTTTGTGGAACACTTTAATTAGATAATGCCTTAACATTCATGATGACTCACCTTTCCAAGACAAATGCATTTTATTTTTTTAATCTTTATTTATTTTTTAGAGAGAAAGACAGCATGTGAGCAGGGGAGGAGCAAAGAGAGAGGGAGACACAGAATCTGAAGCAGGTTCCAGGCTCCGAGCGGTCAGCGCAGAGCCCGACACGAGGCTCGAACTCACTAACCATGAGATCATGACCTAAACTGAAGTTGGACGCTCAACCGACTGAGCCACCCAAGCACCCCAATGCATTTTATTTTTATAGCAGTGATTTCCCTGCTCTGGTAACCAGGACCTGGGGCTCAAAGTCAATGTGAACAAAAGGTACGATTTTCTCTGGCTTTTGTGATTTTCACTGTCCCTTTCATTCTAGTTTCTCTCATGAGTGGCTGTCAGCCATGACAAATAAAAATATTACAGAGTGTTTTTGAACAATGATGTATGTCAGAGAATGACCAGGGCCCCTTGGTGCTCAGTGAGGTCTTCCTCTTCTCTGTGGTCACGCATCATCTTCGACTGCAGGTATTAACTCTGGTCATCAGAATTGAAGACAATGAGGCATGCCTGGGTTGCACAGTCGGTTAAGCCTCCGACTTCGTCTCAGGTCATGATCTCACAGTCTGTAGTTCAAGCCCCGCATAGGGCTCTGTGCTGACAGCTTAGAGCCTGGAGCCTGCTTCGGATTCTGTGTCACCTTCTCTCTGCCCCTCCCCTGCTCACGCTCGGTCTCTCTCTCAAAAATAAATAAACATTATGGGCATTGAGGAGGGCACCTACTGGGATGAGGAGGGCACCTACTGGGTGTTGTATGGAAACTAATTTCACAATAAATTGTATTTAATAAAAATAAATAAATAAACATTAAAAATTTTTTTAAAAAATTGAAGACAATGGATGGAAGATTATTTGCAGATACACTTGATTAGGCCCCAGAGAACAGGTGCTTTTCCAGTTGGAGAAATGTCCTGGTAGTTATCAGGTACAGCAGGCAGCCACTTCGTGGCAGAATAGGGGTGATTACAGCTACAGATATTAATGACTTGTGCTTTAGATTAAATTTCAGTCCGTTCCCAGGGATCTTTGCATTCTGGACCTTATCTGATTGTGTAACAACATTAATTGGCCCCTGAAGGGATTCAACTGAATTTCTGGTACAGGCTCTTCACTTACACTCTTGAAGTTATGTTGTCAATAACTGGCCTCTTTCTCTATACAGCATAATTTTGCGCATTATCTTTCTTTTTAATTCCGGTGAAATACACATAATGCAAGAGGTACTATCTCAACCATTTTTAAGTGCACTGTTCAGTGTTGTTAAGTACATTCACATCATGCAATTAATCTCCGGAATTCTTTTCAAAACTGAAAATTCTTGCAAAACTGAAACCTTACCCATTAAACAACTTCCCATTCTCCCCTCTCCCTTTGCTGTATACTGTCTTTTGAAGATGAGAGTCATCAATTTAATCTACTCTTTAAAAAGTTTCCTAAAATTCACTGGCCTATAAAGTGTTACTCGGTGTTAGCCACATTTGCCAATCCAATCTTATTAAACTAAACTATTTCCTTTCTCCTTTGTAAGTCCAGGTATCACGGGGCTAAGACATCATATACTCCAAAACCAAGTGCATTCTGGGTTTTTTTTTCCATTTTTTTTATTTTTTATTTTTTTATTTATTTATTTTTTAATTTTTTTTTCAATGTTTTTATTTATTTTTGGGACAGAGAGAGACAGAGCATGAACGGGGGAGGGGCAGAGAGAGAGGGAGACACAGAATCGGAAGCAGGCTCCAGGCTCTGAGCCATCAGCCCAGAGCCCGACGCGGGGCTCGAACTCACGGACCGCGAGATCGTGACCTGGCTGAAGTCGGATGCTTAACCGACTGCGCCACCCAGGCGCCCCTCCATTTTTTTTTTAAGTAGGCTTCATGCCCAGCATGGAGCCCAACATGGGGCTTGAACTCATGACTCCAAGATCAAGCCTGAGCTGAGATCAAAAGTCATCAAAAGTTAGACACCTAACTAACTGAACCACCCAGGTGCCCCCATTCTGGTTTTTCTTTAGGTAAAATGTCCACTTAACAAAGAATAAAAGTAGAATACTATAAACTGAATTTCTCTTGAGCGAAAATTTTAAATTCTGATAATACCCGTGTCAGATAAATAGTTAACTCTCAAATGTTGGGGGGGAAAAACTGATTCAACAAATTAGATAGTATCTATCAAAATAAAAAATGGGGGTGCCTGTGTGGCTCAGTCAGTTGAGCATCTAACTTCAGCTCAGGTCATGATCTCACAGTTCGTGGGTTCGAGCCCCACATTGATTGGGCTCTGTGCTAACAGCTCAGAGCCTGGAGCCGGCCTAGGATTCTGTGTCTTCCTCTCTGCCCCTCCCCTGCTCGCACTCTGTCTGTCTCTGTCTCTCAAAAAAATAAAATAAAATGTTAAAAATGAAGAAAAAATTAAAAAATTAAAAATGTAGACATCTCTTCACCAGCTATTTAACTGTCATTACATATATATTCACAAAAATAAAAAATAACTTAAATATTAATAGGGGACAGGTTAAATACTTACAGTACACTATATAAAAAACAATTATACAACTATTAAAAAAGAATGTGATAGTTCCATGTGTGCTGATATGAGAAGATCTTAAAATATATTATTAAATGAAAAATTCAAGATATATGGAAGGGCATAAACTTTTTGTGAAAAAATCTTACACACACACACACATATCTATTGATGTCTGAAGATATATTCCTTTTCTGGAAGGATTAACAAACAATTGTTAACAATTGCAGTTTGGTGGAAAAAGGCTGGTGGTTATGGAGGGATATGGTGGATATGGAGGGATATGGAGGGAGGACCACATCTGTGTTTCATTTACACCTCTCAGTACTATTTGAATTTTTAAAAACATGTGCTTGTATTACTTTAAAATTCTTTAGGGGCCTGGATGGCTCAGTCAGTTGAGCATCCAACTCTTGATCTTGGCTCAGGTCATGATCTCATTGTGAGTCCAAGCCCCACATCAGGCTCTATCTGGGTGGCTCAGGCAGTTAGGCTTCTGACTTTGGCTCAGGTCATGATCTCAGGTTCCTGAGTTTGAGCCCAGCATTGGGCTTTATGCTGACAGCTAAGAGCCTGGAGCCTGCTTCGAATTCTGTGTGTGTGTGTGTGTGTGTGTGTGTGTGTCCCTCCCCCACTCACTCTCTGTCTCTCTCAAAAATAAAATAAATATTAAAAAAATTTTTAAATAAAAAAAATTGTCTTTAAATGTCGACAGTGTTATCTAGCCAATGGAATTACAGGCCATTTAAATTTTACTCTTTATCATTTTCTATGTATACGAAGTACATTTTAAAAATCTCTATCCAGATCAAGAGAAAGATGGCGGCATAGGAGGACGCTGGGCTCACCGCATCCTGCTGATCGCTTAGATTCCACCCACATCTGCCTAATTTACCCCGCTAACCACCAGAAGACTAGCAGAACAGACTCTCCGGAGTCAAGCTTAGATGAGAGGCCCAGGGAAGAGGGTAGGAAGGGTGGAGAGGCAGTGCGAGCTACACGCACTGGCGGGAGGGAGCCAGGGCAGTGGAGGGGCAGCCAGCCCATCCGGCAAGGCAGAGCCCCCGAGTCTGGTTGCAAAAGCAGAGGGGCCAGACGGAGTGTGTTCTGACAGCCAGTGGGACTTAACATGTGGAATGTTATAAGTCAACAGCTCTGCTCAGAGAGAGGGAGGAAGAGTTGTTGAGCCCCGGAGGACAGAGCTCAGCTTGGTGGAGACCAAAGAAGCTGGGAAGCACCTTCTCCCTTGCCCATCCCCTAGACAAAATCCCAAAGGGAACCAGTTCCCGTTACAGAACTTGCTTGCACCACACAAACACCCAACGCTGTGCTTCTGTGGATCCATCCCTCTGACAGGTCTGCCTCCCTCTTGGTGCCGCAAAGCACCTCCCAAAGCGGACCACCAAGGGCAAAGCCAGCTGAGCCTGCCCCTCCAGCCCCTGTGCACCTTGCAGATCCACCCCTGCCAATAGGCCAGATCCCATCGAAGCAGCACCACCAACCTGGCAGTGTGCAAGTAGCCCAGACAGAGGCCACACCACTCCACAGTGAGTCCTGCCCCTGGGAGAGGGGAAGATAAGGTACACACCAGTTGGACTGTGGCCCCAGTGGTGGGCTGGGGGCAGACATCAGGTCTGACTACGGCCCACCCACCAACGCAAGTTACTCCAGATAGTACAGAGGAAGAGCCCTGCAGTTCCCAGCCACTCCAGGGACCATCCAAAATGACAAAATGGAGGAATTCTCCTCAAAAGAAACTCCAGGAAGTAGCAACAGCTAACAAACTGATCAAAAACCATTTAAGCAATATAGCAGAAAATGAATTTAAAATAATAGTCATAAAATTAATCGCTGGGCTTGAAAAAAGTATAGAGGACAGCAGAGAATCTATTACTACAGAGATCAAGGGACTAAGAAACAGTCAGGAGGAGCTAAAAAATGCGATAAATGAGCTGCAAAATAAAATGGAGGCAACCACAGCTCCGATCGAAGAGGCAGAGGAGAGAATAGGTGAATTAGAAGATAAAATTATGGAAAAAGAAGCTGAGAAAAAGAAATATAAAAAAATCCAGGAGTATGAGGTGAGACTCAGAGAACTAAGTGACATAATTAAGCGAAATAATGTACGCATAATTGGGAATCCAGAGGAGGAAGAGAGAGGGAAAGGTGCTGAAGGTGTACTTGAAAAAATCATAGCTGAGAACTTCCCTGAACTGGGGAAGGAAAAAGGCATTGAAATCCAAGAGGCACAGAGAACTCCCTTCAGACGTAACTTGAACTGATCTTCTGCACAACATATCATAGTGAAACTGGCAAAATACAAGGATAAGGAGAATTCTGAAAGCAGCTAGGGATAAACATGCTCTAACATATAAAGGGAGACTGATAAGACTCGTGACAGATCTGTCTACTGAAACTTGGCAGGCCAGAAGGAATGGCAGGAAATCTTCAATGTGATGAACAGAAAAAATATGCAGCCAAGAATCCTTTATCCAGCAAGTCTGTCATTTAGAATAGAAGGAGAGATAAAGGTCTTCCCAAACAAACAAAAACTGAAGGAATTCATCACCACTAAACCAGCCCTACAAGAGATCCTAAGGGGGATCCTGTGAGACAAAGTACCAGAGACATCACTGCAAGCATGAAACCTACAGACATCACAATGACTCTAAACCCATATTTTTCAATAATAACAGTGAATGTAAATGGACTAAATGTTCCAACCAAAAGACACAGGGTATCAGAATAGATAAAAAAACAAGACCCATCTATTTGCTGTCTACAAGAGACTGATTTTAGACCTGAGGACACCTTCAGATTGAAAGTGAGGAGATGGAGAACTATCTATCATGCTACTGGAAGTTAAAAGAGAGCTGGAGTAGCCATGCTTATATCAGACAAACTAGACTTTAAAGTCTGTAACAAGAGATGAAGAAGAGCATTATATAATAATTACAGGGTCTATCCATCAGGAAGAGCTAACAATTATAAATGTCCATGTGCCGAATACGGGAGCCCCCAAATAAATAAAACAATCAAAAACATAAGCAACCTTATTGATAAGAATGTGGTAATTGCAGGGGAATTTAATACTCCACTTACAACATTGGATAGATCACCTACACACAGGATCAATAAAGAAACAAGGGCTCTGAATGATACACTGGATCAGATGGACTTGACACATAAACTTAGAACTCTGCATCCCAAAGCAACAGAATATACTTTCTTCTTGAGTACACATGGAACCTTCTCCAAGATAGATCACATATTGGGTCACAAAACAGCCCTTCATAAGTATACAAGAATTGAAATCATACCATGCATACTTCTGGACCACAATGCGATGAAGCTTGAAATCAACCACAAGAAAAAGTCTGGAAAACTTCCAAAATCATGGAGGTTAAAGAACACCCTAAGAGAGAATGAACGGGTCAACCAGACAATTAGAGAAGAATTTTTAAAAAATATGGAAACAAATGAAAATGAAAATACAACAATCCAAATGCTTTGGGATGCAGAAAAGGCAGTCCTCAGAGGAAAATACACTGCAATCCAGGCCTATCTCAAGAAACAAGAAAAATCCCAAATACAAAATCTAACAGCACACCTAAAGGAAACAGAAGCAGAGCAGCAAAGACACCCCAAACCCAGCAGAAGAAGAGAAATAATAAAGATCAGAGCAGAAATAAACAATAGAGAATCTAAAAAAACTGTAGAGCAGATCAATGAAACCAAGAGTTGGTTTCTTGAAAAAATAAACAAAATTGATAAACCTCTAGCCAGGCTTCTCATAAAGAAAAGGGAGATGACCCAAATAGATAAAATCATGAATGAAAATGGAATTATTACAACCAAGCCCTCAGAAATACAAGCAATTATCAGGGAATACTGTGAAAAATTATATGCCAACAAACTGGACAACCTGGAAGAAATGGACAAATTCCTAAACACCCACACACTTCCAAAACTCAAACAGGAAGAAATAGAAAACTTGAACAGACCCATAACCAGCGAAGAAATTGAATCAGTTATCAAAAATCTCCCAACAAATAAGAGTCCAGGACCAGGTGGCTTCCCTGGGGAATTCTACCAGACACTTAAAGCAGAGATAATACCTATCCTTCTCAAGCTATTCCAAAAAATAGAAAGGGAAGGAAAACTTCCAGACTCATTCTATGAAGTCAGCATTACTTTGATTCCTAAACCAGACAGAGACCCGGTAAAAAAAGAGAACTACAGGCCAATATCCCTGATGAGTATGGATGCAAAAATTCTCAATAAGATACTAGCAAATCGAATTCAAAAGCATACAAAAAGAATTATTCACCATGATCAAGTGGGATTCATTCCTGAGCTGCAGGGCTGGTTCAACATTTGCAAATCAATCAACGTGATACATCACATTAATAAAAGAAAAGATAAGAACCATATGATCCTGTCAATTGATGCAGAAAAAGCATTTGACAAAATTCAGCATCCTTTCTTAATAAAAACCCTCGAGAAAGTCGGGATAGAAGGAACATACTTAAACAACATAAAAGCCACTTATGAAAAGCCCACAGCTAATATCATCCTCAATGGGGAAAAACTGAGAGCTTTCCCCCTGAGATCAGGAACACAACAGGGATGTCCACTCTCACCGCTGTTGTTTAACATAGTGTTGGAGCTTCTAGCATCAGCAATCAGACAACAAAAGGAAATCAAAGGCATCAAAATTGGCATAGATGAAGTTAAGCTTTCACATTTTGCAGATGACATGATATTATACATGGAAAAACCGATAGACTCCACCAAAAGTCTGCTAGAACTGATACATGAATTCAGCAAAGTCGCAGGATACAAAATCAATGTACAGAAATTGGTTGCATTCTTAAACACTAATAATGAAGCAACAGAAAGACAAATAAAGAAACGGATCCCATTCACAATTGCACCAAGAAGCATAAAATACCTAGGAATAAACCTGACCAAAGATGTAAAAGATCTGTATGCTGAAAACTATAGAAAGCTTATGAAGGAAATTGAAGAAGATATAAAGAAATGGAAAAACACTCCGTGCTCAGGGGTTGGAAGAATAAATATTGTTCAAATGTCAATACTACCCAAAGCTATCTACACATTCAATGCAATCCCAATCAAAATGGCACCAGCATTCTTCTCAAAGCTAGAACAAGCAATCCTAAAATTCATATGGAACCACAAAAGGCCCCGAATAGCCAAAGTAATTTTGAAGAAGAAGACCAAAGCAGGAGGCACCACAATCCCAGACTTTAGCCTCTACTACAAAGCTGTAATCATCAAGACAGCATGGTATTGGCACAAAAACAGACACATAGACCAATGGAATAGAATAGAAACCCCAGAACTAGACCCACAAACGTATGGCCAACTCATCTTTGACAAAGCAGGAAAGAACATCCAATGGAAAAAAGACAGTCTCTTTAACAAATGGTGCTGGGAGAACTGGACAGCAACATTCAGAAGAATGAAACTAGACAACTTTCTCACACCATTCACAAAAATAAACTCAAAATGGATAAAGACCTAAATGTGAGACAGGAAACCATCAAAACCTTAGAGGAGACAGCAGGAAAAGACCTCTCTGACCTCAGCCGTAGCAATTTCTTACTTGACACATCTCCAAAGGCAAGGGAATTAAAAGTAAAAATGAACTATTGGGACCTCATGAAGATAAAAAGCTTCTGCACAGCAAAGGAAACAATCAACAAAACTAAAAGGCAGCCAACGGAATGGGCAAAGATATTTGCAAATGACATATCGGACAAAGGGCTAGTATCTAAAATCTATAAAGAGCTCACCAAACTCCACACCCGAAAAACAAATAACCCAGTGAAGAAATGGGCAGAAAACATGAATAGACACTTCTCTAAAGAAGACATCCGGATGGCCAACAGGCACATGAAAAGATGCTCAACATCGCTCCTCATCAGGGAAATACAAATTAAAACCACACTCAGATATCACCTCACGCCAGTCAGAGTGGCCAAAATGAACAAATCAGGAGACTATAGATGCTGGAGAGGATGTGGAGAAACGGGAACCCTCTTGCACTGTTGGTGGGAATGCAAACTGATGCAGCCGCTCTGGAAGACAGTGTGGAGGTTCCTCAAAAAATGAAAAATAGACCTACCCTATGACCCAGCAGTAGCACTGCTAGGAATTTACCCAAGGGATACAGGAGTGCTGATGCATAGGGGCACTTGTACCCCAATGTTTATAGCAGCACTCTCAACAATAGCCAAATTGTGGAAAAAGCCTAAATGTCCATCAACCGATGAATGGATAAAGAAATTGTGGTTTATATACACAATGGAGTACTACGTGACAATGAGAAAGAATGAAATATGGCCTTTTGTAGCAACGTGGATGGAACTGGAGAGTGTGATGCTAAGTGAAATAAGTCATACAGAGAAGGACAGACTCCATATGTTTTCACTCCTATGTGGGTCCTGAGAAACTTAACAGAAGACCATGGGGGAGGGGAAGAAAAAAATGGTTAGAGAGGGAGGGAGCCACAACATAAGAGGCTCCTAAAAACTGAGAACAAACTGAGGGTTTATGGGGGGGTGGGAGGGAGGGGTGAGTGGGTGATGCGTATTGAAGGCACCTGTTGGGATGAGCACTGGGTGTTGTATGGAAACGAATTTGACAATAAATTTCATAATAAAAAAATTTAAAAAAATAATAAAAATAATAAAAATCTCTATCCATTTGAAAGGCAAAACAAAATATAAAATTTTATTTCATGTCTTAGATATTTGGGCATATAATTACTT
The DNA here is from genome assembly GCF_014898765.1 of Herpailurus yagouaroundi. Classification (NCBI taxonomy): domain Eukaryota; kingdom Metazoa; phylum Chordata; class Mammalia; order Carnivora; family Felidae; genus Herpailurus; species Herpailurus yagouaroundi. The sequence continues at coordinate 83,413,326 of NW_024412391.1, forward strand.
GCACAACTACTTTAAGTTATATAATCTTCCATGGTTTATGTTCCTACAAAAAAAAAAAAAAAACACCAAACCAAACCAAACCAATCAAACAAACAAAAGAAATTGCTTTAGTTTCTTTTCTGACATGAGAATAAATGATATTTACTAAAAGTCCCCTCAGTTTTCTCCTTGGTGCTCTGAAAGTGGTCTTTGTAGAAGCTTTGTTGTTCTATGATTTCTTTAAGCCTTAGTGCAGGATTCATCATTTTCTAGAGATTTTGCTTACACAGTTTTGTTCACAGATTGTGTGATTGCATTGAATAAAATATAACATCTACACATCCCTCAGGGTCTAAGACACTCGAAGGTCCTGTCTTCTAATAAGATTGTCTCTTTTGCTTCTTGCAGTCTTGGGAGTTCAGCTTTGTTACAAGTGAAAATATTCTGCTTTCCTCAGATCAAAGAGATATAGTCTTATTATCCATACCCTGACACTTTAGAGCAATAGAACAAGACTGTCTTCCCACGTCTGAAAACAAGCTCAAGATTTCTGTGTATATCATACACCAAGTTAGGTAAGAAAATGTTTCCTTTTTCCTTTTGTGAAAGGACATGTGATATTAATTTTCTGATTATTAGAAATACTATAATAGTTATCTCTGTGCATGAATAAACACATTGTGAAATTATACAAATCAATGCTATAAGTCAACAAAAAAGCTACATTGCTATAAAATCAATTCTTAATTACTTTTTTAAAAAGATGTTTTTGTTTAAGATGGATCACTTTGAATTTGTTTTTTAATGTTTACTTATTTTTGAGGGGGGGGGGGAAGCAGAGAGTGAGGGAGATACAGAATCTGAAGCAGGCTCCAGGCTCTGAGATGTCAGCACAGGGCCCCACGCAGGGCTCAAACTCACCAACCACGAGATCATGACCTAAGCGGAAGTCAGATGCTTAACTAACTGAGCCACCCAGGTGCCCCAAAATGGATCACTTTGAAAGACAGTAAACAAACCCCAAACTCACTTTTGGTTACCAGAATATTAGAGTTACCAAAAAAGTCCAGGCTGCATTATACAATTTTAAATGGCATTCCTGATTGAACTCACCCCTACTATGTCTCAGCATAAAAATGTACTTATTTAGAATTGGGTAATACTCATTGGAAAATAAATTTCTGGCAAAAGTACAAACTATGTGTGGTTCCCATAGAATTAAACAAAAATAGATCTTGTTCAAAATAACAATAAAAAACCCATGGGACTGACTAATAAAAGATGGCTGGCACAATCTGAATTCCATTGCAAGAGCTAAAGAGAACTTTAAAAATTGGTGACACAGTAGAATCATTTATCATTCTTTATAACTATGGCAGCCATCTTGGAACAATTCTGTTAACCATGCCTTCAATAAGAATTCAGGCTACTGACCACACTGGAAAAAGCAAAGGTGGCTTCTTCTGTACTTTGGGGTTTCAACAAACCAACAGTGAGCTATCCAGACACCACATCTGTTAGGCATTGTGCTGATCACAGAAGGATCATATCTCAGATACAACTTCTTGTTTAATTTGAGGTAATATTTCTAAAATTTCATTCCATGGATCTGTCATTTTTCTTGCTATCTGATTCTCAAATAAGAATATAATCAGAATATATTGTTCTTTAAGCTTTTTCACATCAGGATGAAAATTTTGTTAAATGCCATGTGATTTCATTCATATGTGGAATTTAAGAAACAAAGCAAATTTACAAAGTAAAAAAGAGACAAACCAAAAAACAGGCTTTTAAATTAGAGAACAAACTGGTGATTGCCAGAGTGAAGGAGGGGGGATGGGTGAAATAGGTGAAGGGGATTATAAGTACATCTATTGTGATGAGCACTAAGTAATGTATAGAATTGTCGAATCACTATATTTCACACCTGAAACTAATATAACACTACACATTAATTACAGCAGAGTTTAAAAAATAAAATAAATAAAAATTAAAAAACAAAGAAATTATTGTATCAGATTTTCAGTTCACTTTGCATACTATAAATACATATAGCATAGTCCCAAACCCCTTCTAGTGTCATGTAATTTTTACTACATTCAATTAAAGCAACTAATTAAAAAAAATAGCCAAATGGTTATGTCATCTTTTTTTAAGTAAACTCTACAACCAACATGGAGCTTGAACTCATGACTCTGAGGTGAAGAGTCACATACTCTACCGACTGAACCAGGCATGTGCCCCTCGAATTTTTATACCTTTGTAAGAATTTTTATACTTTTATAAGAATTTTTATATAATAAATTTAGTGATCAGGAAAAATCCTTTATTTAGAATATGTATCTTAGAAAATATAATCATTTAAAATATAGTGAAGATTCCTGTGTGCCTACTTATTTTCTGGGAAGAGTTTCCTAAGAGATGTTAGAAGGAAAAGGTTCCAGTAAGGAAAGCATGAAATGCAAACCATTTGCATGTATAGAAGTGTTAGTTAGCTGGCTTGCCCTTGAAAATGGCTGAATGGGATTATTCCCCACTCTCCAGTCCTTTCAAAAGAAAATAAAAAAAAAAAAATCCCTGCAGTTTGTTGTTACTAGATCAAGTGACCAGGTGCACACAAGCCCCAGCAGATTAGGGAGGAATTCTCTACATGGACCTCAGACCTGCTGGTGTGCAGGGCTCCCACCTCCTGACCTTGATGGTCTTGAATGGCCATGGACAAATCACAAAGCCATGGCTGCTATCAGGGAAACAGCCTCTCTAAAAGACTCAAAATTGCTTGGACATCACCGTAATATGTTTGTAGAATGACACTGTTACCAAGGTGCATGGTGGCAGAGTAGAAAGAACATGGGTTTGGAACTCAAAATCTTGGCTCCACCTTTCCAGCCATGCCATCTTGCACAAGTCATTTTATCTGTCTAAGCCTCAGTTTCTGCATCTATAAAATAAGGATAATAATTATTTCATTTTTTGGAGGGGAGTAAATGCGGTAACATGTTTTAGTGGGTCTTCGATGTAAAAGGCTCTTTTGCAATTATTAGTTATTAATATTTGTATTGTTGTGACTGTTGGTATAATTTCCTTCTCTAATTGTCACACTTAAAATTTATACTCCCTCTGTGTCGATCCAATATTTTTATTCTTAAGTCTCCCATGGTGCTGAAATGTTGGTTAAGCAACTGTCTCCCCTACCAGGTTGGAAGGGCCTTGACGGCAGAGATCTGGTCAACGTTGTTTTTGTATCTCTCCTTCTCGCCTGGCATTCCCAACACTAGCTGGGAACTAGTTGAACATGCTGAACGTGGCTGAATATACCAGAGCCTACTTAATTAGGCTTACTTGAACCCTTCTTATTTGAAATTACTAAAAATATTCCAGTATTTCAAAAAGCCTAAGTTCACCTCCCAAAATGCTTATGAAATGTATTTCCACATACACAATCAATGCCAAGACATAATGGCAATGTCGAAGCACACAGCAACACCTTACTGCTGCTTATGGCTGTTTATCAGGAAACTAGCTTGGTGCATCTATGCACTTGTTCTCATTTGAAGTCTTCCTATGAAATATGTCATATACAAGTATTATCAGCCTCATTATGTATAGGTGAAGAAGCTGACACAAATAAGATTAGTAAATACCTTAATGGAAGTCTGCTATTTAATCAAGAGTGACACTGTCACAGAACTATCATCTCCTATAATTCACCCCCTTTGAAATAGAACATTTACGTCTCAAGATTAAGCCCTGGTATACAGTTGGGGCCTAACTGGAGAGTTGAATAAATACCTGCCACAATTATTGCTCTTGTCCATATAATTTCTTTCCCTGGCTGGAATTTATTTTTTCTTCTTTCTATTCCAAAAACGTGTGTTGATATGTTTCTAATGGCACTTATTGTAGACCACATTCCACCAAAACCAATATGACTTTTAATTTTTCAACATAAAGTACCCAAAGTGTCCTTTACAGAGTAGGGTTGGTATTGTTACAAAGATTAGGTGTCCTGATTGGTACATTTTTCAGGGAAACAGAGAAAAAGCTGTGCAGATTATGCCATGGTTTTGGTAGAGCTCCCTCTGACATTAATCCACAAGCTTGACAAGGACGCACAGTAAGACAAATAAGTCCATGACATAGAAGGAGGGAATGTTACTAAATAAGAGAGTCTTGTGTTTTCTGGATAAAAGGAAGGAGGAGGGCAGTTTCATACTTAATGTTGCTCTGGTATTTCTTACCATAATCTATTGTAACAGTGTAATAAAAATTTCTCCTGGCTTTCTTTATAAAAATCATCTTGAGAAAAGACAGTGACCCTTCTCAGCGACTGACTCCTATTCTGGGTATGATGTCTCCACCCTCACTAAAATGGGCTTCAGCTTGGAAACTTGTATAACTGTTATAAAGCCACATTAGGCCCAACCCTTGAGGCCAGCAGTGCCAGACAGGACAAGAGGAAATGCCTCCTCCACTCAGCCATTTTTCCTGACACACACAGAGACAAGTAAGATTTCTGAAGGGCTGTAAGGGGGACATCTACCATGTTAGTGGAAGCCCATTGGGGCTTGCCTTGCTAAAGGTAGAGAGACAACGAGGTAGGGTTGACAACATTCTTCTTGCCACTTCAAATTCCTTCCCACTAGGCTAGCTGAGTTTTGAAATTCTACCAACAGAGTTTCATCCCTTAGTTCCCTAATGAGGGTATTCCTGAGAAAGAGAACACATCAAACCTTTGTTTATTTTCTCTTTCTGTCTCTTCGGAGAAAGGAGTTGATCAAATTCTTTCTTAAAAGCAATCTAATAGAGAATAGGGCTACTAGGTAAGGAGAAAACATAAGAGGGAAAAAAATCTCTAGCCAGCTTCTCTTGGGCCATGCAGAAATGCTAGGTCCCTTTGTCCTGGGAACATCCTCACCATTAGTGGGACAGTATAGAATCCCAGACCTAGACCTTTAAAGGAATTAGTGTATTAGCTAGACTTAGAGATGAAACGTCATTTTCTGCAAGTCCTCCACAACTAAGTTGTCTTTTGCTCAAGATTCTGATGTAACGACTAATATCCTACAGGCTTTGGGAAGATATCCCTATGAGATATTCAAAATTCTGAGGGTGGTCATTATATCTAAAACAGGAGTGCAAGTCTTCTTGCCAGAAACACTGTAAAACAGACACTGGTTCATCTTCCATAGCACTGTTCAACTCTTCTTGAGAAACTGGATGCTGATAAATTCTTCAGGACTATTTTTCTCTTGCTGGTAGATCAAGGGCTTCAAGGTCAAAGATCTAGGGCTGCCTTACTTCCTCCTGTCTTTATCAGGGCGACCACAGCAGCAGCTATGGTGGTGGTAGCTTTGATAGCCCTCCCTATCTCTGCTCCTCTTTCCCAAATTCTAAACTTGAATGTGGTCACCCTTGTCCTTTCAGAGACATCCACGGGAACATTATAGCTCAGGCTGTTGCTTTCCTGTAATGCAAAACTGCATTTTAAGCACTGTAGTAATTTCATAGTGTTTGAAATCAGCACTCAGATGTGTGAGAAAGTTCACAAAAATGAAGGTGAAACCTGCTTTAAAAAATCTCTATTAACTGTATATACAATACATGCATATATATGACATATAAAACAATATATACTGTATAGTATACTTGAAAGTTGCTAAAGAGTAGATCTTGAACATTCTCACCATACATACACACACAAAATGGTCAGCTGGGCAAGGGGAATGGATGAAGGTGGTCGATAGGTACAAAGTTCCAGGTGTAAGATAAGTAAGTAGAGACGAGGTAATTATACTATAGTTGTACAGTGGCTACAGTCAATGCTGCTGTGTGGTATATTTGAAAGTTGCTAAGAAAGTAGATCCTAAAAGTTCTCATCACAAGGCAAAAAAAAATTTTGTAATGATATGAAGAGATGTTAACTAAACTTATTGTGGTGATCATTTCACAATGTATGTATGTTGAGTCCTTATGTGGACCACCTTTAAACGTACACACTGCTTCCTGAGAGGAAAATACATTGCAATCCAAGCCTATCTCAAGAAACAAGAAAAATCCCAAATACAAAATCTAACAGC
>NW_024412391.1:83419784-83443848 GCF_014898765.1 Herpailurus yagouaroundi
TAAAGAGCTCACCAAACTCCACACCCAAAAAACAAATAACCCAGTGAAGAAATGGGCAGAAAACATGAATAGGCACTTCTCTAAAGAAGACATCTGGATGGCCAACAGGCACATGAAAAGATGCTCAACGTCACTCCTTATCAGGGAAATACAAATCAAACCACACTCAGATATCACCTCACGCCAGTCAGCGTGGCCAAAATGAACAAATCAGGAGACTATAGATGCTGGAGAGGATGTGGAGAAACGGGAACCCTCTTGCACTGTTGTTGGGAATGCAAATTGGTGCAGCCACTCTGGAAAACAGTGTGGAGGTTCCTCAGAAAATTAAAAATGGACCTCCCCTATGACCCAGCAATAGCACTCTTAGAAATTGACCCAAGGGATAGAGGAGTACTAATGCATAGGGGCACTTGTACCCCAATGTTTACAGCAGCACTCTCAACAATAGCCAAATTATGGAAAGAGCCTAAATGTCCATCAACTGATGAATGGATAAAGAAATTGTGGTTTATATACACAATGGAGTACTACATGACAATGAGAAAGAATGAAATATGGCCTTTTGTAGCAACGTGGATGGAACTGGAGAGTGTGATGCTAAGTGAAATAAGTCATACAGAGAAAGACAGATACCATATGTTTTCACTCCTATTTGGGTCCTGAGAAACTTAACAGAAACCAATGGGGGAGGGGAAGGAAATAAAAAAAAAAAAAAAGAGGTTAGAGTGGGAGAGAGCCAAAGCATAAGAGACTCTTTTTTTTTTTTTTTAAGTTTATTTAGTTTTGAGACAGAGAGAGACAGAGCATGAACGGGGGAGGGGCAGAGAGAGACGGAGAAACAGAAACCGAAGCAGGCTCCAGGCTCTGTGCCATCAGCCCAGAGCCCGACTGGGGCTTGAACTCACAGACCACGAGATCGTGACCTGAGCTGAAGTCAGACGCTTAACCGACTGAGCCACCCAGGCGCCCCCAGAAGAGACTCTTAAAAACTGAGAACAAACTGAGGGTTGATCGGGGGTGGGAGGGGGGGAGGGTAGGTGATGAGCATTGAAGAGGGCATCTTTTGGGATGAGCACTGGGTGTTGTATGGAAACCAATTTGACAATAAATTTCATATATTAAAAAAAAAAAACAACCGTACACACTGCTGTGTGTCAGTTATACCTCAATAAAACCAGAGGAAAATAAGGGTAACTATGTAAGATGATGGATATATTAACCAACTTTATTACAGTAATCATTTTGCAATTCATACATACATCAAATCATCATGTCATACACCTTAAACATATAACAGTACATGTTAATTTTATCTTAATAAAGCTGGGGAAAAAATCCTTGGTTCTTTATATATAGTCAGGAGTGAAAATAATAATAATGATAATCCAACTGATGCTTGGATAGTAGTCTATGTGAGATGTTTTTGCCTAAAATATTTTGGCCAATACTTATATATAAACTAAGTTGACATGGTTCCCAGGAAGCTGGAGCTTTTTGTCCAGTGCTCAGCCATCAGCTTAAGAACATAGCTCCATTTTCCATGGAACCCCAAAACTGGATGATGCTATGTAGCCTAGTAGTTCTTATTGACACAGTAACCATGGCAGCTGGAGAAACTTCTGCAACCCCAGGGCAGGTTTCCTCAGAGCTCCTTCTTCCAAGGTCCTCCACCTGTATTCCTACTGAACCCTCTCCCTCAGTCACTCAGTTTATCTTACCCTGGTTCTCTAGAAGTAAAGTCACTTTAATTTATTTCCAGCTATCTCAGGAAACTCTAAGTGCTTTGCACACACTTTCTTAGGCAACCAGCAACACCTCTAATAGACCCATTTAGTATGGGTCTATTAGACCCAATGGAAACACAGTTCCATTATTGCAGCAAAGAAAATTTGGTGCATATAGTCTAAAATGTTTGCATATGAGGAGCTAATGAACCTGTGGTCACAAGAATTCAAAGCCTAATCCATTCAAATACGATTGCCTCATTTCCTTAGAAGCCAAGAGTTTTTGGTGTGCCAGTGTGGTGGGAGTATGTAGAAATGTTACTTAGTAAATGGAAAAAAGTACTTTAACCTTTCTGACAAAATTCAGCAAGTGTGAGATTGTCACAATTAGAATTGGTTGTCTTTTCCAAATTTAGGTGACCTTTTTTAAGTGCAGCAATTGAAGTCTAATTAAACACAAAGAAGTTAAGATTTCACTCAAGAACCAATTTCTAAATTCAAAAATCCATTCCGTGCCAAGGTTCTGCTTACTTTAAACTGAAAATTAATTAATAGAGGATATTTAAAACACTGGACATGCACACTGAACTATGTGCTATATTCTCACAATGACTATATTCCGTGATGTTATCAGCTACTTTCAGATGTCAAAGAAGTAGAAAAGACTTGAAAAATAAAGTCATTGGTAATGAAGGGTGCAATCATTTTTGCAGTGACAGAACAAGTGATTATTTAGGGACATAAAAATATTCAGTGCCAGACCATACCTTCTTTTGTGACTTAAGGGAGGATTGGGGGAATCAACAAGTGGCTGGTTAGCCAATATTAAATTAACAACTTCAGGAACTCCATAGACAGGAGAATTAGCATAACAAGATCTGGGAAGGATCTGGCAAGTTCTTTCCCTCACCTGCTAGAAGCAAATGAAAGAACCCCCTCAGGCCTAGTGTCTCTCTTCACCACAGCTCCTCACACTAAGCTGGTTTCTCAGTTTACTGGTTTAAGAGCAATAATAACAATTCTTGCACCTTTTTTTTTGGTTTTTTTTTTTTTTTAAGTACGCTTCATGCCCCATGTGGGGGCCCAATGCAGGGCTTGAACTCACGACCCTGAGATCAAGACCCTGAGATCAAGCCCTGAGCTGAGATCAAGATTCGGACACTCAACCGACGGAGCCACACGGGTGCCCCCGACAATGGTTGCACTTAAAGTATTTTCAAAACACTTTCCTATCCTTTCTCACTTTTGTCCTCACCCAGCCCATTATCTCCATTTGCCAAATGCAGACGCAACTCAAGCTCTCTGAAATCTGGGCTGCAACCACTGTTCAACAACAGGAGATGCTACATTGAGATACAATCCAGAATTGGGGGCAGATCAGAGGAAAACATCTGGGCGCCACCCCAAACATGGCCATCAAAGCAACCACCAGATTAGTGAGTGGTTCTCCTGGGGGCTGGACAATCCACTGGACCTCTGGGTGGGGGTAAAGGACAGAGGGTTCTGTGCCATCCTGCCCCTCGAATCTCACCTTCCCAGGCTGAGTCACTGTGTCAGTTGAAACGGAATGTCTACTGCTGTAAACCAGCCCTGGGAGTTATCCCCACATTTCAGCTGCACAGGGTACCTGCAAGCAAGTCCACTGCCAAATATGTATATTACAATCAGTCTAGCTCATACTGGATCTGTTGCAGTACACAGAACCCATTATGAGGTCTGCCATGAAAAACTTACATTCTGGCTTTATTATTTTTTTCTTTAATTTTTTTTTAATTTACATCCAAATTATTTAGCATATAGTGCAAAAATGATTTCAGGAGTAGATTCCTTAGTGCCCCTCACCCATTTAGCCCATCCCTCCTCCCACACCCCCTCCAGTAACCCTCTGTTTGTTCTCCATATATTCTGGCTTTAAAATGTCCAATAGGGATTAGTTCTACCCTTGACCTAAGCTAAAACAAAACACATGAGCACATTTTCTAGATCAAAGAATGCCAAGATAACTATGCAATGGGTTTCAGAGAAATAGATCTCCACTTTGAAATTGAGCCAGAATTCATATCTTACCCTCCTGAAAAAAAATGTTTCCTTACCAAAACTACATAAGACACTTTAAAATTTTCTTTTGAAAATTCCTAGGTTTTGGTTGCCGTGGTGGAATGTGAAACCTACATACCTATTGGAAATATCTATTGCTTTAGTAGCCATGTTACTTTGGATAGCTACATATCTCCCAAACGAGAGAACAGTTTTCCTATTTTATGAACAGGTGTAGATTTCTGCCTGTAGCTGTAGCAGTTTTCACATTATAATTTCAGAACACTTTGAAATGCTGTTATTACCACCATATTTTTACAAAAAGGAAACCGAAGCATAAAAAGGCTGTCCAGCACTTACAGTCAGTGGTTCCTAACGTGTAGGCTGAGAGAGGATCACTGTAAGCCCAGAGATCTTGCAGAGGGCCAGCCAGGTCCTTCCTTTTCCAACCATGTATCTGTGTGAGGCAGGGTTTTCTCTGTACATGAACTTCAACAAAAACAACACATGGCAATGGTGTCAATGCAGAAGCAGATTGTTGAATCCAACTGCCTTTTGTCAGGCTAGACGTTTAAAGAGATGTGCAAAATGTAAAACAATACCATTCTTCTCACTGGATTTCGCTTGGCAAAATACAGTCATCTGTCATAAAATATGCATTTATGTTAACACGTTATAGGCTTCTATCATTACTTTAAAATGAAATATGAAAGTATTTCTTAAATTTCTCAGTTTTAATTTCTAATATGGCAAACAGCAATAGATATAACTTACATAACCAAAAGCTCTTTGGGGTCCTCAATCAATTTGTAAAGGAATCTTGATACTAAAAAGTTTGAGATCTGGGTGAAAGAATAAAACCTTCGTGGGAAAAGCAAGTCAAATAATATTATCAAAAGAGAATAATAAGGACAAATTTGAAATTAAAATGAAGATCACTATTGTAGTTCACCATTGTAGAATTAAGAAAGAAAAAAAGATATTTTCAATAAAATTAAGAAAGAAGATCATGTTTTAGGCAAAAGATCCACATGCAAGGTCCAAAGAATATGGAAAAATAAAAATTTCACAGAATTTCACAGAAATTTGTTTTTGAAGGGGAGTTTGGGTGTATTTGCACTATGGGCTAAGCAAAAGCATTGGGAAGGAAGAGGGTGTTGTTAGCAATGGTAGTATTATGGATGGATCAAAATATTTGTAGGTCTAAATCTGTCAGCTAAATTAATGCGAGATCTCAGGCTGAATATGAATCAAGTTTAATTAAAAGACAAGTCAGGATACAACCTAAATGTTGACCAATTGTGAATTGTGATACATCCTTACGGTGCATTTCCAGCCAATTATGTTCTGAAAAGAATATTTAATAACTTGGACACATGTTCACAAATATAAGAAGCAGGCTACCAAACAATATTTGTAAAAATATAAATATAAAGAAAGGTAGGAAGGGGCGCCGGGGTGGCGCAGTGGTTAAGCGTCCGACTTCAGCCAGGTCACGATCTCGCGGTCCATGAGTTCGAGCCCCGCGTCAGGCTCTGGGCTGATGGCTGAGCCTGGAGCCTGTTTCCGAGTCTGGGTCTCCCTCTGTCTCTGCCCCTCCCCTGTTCATGCTCTGTCTCTCTCTGTCCCAAAAATAAATAAACGTTGAAAAAAAAAATTAAAAAAAAAAAAAAAGAAAGAAAGGTAGGAAGGCTACAAACGAAAATGTTAATGGTTATCTCTGAGGATGAGGGATTATTATTACATTTTTGTTTGTGTTTTATTGTACATTTAAAATTTCCCCAATAATAATAACAACACTAATAATATTATAATACTTTTTTTTTTTTTTTTTTGTAGAGCTATAGCTATCATTCTTGTTTTCTTTATGCAGCCCCAAGCTGGAGCTATCTCTCCCTGAGAAGCCACACCCACTGACTCCTCCCAGGTTTTAATAAATAGCCCCAGGAAGTCAGTCTCTTCCTTCCCTTCACAGGGGCCACGGGAGGACTCTGTTCTGCTTTTGAATTCAGCAGCTCCAGCCTGTGCTAATTGATTTGATTCTGGGAGTTTAGAATTTGGTAGTTGGGAGCAGAGTGAACTCTTCCTGAAATAATGAATGCAAATTAATGTGAAAGTATATCCCCAGGATTTCCTGTAAGAATCTTTTATTACAGTGACAGTTAGGAGTTTTTACAAGTACTTATCATAAATAATTTATTGCCTCTGGTGGCAGGCTAGATACCTTACGTGACTGTTACTATGGGAACATCAATGTCCATATACAGTTTAATTCTATTCCCAGAAGCTGAAATGAGAGTCGGCATTATCTTAATGTTACAGATGTGAGAATTTAAGCATTCGAAAGGTAAGTAACTGGCCCAGGTTCAACAAGATGAAGCAGAGGAAGAAGAGCTGAAACTGGACTGTTAACACCCAACCCAGGACACTTGTGCCTACAGCTGGAAGCTTCCACATCATGTGCCCTGTGAGCTTGGTTTGTCATGGGCTATTCTATATGAGGGTTGACACCAGGGGAGCCTACACAAGCTTTGGGTGGCCACCGACAGTCTTGTTACCTGGAAGTATTTTACAGGAGGAAGAAGAGGGTGCCACTCCCAGGCTCTGAATTACCCTTCGAGGTGAAAGTCAACAGAAAGTCAATGCTAAGAGTGCACTAACCAGTGACTCTCACTTTGCCCAGGTAGGAGAAGCCAGGGCAAGCAGCAAGGGAAGGGAAAATATGTGAGCATTAAAGAGAAAGTGTTAAGAAACATCTAGACAAGTACAAGGAAGGCTGTTCCATTTTAAATAAATGTGGCACAGGCAAGAAATGCAGGGCATACTTAAATGGAAAGGTGAAGATTTTTCAATTGTCAAAGGGCTGGAGTGACAATGAAGTAACTTTTCTCCTTCCTTCCCCATTGTCACAGGGGAATGATGACCCTTCCCCACATCATCTTCTCAACTTCTGTTTTTGGTACAGGGAAAAAACATTGGAAAACCCCAGGAAAGCTGTATAGGGAAGGTCCACCTTTTATGTGGAGGTTATAGTCTAGGGAAACAAAGTGATAGTCAAATGACCTAACAAAAGAGAATTACAGGAAAACCTTTGGTTGCAAGTAACTTGTTCTGTGAGTGTTCCACAAGATGAGCAAACATTTCTAATAAATTTTAATTCGATAAACGAGCGATGTCTTGCAATACGAGTAGTACATGATGCTGAATGTTACATGATCACACTGAGCCAACGGTTCCTGAAACTTGCTTTGCTATACAAGTGCTTTGCATTACAAGCATGTTTCTGAAATGGATTATGCTCACAAACCAAGATTTTACTGTACTTTCTTGCAAAATTGATATAAAAATCTACCTTCTCATTACCCATCGCTTTCTATCCTTTAATACTGTTTAACAATCAGGGGCGCCTGAGTGGCTCAGTTGGTTAAGCATCTGACTTCAGCTCAGGTCATGATCTTATGGCTGTGCTGACAGCTTGGAGCCTGCAGCCTGCTTTCGATGCTGTGTCTCCCTCTGCCCCTCTCCCAATCACACTTCTCTCTCTCTCAAAAATAAACAATATTTAAAAAATACTGTTTAACAATCATAATAAATAATTCTTTTAATTTTGTTTTAACATTTATTTATTTTTGAGACAGGGAGAGCCAGAGCATGAACGGGGGAGGGTCAGAGAGAGGGAGACACAGAATCTGAAACAGGCTCCAGGCTCTGAGCCATCAGCACAGAGCCCAACGCAGGGCTCGAACTCACGGACCACGAGATCATGACCTGAGCTGAAGTCGGGTGCTTAACTGACTGAGCCACCCAGGAGCCCCCATAATAAATAATTCTTAATAATGCTTTATATAATAACAAATTATTAGTAAAAAATACTCTAGTAATTATACCATGAAACTCTTTATTCTGATCTTGATGGAAGAATTATAAGGTGACTCTAAACCAGGAGTCAGCAAATATTTTCTTTGAAGGGCCAGATGGCAAACATTTTAGGCTTTGCAGGCTATACAGGATCTCTTTAAAAATGTAAAAACTATTCTTAGCTCAGCTGTACAAAAATACAATTTGCTGCTCCCATCCTAAGCTATTGCAGCAAATATAAGGCCCTTGAAGGGCAGGAGGGCAGAGCAGACAGGCCATCCATATCCACTTCTGTCATTTTCACAGACTAGTCTGTCTTGTTTCCATTACAATGGGCTCCAGCCCCTCAAACAGTGCCTAGTGGTCATTAGGCCTAAATATGTGATCGCTGATTCAGTAAATGATAGCTGGGCTCTGACAGCTGGAGAGAAGTTGCAATTTGTTGAAAGTCTGCCATTTGGTGTTGATTCTTTCCTCCCAGAATCTTGGTGTTGCAAATTCATAGTAACAGGCCTTTGCTCTCTCCTGGCCAACAAGGGTATTACCGACAATGAAATGACTAAATATTATGACTTATAGTACAATATGTCCTACATGCATGAGCATCTCAATGGAAAACGGTACAAAAAGGGAGTTACACAACACAGGCCTCTTTTACGTGCAAATCATCCTGGATGGAGGAAACCCGTATTTCCTGGTGGGGTGGAAGGAAACTAACAGTTCCTGAGCCAATTTCATGCTAATATGTTTCACACATTATTTAATACAATCCACATATGTCATTAGAAGGTAGAGGATATTACATCTCATGGGTAGAGAATGGAGGCTCAGGGAGCTTGAATAATTTGCTCAAGTTCCAAAAATAAGTATGTCACAAACCAGGATTCAACTCCAAGTCTGTCTGTTCCGCAACTTCAGGCTCCTTCTATTATACCTGCCTACGGTTAGTGGTTGTACTATTTCTAGCTCTACCAACAATTTGCCCTGTGTCCTTTTGATATGATCAGTTCACCTCATTCATTAAACACAAATGTAAATAGCTACCCATCTCTCAGGGCGTTGAAAGAATTCGTGAATGTTACAAGACACCGCACACAGCACTACCTTGCACTCACTAAATATTTGCTGAATTGGAATTTTGTTGAACATCTGAATTGGCTGTTACCCAGGAGAAAGAAGAGAAGAGTATGTGGAGGAAATGCCTGATTGATCACTACTGAGATGGGGAGGGACAAAAAGCATGACACACAACTCAGTGATTGTGTAGACGGGGGGGTATAAGTTCAGCCAAAGCAGGGTGCAAAGCAGGATCCAGAGAATAGGAGAACTTGGGTTTCTAGGAGAACTAACATAAACAGTACATCAATTTTCAAAGGATTTTTGTTTTTGCTTTTGTTAGCAACAGAGCTGTTCTTCAGAAACCTTATTTTGAAGCCCAATATATAAAACAAATACAGAGCTATTCTTAGCCCTGCTTTCTGGTTTCCATGGTGTCCCCTAAGGAACTTTTACAGAACCCCTAAGGCCCACTCAGGGCAAGGTTTGAAACTTCCTGCTCTTATAGCTGCCTCCTCCCTCAACACCCAGTCAAACATAGTATTTACAATTAATGAAGGGTAGGTGTTCCCTTTATCCTAATAATAGTATAGAGATACTCTGTAGAGGGTTTTCCTGCTGATGGTTATCATGTTCAGAGGTGGAGGTGACTTTAGGCCTGGTTTGATTCAGGCTTTCAACTATGGGGTCAGGAATATGTACCTCTTCGTTTTCTGATACTGTATTCTCCACGAAGACACCATTCCTTTTTTTTTTTTTTTCCTGAGACAGAGACAGAGACAGCATGAATGGGGTAGGGCAGAGTGATATGGAGAGAGAATTCCAAGCAGCTCTGCACTGCCAGCACAGAGCCCAGTGCGGGGCTCAAAACCATGAAGCCATGAGATCATGACTTGAGCCGAAACCAAGAGTCGGACGCTTACCAACTGAGCCACCCAGGCACCCCTGAAGATGCCATTCTTAAGCATGCTCTTTCTACACATGACAGAGATGGCCACCAGCGGTTTCAGGCTTCTATCACCCCTAGTATCTACAATCTCGGGAGAGAATGACTCTCGATCAATAGTCCAAGACCTCTTGAAGGACTCAACACCATCAGTCATGTGCTCATCCTGGTGCAATTACTATGGTTGGAGTAATTTAGAATTGATTGGCCAGGCCTGGTTCATGCACTCAGCCCTAGAGCCAGGAGGAAGGCCAGTACCACCAGAACATACAGATCAAGAGGGATGGGTGTGAAGGGTGATGCCCCAAAGCGATACTGAGCACAGAAAAATATATGCCCCCTCCAGTGATCACAGACATGACTATGATGGTAAGCAAGCCAAGGAAGGGGAGATTTGAAGCCCATGTTGACTGAAGTGATGATATAAGAAAAAGGCTAAAGTAAAATTCAGGAACAAGCAAAGAGAAAAGACAAGAGAAGTGTCCTGTTAGTGTGAGCCTGCACTTCCGCAGGAGAAGAAAGACTTCTTCGGTTCCTGAAGGAAAGGCAAGTCGATTGTTGAAGCCATCCAGAGGATGATTTGTCATCAGCGTCAGATGAAAAGTGGTCAACAAGTGTCTGCATGAGGATGCTGTGTGGGAATTCAGATTAGGAAGTCACTGGGGAAGACTTCAAGAGGCATTTCTGCAGTGATTCAGTTGCCAAGGGTGAGAGGGCAGAAAAGAGCAAGGATCAAGCTTTAGGAGCAGAGTGACTTCTTATTTATTTTGGACACAGTATCCACAGAGAAAGATTTAGTGTTGACTGGACACAAATAGCACTAAGCCAGCCAAAGACAGAGATGCAGCCATGGTAGTGTGGCACAGCAGTTAGATGCTCAAGTTCTGGAATCCAGGTTTAAGTACAGACTCCTCCCCTCATTGGTGGTATGACCTTGACATATTCCATATTCTCTCTGGACCAAGGCTTCCTCATCTGGTAATTAAGGATGATAACAGTTTCTAGTTCAGGGGCTCTTGTGATTCAGGATTGACAAAGATAACATTTGCAGAGAACTTTGTACAGTGCCTAGCACATAAGTGTACATAAATGTTGGCATTCATATTATTTAGAAGGAGAACGGCTGATAGATACAATGCACATATTGTAGAAAGTAGAAAGTGGCATCAAAACACGTAGCCTAAATCAACTGAATGACAAACTGCATTGTCTCAGAGAAAAAAAGCTGGAAACAGAAGAAGGGAGAGCAGACCACTGCCCAGAAGTGACCAGGATACCTGAATATTTTATTTGAAATAGGTGAGTCATTCCAATATATTTTTTCATTCTTTCCAGAACTTTTTTTAATTAAAAAAAAAATTAATGTTTATTTTTGAGAGAGACAGTGTGCGAGCAGGGAAGGGCAGAGAGAGAGGGAGACACAGAATCTGAAGCAGGCTCTGAGCTGTCAGCACAGAGCCTGATGCGCCGTTTGAACACATGAATTGTGAGATTGTAACCTGAGCCCAAGTCGACACTCAAGCTACTGAGCAGCCCAGGTGCCCCCAGAACTTTAAGTTAAGAGCCACTAAGTGTCAGGCATTATGTGCCAGGTGCCGGGAGATAAGGAAGAGGATGAAACTCCCAGCCTTAAAGAGCTCACAGTGTAGGAGAGGGGAGAGAGAAGGCCACAAACGGTATCAACAGCACACTGAGAACTACCTAGGTTTGTTCAGAGCATGTGAGGGCAAGCAGGGCAGTGAGCAGTGAGCTCCACTGGACATTCTGTGGCTCCAGAGGGCATCCAAACATATCTGTATCGTGCATGACTGCTGGAGGTAGAGCTTGGTCATATATAATCCTAGAAAGTCACATCTAGAAACAAAACTGGCAAATGTCAGTAATTGTTGAAGCTAGGTGATAGGGATTCTATTATTCTCCCTACTTTTAGGTGTCCTTGAAAATTTGCAGTATAGAACGTTTTTCTCTTTTTTTATTGAAATGTAGTAGACACATACAGTGTTACATAGTTTCAGGTGTACAACAGAATGCCTCAACAAGTCTACACCTTATGTTATGCTATGCTTTGCTCTTATGCTATGCTCACAAGCCTAGCTACCATCTGTCACCATACAACCCTATCACCGTATCACTGACTATATTCCCTGTGCTGTACGTTTCATCCTCGTGACTTACTCATTTCATAATTGGAAGCCTGTACCTCCTGCTTCCTTTCACCCATTTTGCCCATCCCCCCACTTCTCTAGAACTTTTTAAAAATGGCATATGAGATTGGAACCACCATGTGGACCTAAAAAAAAACCCCACGCCTCCCACCAAAAAAAAAACCAACTGGCATATGAGATATAATGTATCAGAGCCAGAAATGAGCAGTTAGGCAAAGGAGCACTTGGCAACAGCCATAACCAGAAACTTACAGACTGTGAGACACAAGAGGAAAATTGTGCCTCACTTGATGCGGATGCAGGAGTAAACAGAACAAGGCAAGGGGTGGGAGTATGGGAAAGACAACTTAAGGCAGTGATATTAAGGGGGAAGGAACAGAAATGGAAAGACAAATGGGAGCAAAGAGGAAAAACTAATAAAAAACAGGAATTTTGAACTCCCACTTACCAGAAAAAAAAAAAAAAAACCAAAAAATGGAAAGTGGGGCACCTGGGTGGCTCAGTTGGTTAAGCCTTAGACTTTGGCTCAGGTCATGATCTCACGGTTCATGAATTCGAGCCTCGTTTCAGCCTCTGGGCTGACAGCTCAGCGCCTAGAGCCTGCTTCAGATTCAGTGTTTCCGTCTTCCTCTACCCCTCCCTCACTTGCACTCTGTCTCTATCTCTCTCTCAAAAATAAACACTAAAAATTTTTTTTTCTTTTGTCCATTGATGGATGAATGGATAAAGAAGATGTGGTATATATATACAATGGAGTATTACTCGGCAATCAAAAAGAATGAAATCTTGCCATTTGCAACTACATGGATAGAACTAGAGGGTATTATGCTAAGTGAAATTTGTCAGTCAGTGAAAGACAAATATCATATGACTTCACTCATATGAAGACTTTAAGATACAAAACAGATGAAAATAAAGGAAGGGAAGCAAAAATAATATAAAAACAGGGAGGGGGACAAAACAGAAGAGACTCTTAAATATGGAGAACAAACTGAGGGTTACTGGAAGGGGTGTATGGGGGCGATGGGCTAAATGGATAGGAGGCATTAAGGAATCTACTCCTAAAATCATTGTTGCACTACATGTTAACTAATTTGGATGTAAAAAACAAAAAACAAAAAACAAAACAACTCTTAAAAAATTTTTTTCTTTTAAAAGAGGAAAGAAAAAAGAAAATATGATGAAAGCAGGTTGGTGTGAAAGCAGTATGGTGAAGCTGAATAACAAAGGTTAATGCACAAGTTGAAAAAAAATATATATATATAGAGAGAGAGAGAGAGGGAGAGAGAGAGGGAAAGAGAGAGAGAGAGAGAGAGAGAGAGAGAGAGAGAGAGAGATGAAAAGGGATTAGGATTCTGCTCCAAATGAGGAATCATGAAAGATGAAAGAAGGATGCTCAATGAGGAAACCAAGAATCGAGGGAGAGTCAGAGTTCCAGATAAGCTACACAATTTAAGGTGCTGAAGTTTAAAGAAAATTTTCAGTTAGGTGACTTTGGGAAAGATCCATATACATAAGTTCATTCTTCACAAGTTCATTCATTCATTCATTCATTCATTTCCATAAATAGATATTAATCTTGTTTTCTGGCAATAAATCAGAAAACAAGATCGACCTTGGTTAGAGCCCAGCAACAAACAATGAAACAAGCAATTATAAATTACAATAAACTGAGATAGATGCCAACATGGGTAAGTGCACATGGCAGGCCCTCCCATGGTACCTTCATTTTCATGCAGGGTGTTTCCCCAATCTCTGGGCTTTGTAGGTACAGAAACATGATCTGCTCCAATGCCTAATTCCATCTCTTGGGGATGGACACTCCCTAGCCAGGCTGACTGAAGTGATGACATAGGAAAAAATATAAGCACCAGAAGGTCAATTTATTGACTTACAGTAATAAAAATAAATAGAAATTATTTGAATATTTGTACTCTCTGAAGTGTATATTCTTTCATAATAGACAGATTACCATCACAAGATTACTCGAAGAGAATGGATCACAGCAAAGGGCGGGGGGGGGGGGGGGGGGGTAAGCTGGATGATCTTAATGTCCAGTGTCACCAGGAAGTGGTAACCCCATGTGGTCACCTACACTCTTCAGTCAAGACCTGCTTCACAGTAGATATTGGTGTTCATGGGTCAGGGCACCATCCCTCTGGCCACTGCTAGAGGATCTGCCCTATTCTATCTTTCTCAATATCCCTTTTATAGACTCCCTTACTTTTATGTACACGTTCATTCTCCAGACATGGGATAATATAATTAACTAACTGTAATCTTTCTTACATATAATCAACAATCAAGTCTTGCCCCCACTCCCATGGTGATATGCAGATTATCCAGATTAATATCTGGGCATTAAAATCTGTTAGGATTTTCCTATGTAGGTCTGATTTTACCAACAATGTTTTAATTATTCCTATTTTCATGTTCAAAGTGTAATTTTAACTTTCTTTTGGGAATGTTCTGCCTATTTTCCATTTGTTAGATCTACTCTTAGCCAGTTAAGGTTGGGTTTGGCCAATGAATGGGACATCAGAGATCAGAGGGGAGGAGGAAAATGAGGGTCAGGTATTTGACCCCCCAGCTCTCTCCTTATGGGGTCACTGCAAATAGGCTACTTCTCTAGACCAATGATCACAGGTCTTGTTAGGAAGGTCCTCTCCATTCCTGAGTTTTGGTAATAGCTCTCATCCTTTTCCCCTTTTGGGCCTTGGGATGGAAACAGTTCCCCAGCATTGCTAGTCCCAAGATAATTCACTGTGCCTTGTTGGTCTCCCTAAATCCTGCCCACACCATTGTAACAATCTCTTTATTACACTTTCCTAACTTTCTCCTTTGGACATGCCATCTCTTTCCTGTTGGGACCCTGATATAGATTGGGGTTGACTGGAAACCCATATATTACCAATGGGAGTTAAAGGCTGGAGCACAAATATGTAGCCAACTAATTACGTAGTGATAGAGACCCAAAGAACTACGAATTTAATCTTTGGGGTTGTGAAAGAACAAATGTTAGGTATTACTTTCCTGAAAAATAAACGAATGAAGTAAATGAGCTTAAAAGAATGAACTTAAATGAGCTTAAAAAGAACCTTGAAGAGTGTCAAGCTTCTAAACAATGCATAAAATTGAGGCAAGTAAGGTTCAGTGGCTCACCCATAATCAAAGTCCCTTACCTACAGAATTGAGAGTAAATTTGGCTTTCTGGTTCTCAGTCCTCCGTTACTCGGTTTCCCCTGGGGATATTATTTCGATTCCTTGAAGAAGAAAGCAACATGGATGTCCTACAGTTTTATTTAATCAAACAAAAATTCCAAGGAAGAGAGAAAGAAGGAGGTAGGTGTGGTGATTTCAAAATATGTCCACAATCTCTTTGATAATTCTCCATTCAAGAGGTAAAACCAGATTCCTCTCCTCTTGAGTATACATTGGATTTACTGACTCACTTCTAACCAACAAACTACGATGGAAGAGATGGTGTATCATTTCCAAGACTAGGTCATAAAAGGAAATGTGACTTCCTCCTTGCTCTCTCCCTTGGACACTTGCTCTGGGGGAAGCCAGCTGCCATGTTGTGTAGCGACTCAAGCAATCCTATGGAGAGGAACTAAGACCAACTGTCAATAGCCCTTCAAGTACACCACCTTGGAAGCAGATTGTCCAGCCCCGGCCCAGCCTTAACATGATTATAGCCCCTAGATAACAGCTTGACTTCGATCCAGATACAGAACCACCCCTCTAAGCTTCTCCTGAATTCCTAACCTAGAGAAACTATGAAATAATAAATGTTCGTTGTTTTAAACTGCTAAGCTTGAAGGTAATTTGTTATACAGCAATAGTTTACTAATAAAAAAAGAAGAGGAAGGAAGGCAGAAAAAGAGAAAGGAGGGAGAAAGAATAGGCAGAAAAAACATTGCTTGTAAAATATTCTCACGTACCACAGCCAAAAATTGTTCACAGAACAACTACATAAAACATAGAAGGCTGATGAGTTGGGGAGTTGCCAAATCAACATATTTGAAGCATAGCATATCATGGTTTCTAAATGAATACAAAAAAATTTCATAGTTTAAAATCTTATAACGTGCCACTCAGGTCAGATCATGGTCTGCATAAGCCCAATATTCTATTTACAATGGTGGAACAAGATTTTGTGGGAGAATATGAGTACTTTTTATGGCATTGATCTCTGAAACCAAGAGAGTGTACCCAACTAGTATCAAATAAACATATATGTATGTATATAGAACGACCTTTTCTTCATTATTGTTTTCTATCATCTTCTTTTTCCTCTAAAACTGCCTCCAAGCACTGAGAGTCAATCCTTCTACCTAAAATTCATGTGACAGTCTTTGTAGGAAGATCTGGGAGCCTGGAGGCCAACAGAAATTCTGCTAGTTCAATTTTAATATTTGGGGAGGGAATGGCTATCAGAGACTAGTAAGGCCCCATAAAATAACCAAAGTTACAGTCATAACCCATCTCAACAAGCTTTAATCTCATTGAAGATTGGTTGTCTATCTTGTCAGTTCTATGGTTTGGGCCTTCACAAAAGACACAAGTTAGGTAGTTATTTAACTAACCTCTACACCCAACCTGGGGCTCGTACTCCTGACCCGTGAGATCAAGAATCTCATGCTCTTCCGACAGAGCCAGCCAGGTGCCCCCTACACAAGCTCTCCTTGCTATGCATAAATGCTTCCCTGTGAACCTCTGTTTCAGTGGCTTTATGTTACATCTAATATAGAATGAGCGGTTTTCTAACCCTTCTGCTGAAAGGCCCCTAACTGCTGCTTCTGATACATGGTGGATGTCATTCACCCTAAATGTGGATTATTTCTTTTGTAATCCTTGATTCCTTTTCCATTCAGCTTTCATCTTCTCAGGTTCAACAACAGACAAACATTAAAGGAGGAAAGCAAAACTAAAGATGCATGGATATCATGAAAAGTAAAACTGAACACTGCAGTGAGCATAGCACAAGGCCGAGGTGTCCATCACCATCAATGAATGTAACATTGTGTGCCATCTCTACTTTGATAAAAGAAAAAAAAAAGAAGCTGAATTTTTTTGAATGGTGTAGTATAAAAGGGAATAATTTGCTTCCAAAAAACAAGGATGTATGGTAAGAGAGTAGCTGTGCTTCATGCTTGGAATCAGAAGAGCAGGGGAGTGAAATGCCTGAACCAGCATATGTAAGACTGAGGAACGACATCAGATCTTGATACA
Source organism: Herpailurus yagouaroundi (assembly GCF_014898765.1). Classification (NCBI taxonomy): domain Eukaryota; kingdom Metazoa; phylum Chordata; class Mammalia; order Carnivora; family Felidae; genus Herpailurus; species Herpailurus yagouaroundi. The sequence continues at coordinate 83,436,809 of NW_024412391.1, forward strand.
GAATGGCAAGGAGGAGGCCAGCAGACTGGGGCCGGGCAGGGTTGTGGGGGGGGAATCTGTGTGTGACACCAAGGAGGCAGCCAACAGAGTGGGAATCAATCGAGGAGGATAAGAAATCACTGAAATTAAAGACATGTTGGGGCACCTGGTGGCTCAGTCGGTTAAGCAACCGAGTCTGATTTCGGCTCAGGTCATGATCTTGAGGTTTGTGAGCTCAAGCCCCTCCTTGGAATCTGCACTGACAGCGTGGAGCCTGCTTGGGATTCTGTGTCTCCCTTTCTCTCTGCCCCTCCCCAAATAAATAAACATTAAAAAATCTTTAATAAAAAAAAAAAAGACACGAGCAAGCAAGTGGATGAAAGGTGAAGGAGGCACTGACTCAGGCAAGTTTCATGGTGAGACATTCTAACCCACATCAGTCAGATAAGGAGAAAAGGGTCCATGGTTGGATAGACAGCTGCATAGCTAGCTAGCAAAGTGAGAAAGTAAATAAGCAAGTAAGCAAATAAACAAGTGTCTGTAAAAAGAAAAGAGGAAACGAGTAGCAGAGTTTACCTCATGCTGTTTGTTTTCCCCAGAGAAGGAAGTCTGCAATATCTTGTGAGTGACACTGAGACTCCTAGAGGTGACCATCCACACGGTCCAGCTCTGAAAAGAGAGCCTCTTATGATTATGCAAGTCTTAGGGGGTGAAACAGGACTCTGTCTAATGCTCTGGGATTGCACGGTTTATTTTCCTAATGGGAGACTGGATTTTACGTGGCACAGGCAACCGTCTGAGAGCTGGAAAGCATAATAAAGTTCAGGAGGGAAAAGAGAGTTCCTGGAACAGATTGGCTTACCATTACATTTGCAAATAATTCCCCTACTGTCAAAATCAGCCTTTGGCAGATATATTTGGTTTGATTCTGGAGAAAAGGGAAATAATAAAATCCATGACACCAGTGCTTTTGACTGTCTCATTTAAGGAAGCTAGTAAAAGAATAGCAGTAATTGGAGGTCCTCAACACTTTTGGATTCAGATTAAAATTTTTTCATAATTTCATTGCAAAGGCTATAGTGGTAGCAAGTGACAGAATCATAACTCTGGTCTAAAATTATGCTACAAATAAGAAGATGATAGACTTGACTTTCCAGTATGTTCAAACCAGTAACAGGGTGACCAAAAAGGGCCTGAAGAGCTGCCTTTGTCTCAGGAGACAGTCGTCAATACAATGAGGCATAAATCGCTTAAAAATAGAGCCAGCATATGGGTTGCCTTCTAACCGTGTGAAATATATAAAAATGCTAGGAAAATGTGATTCGAATTCCAATACATTATGGATAAAGCCTGAAATAAGGCAAGAATATTCATGCAACCCTCTGCAATATGCATAACAATAGAAACTGAAAATACACCGCATGGTAAAATGCCAATGAAACATTAATAAGCAAAAATTTCTGTGCATAATCAGTGAAAGTAGAGGGTTACTAAAGATTGGAAATCTACTGTTTAGGGAAAAGTAAAGCTGTATAAATAAAGAGGGCAGAATTAGAAATGGTGGAGGCAATCTGTTTTGTGCATCGAAGGATCAAGAGAAAATAATATATAAAATGTGATGCCAAACTTCTTCAAAAAAATAACAGCTGCTATCTCTGAATATTGGGAGTGTGGGGCAATTCTAATTTTTTCTTTATGCATTCTTGTTTTCCAAATAATCTCGTGTATTATTATTTAAAATATTATTTTTAAAAACTGTGCAGCAGATTTAAGTCCACATATTATTATAATGATGACAAGACCAGATGGATTCTGTTTTCATTTTGTGACAAACATGCAGGTCTAGATTCAGGGTAAACAACTACAGAGCAATGGAGACAGAGAAGAAGAAAAAATACAAAAAGAGTGACAAAGGAAGAAGTACCTTCATTAGAATTTTAAGAGTTATGTGTTTAAAAGGAGAAAGGACGAAAGACAATAACTGGAAGAGATATTAAATAAAAAGAATATTAGACAGAGTTGCTTTCCTATAGAGTTTAAAACTTTAACAAGTATGTACAGCGTATAGCATGTGAAGTGTTTCTATGGAGAAATCTATAGAATCACAGAACTCTAGACTTAAAAGAGAACCTTCGACATTATCTAGTATCAATTCCATCATTTTATAGAAAAATCTGGGATCCACAAGGGCAAAGTGACTCAAACCTAGTTAGAGAGAGTTTGGGATCTGAACACAGGGTTAAGCATTTGGGGCTCCTTTTGTCTGGTTTTATTGTAGTTCATGCTGCATGTGAACACTGTAATCTTCCTCCTACAACTTCCAAAAAAGAGAAGGAACATTCGTTAGGGGTAGGACATGAAATGATAAATGCATATTTTAAAGGGATATGTTCAACTTTTCTGCAACTGAAAAGGATTGGGTAACTAACCAGTTACTGGAAGAAAGAGAAATTGCTTCTAGACGGAATGGAGAAAATGGGGGTGGGGGCAAAAAGGGATATCCGTGAACTCAAACTTAGAAAGTATGAGGAAAAGATGGGGCACCTGGCTGGCTTGGTCAGTAGAGCATGCAACTCTTGATCTCAGGGTTGTGAGTTCAAGTCCCATGCTGGGTGTGGAGACTACTTAAAAAAAAAAAAAAAAAAAAAGACAAGACAAGACAGTATGAGTGAAAGAGACTAACCAATCAAGTGAGACTGGCCTTGAATCAAAGGAATATGGGGTAGCTCTCTATAGAAATTTGATGGCTGATGAAAATAATGATGAAATCCTAGGTGCTTGGGGGTCTATGACTGTAGACAGATGGATAATCAGAAATAATTTTTTATGAAGAGCCAAAGAACAAAGTTTTCTGAAAGTCATAAGTGGAGAACAGAAGGTTAACAGAATTCTTTTGTTCAGAGAAATATTGCTTAAATACAAAGTAGGAAGTAGAAAGTGGGTAGAGCAATCAGGAGGTTATGACCGAGGATACTGAACACAAGACACATAAATAAGTTCGATTTTCAAGGAATGATTTGACATAAAATAGTGAGTCCAAGGGGCGACTGGGTGGCTCAGTCAGTTGAGCATCCGACTTCGGCTTAGGTCATGATCTCACGGTTCGTGGGTTCGAGCCCCACATCAGGCTCTGTGCTGACAGCTCAGAGCCTGGAGCCTGCTTTGGATTCTGTGTCTCCCTCTCTCTCTCTGCCCCTCCCTGCTCACGGTTTGTCTCTCTCTCTCTCTCTCTCTCTTTCTCTCTCTCTCTTTCTTTCTCTCCTTCAAAAATAAATAAACATTAAAAAAAGAAATAGTGCATCCAAGCCTTGGGGAAAAAGTCCTCTCTAAATGAGTAGAAATAAAAATGCACAACAACAACAAAAATGCACGAAGAGTTGAGGATATTTAAATTCAGGTTTCTGTTATATTGACAATAAATCTGAACCATACAAATGAATAGAAATTCATTAACATATAAATATAAAATGTAAATCATGAAAGGAGAAAAGATTGTCTTTCGATAAATGTTATTATGATTGTGAATGTTTCAAGTTTTCTCTTTTTATATCAGCTGGAAAAATTGTTTTCAGTTAAAAATATTTATGAAGTTTTATGACTACATCATTGGAAGCATCAAAGTTAAAAAAGAAAAAGAAAAAATAGATTGTCAAGTGTTTTTATTATGACTAGCACTAACCTGTCTGTCCCACTTTCCATGAGAATCAGAGGCTCTGGCAGTTAGATAGTAAAGCTGGCTGGGGAGGACCCCGCACTGCACACTGTGGAGAGACTGTGTTTTAAAGGAGGTAGTCCTATGGAAAATGGCTACATTTTGCCAACTGCTGTCTCTGGAGCTTTGGCTCTGAGCCAGGGATCTGCATCATGGTATCAGCTGCTCTTGCTGTGGCAGCCCAGCAGCTAACATTCTCTAGCTCTATTTAGTAGCAAAAGATGGGGTGTCTATACCCAATATAAGTAACCGGCAGTAAACAAAGAGGATGCATTTCCATTCACCTTCAATTTAATTAGGTCTCCTAGTTTATACTTTCTCTGACCATCCTATATTTCTTCATAATTGCGTAATTTATTTTCTATTTATTTGTTTAACGTCGGTCTCCCCAACCAGAATATAAAGACGGGAATATTTTACTTCTATCCTAATTGTCCCTTTGTGTAACTGTGACTCCAAGTACGGTGCCTTTGCCCAGAATAGGTGCTATAAATAATGTCGACTCCATGGGAGAATTTACTCTCAGATAGCCACCCCCAGTAACTAAAGGAAATATGTTCCTTAATCTACGGCAAACAGGTAACTTTCCATATTTTTTAATCCTGGAAGATGGTTGCATTTCAAATATCTTTCAAGGCTTATTCTTATTCATTTTGCTTAGTGCAACTCTCAGCATTAATATTTTTGATTCATTGGGATGTGCTCCAAAAATAGGAAATCAAATCTAAACACATAAATTGGCTCAGGAAGTAGCATCCGGAACATATTATTATTCTTATTGATGATGAACTCTCTTGCCAATAGTTTTCCATCCTCCCTGGATTATCGCATGCCAAAAAAGGCATGCTTCACAGAGCCCTTAGTTCTTTAAGTGGCAGGTTCTATTTAAATACATAGATAAGACTTGTCAGTCTGTGCTGCTATTAAGCTGTAAAATCACATTGCAGTAAAAACAATACTTTTGGTAGCTTTCCATGTTCCTTTTAATCCTTTCCCATTTTTTGGAAAGCTTGTGAATTTAGGGCCTGGTTTAAAAGAAATGTCAATGAAAAAAAATCAATAACTAAGGAGTAGCTAGAAATGACATTACAACATTTACATTATCATACATGCAAGCCTAGAGAAGCAGTGCATTTGATATTCTAATGATGGCATGATCTACTTATACATAGTCCCTGAGAAATCATGGGGAATACCATATGCCCAAATCTTTGCTTAATACTTACATTTTGTAGAGTTTATGTGATTTGTAGCTTGTGTCCAACTTTTTAAGACAACTGGTTTATTCTACTAGCTCCATGGTGAACAACACATTTCCTGAGAAGACAAAATCTTTCATAGTCTTGAAGTACCAAACAGTGCCTGGAAGAAATGATTTTACAAGATTTAACCTTAAGTGCCCTCACTGAGTTACTGTGATTCATTTCAGATGTTATCTTGATTTTCCCATCAGCAGGGTAATGTCTTAAAAGACTAGGTCGCTAAGCTGCTCTACAAATACATCTTTCCAACTGATACAGTTTATATATATCTTGCTGACTCTGTTTCTGCTACTAAATAGTTGGGAAACCTTGGGAATGTCATTTTTTTAAATCTCCATCTGGCCTCATTTTTCTCATTTACAAAATGAAGGAGTTGAATAAGATCAATGGTTTAAAGTATTTGGCAACAAAACCCTTTCTTCAAATAAAAATATTTTGTCAAAGCCTGAGGTATGGAATAGAATATGGCTCCATTTAGCATAGCTTGAAAATCACTCATCTAAATACTATCTCATGTCAATTTGACTACGAAATATTAGAATTCCCTATAATAGATTCACGGTTCATATTAAAAAATATTCACTGAATGTCTGCAGGTGTTAGTTTCGGCCAGCATTCTGCTGTACTCTATGCAAGCCAGGCCCTTACCCGTTTTTTCCAGCAGGTTATTTTCCAGAGGGGGAACCACAAAATTCCACAAATAAAATAAAAAAGTTATAAGTACAAAATGACGCACAAAATAGGGAGTGATTGCTTCTGGCCAAGGGATCAAAGAAGTGTTCATTAGAAGGTGGCAGCATTTGACCAAGAGGTAGGATTTTTGACTGGGGAAAATGAGTGTTTCCAAGTGGGGCAAACATAGTAAGCGAAGGTTTGGGAGCAGGGAATTGAAATACATGCTAAGAGAAAGGCAAAGTGCAGGGCACCTGGGTGGCTCAGTCGGTTAAGTGTCCAACTTTGGCTCAGGTCATGGTATCACATTTGTGAGTTCGAGCCCCACATCAGGCTCTCTGTCAGCACAGAGCCTGCTTCAGATCCTCTAACCACCCCCTCTGCCCCTGACCCACTCATACTCTCTCTGTCTCTTAAAAATAAATAAGTAAATAAACTAACAAATAAATACAAAGGCAAAGGGTTTCAGCTTGGTTGTGGTATTAATGGTAAGATGGGGACTTTGAATTAGAGCTGAGAAATTCGGCTGGAATTAGATTATCAACATCCTTGAATTTCATGATAATGAGGTTTGTCTTTATTCTTTAGGAAACAAAAGCTATTGGAAGTTTTTTTGTTTTGTTTTGTTTTATTTGGGGTTTTCATTTGTTTGTTCATTTTTAGCAGAAACTGACATACAGTTAAGCATCTGACTTGCACTCAGGTCATAATCTCACAGTGCTCAGGTTCGAGCCCTGCTTCAGGCTCTGCGCTGACAGCTTGGACCCTGGAGCCTGCTTTGAATTCTGTGCCTCCCTCTCTCTCTGCCCCTCCCCTGCTCACTTTCTCTCTCTCTCTCCCTTAAAAAGACTGAATAAACATTTTTAAAAATTTTTAAAAAGAAGGTGACATAAACAGCAATGTACCTAGAAAAGATTTCTCAAAATAATGTGTTAACTACAAGTGGGAAAGATTGGAGACAAGGGGGTTAATTAGAAGAGAAAAGTCCAGCAAGAAGTGATGAAAACCCAGCCTCATACAGTGTTATGGACTGAAATGTCTCACCCCAAAATTTGTATGTTGAAGCCCAAATACCTGGTGTGACTGCACTTGGAGATAGAGTTTTGGGTAGGATACTAAGGTTAGATGAGGTCATAAGGGTGGGGTCCTAATCCAATAGGATTGGTGGTCTTATAAGAAAAAGGAGAGGGGCACCTGGGTGGCTCAGTTGGTTAAGCATCCGACTTCAGGTCCTGATCTCACAGTTCATGAATTTGAGCCCCATATTGGGCTCTCTGCTATCAGCACAGAGCTCACTTCAGATCCTCTTTCCCTCTCTCTGCCCCTCCCTCATTGGTTCTCTCTCTCTAAATAAATAAACTTGAAAGGAGGAAAGAAAGAAAGAAAGAAAGAAAGAAAGAAAGAAAGAAAGAAAG
>NW_024412391.1:83453848-83497051 GCF_014898765.1 Herpailurus yagouaroundi
GTTAGTGCCGTCCGCGCTCTCTCGGCGGCCGCGGGGCCGCAGGCCGGTCCGGGGAGGCGGCGAGGGCGGCGCCCAGGCGCCCGCCGCCCGGCAGGCAGGATGAGCATCGAGATCCCCGCGGGACTGACGGAGCTGCTGCAAGGCTTCACGGTGGAGGTGCTGAGGCACCAGCCCGCGGACCTGCTGGAGTTCGCGCTGCAGCACTTCACGCGCCTGCAGCAGGAGAACGAGCGCAAAGGCGCCGCGCGCTTCGGCCATGAGGGCAGGACCTGGGGGGACGCGGGCGCCGCCGCCGGGGGCGGTACCCCCAGCAAGGGGGTCAACTTCGCGGAGGAGCCCATGCACACCGACTCCGAGAACGGGGAGGAGGAGGAGGAGGAGGAGGCCGCGGACACCGGGGCGTTCAACGGTGAGGACCCGACCCCCTGCGCGCCCCCGCTCGCCCGCGCCGTTCCCCGACTCTGCTCTAGAATCCCGCAGCTCTGCCCACCCGCCTCTCCCCGCGTTCTCCACCTAGCCTACCTTCCATTTCGCCCACCCCCTCAGCATCCATTTCTGTCTCTCCCACTCGCCCACCTTCCTACTCTGCTTTCGTGTCGTGCCCTCCCCCTCGTGGGGAGGGTGGGGAGGTGGGGAGCTGAAAGGTGACGGCTCTCTGCCCAGCTGCCCCCTCTCGTCCTGGGCTCTCTGGCACTGGACGGCCGGTGTGGGGTGGGCATCTGAAAGACAACTTTCACTGTGGTTGGAGAGATTTCGCTGTACGGATACCATTGTGCGTAGAGGAAACCGGCCCACTTGGCATCCTCTTGCAGCCCTTATATTAATGGGGTGTCCAAAGAGAAAAGGCGAGGGGTATTCAATTGGATTGGCTTTGCTGCCGTTGGGACCGCATGTTCCCTGAAAGGAGCATGGAATTGGACTCACTGGGGCAGATCGAAATTTATGGTAATAACTTTGACACTCTTGGAAACGGAGTGATCTGTTGTTTCCCAATTTACCAATACCGCGTTGTGTTATTTTTGGACACACAACAAAGGATCCTGTTTAGCCGGCAACTCATGGGGTCTTTGGAATGAGGAACCGGGCTAATGGTTTACTTTTTATTTAAAACAAATATTCAATGATTTGGTGCCTTTTAAAAAAACAAAGTATGTGAAAAACACTGTAGGAAGTTCTGAAAGCTTGTTGGTTGTCTTTAGAATGAAAAGCCAGTGAGTAATTGTAAGGACTGTGCCAGACACAAGCTGGAAAGAATGAATGGGAAAGAAAAAGGAATTTTCTCAAATAGCTGCTCCTGACAAGTCCCACCCCTTCTGCTTACAACCCTCTTTCCCTAACACACACACACACACACACACACACACACACACACACACACATTTGCAGCCTCCTGTATTTACACTACATGCCTAAATCCCGTCTTTATGGCATCCCAAGCTGAAATACCGTGGTGTGGAAGGGTTTTCTCTTTGTGGTGTAAGACAGATGTGCATTTCAGCATTGCACCAGTGTGTATTTATTTACACTGCTTGTGGTTTGTGTGTCTGCAGTGTATTCTGTAGAATGAAAATCTTTTAAAGTGTTATTTCCTGGAGTATGTTCCTAGGAAGGTGTTTCTTTCCTTTGCAAATTTGTCCAAATGTGTTATAAAATTAATGTATTTCTAGCTGGCCTGAAACAATCACAAATACCCTGGAAATTTGTGTCCTATGAAGAGAAGAAGAAAAATTGTTACCTTAACAATTTTAATTTTGGACTTTGTAGTATTGCTAGGGATAAGATGATCATAGTCTTTATTGTTCTTTTTGCATAAGAATTTAATCAAGTGCTTTTCTTGCTAGAAACAAGAGAAAGGTAAAAGAAAGCATATTTTAAATTGAGAAGAAGCCAATAATGGATGACACAGAAAGGGCAGAAGCATTTTCTTTTATTCTCCTGACACATGCATGCAAACACACATACATAACACATGCACACACACAAAGGAAAAAAAAAAAAGACTCATTTCCCAGATTGGAGGAAACTAGGAATTAAGGAGGTGGTAAGAAAAAAACCTGCATATGTTTGAGATGATATATTAATATAACTAAAATATTTTCTAGTATGATACTTTTGAAATACTTTGCATTGATGATTCCATTTTCTCCTTATAACAGTGTATATGGTACACAAAACCGATTTTATTACCATTTTGTAATGAATAAGCCATTAACTTCTAAGCAGCAGGGATCATTTTATATGATTTTTTATGTTCTCCAAGGCACCTTTATTGTAAAAATTACTCTGAGTTTTAATGAATGCTCATTAGCCGATTGCACTATTTATTTCCCACCCCTGCCCTCAAGGACTTTAAAATTACTTTTTGACTACAGCCAAATTCAATTTGATCATTATCTGATAAACACACACGCATACGTGTGTAACAAAAACTTTGGCAGTGGTACTTGCCTCTATTAGGTGCACTAGAATATATCTACTAGAATATCTTCTATTTTAATTAATTCTCCCTTATTGTTACTATTTTTTAAGCATGTAAATTGTATGAGATCTGCAGTTAAAAAAAATATATATAGACTATCAGGGGTTGACAAACCTTTTTGTAAAGGGCTAGACGGTAAATATTTTAGATGCCCTGAGCAACACAATGTCTCCATTGAATATGTTTTTCTTTCTTTCTTTCTTTCTTTCTTTCTTTCTTTCTTTCTTTCTTTCTTTCTTTCAACAACATTTTAAATACACATCTGCTCTGGTTGTTGGGGTTGTAGAAAATTGGCCACAGACCAAGGCCATAGTTTGCCTTCCCCTGGCTGGAGTGGGGGAAAAAGTCAAAATAGTACCATTGGGAGGAAGAAAAAATAACAGGAGTGAGCCTATCAGTTTAATGTTTAGTTCCAAAGAATTTCCAAAATATAAAACATCAGGTACCGGGCAATTCTCCTAGCATAGTAAAGAATAAGTACTAGCTGGCGAGTCTTAATTTACTGTGACCCAGCACAAGACCAACTGGGTCGCTCATTCTTAAATTTTAGTATACATCTCAAGGAAGTTTGATTCAGAAATGAATATTACCTGGCACTACTCTAGGAGAGCTTTTGAATAGGTTGGGATCTTTTTTTTTTTTTTTTAAACAGACTGTCTGGGTCATTCTTATATCCATAGTTCCCTGACCACACTGTGAGAAACACTGATCAACAGATAGCGATGATAATAATGTCTTTGTCTTACTAACATTTACAGAGGTAGCTACCGCTTATTGGCATTTGCTGTATGCCAGGCATTATCTGAATACTTTGATTCATTATCCCAGCTTTATGAGAAAGATGAGGCCGCCACTTGCCCAGTGTTTCACAGCTAATGTGTTGCAGAACCAGGATTGAAACACTGGTGGACCTGGCTCCATCCTTCTCTTAACTCCCAGGTTAAAAGTTAAGAGGAGCTGGGGCCAACATCACGTGAACATCCCTTTTGTGTCAGATTCTACTTGAGACCCTTGATGTGTTTTATCTATAAGGCTCTGATAAATGAACGTGTCCAAGATTACACATGGAACTAGTTAAGTGGCAGAGCCTGGTTTCTTACTTAACATCTATCTGCCCCAAGACCATCAGAGAGTTCTTCCTAAATGAAATTTGTACAATGGACTGACTCACGGATCAGGTTTTCCTGGTTATTTTTCCAGTAATGGTGATGAATTTGCATGGATTGGTTCATACCCACTCTCATGAATCCCTTTAGGACAAGTGATGATATTTATGAGAGGTTGGGCACATTTTTGACAGTGAGGTGGCTTCCCATTTGACTCAGGTAGGGATCAAATATATGACTTTGACCTCAGTGTGGTGGTTGAAACATAGAAGTGAGTCAGAGTCTGGTAGCCTGGTCGTTGATAGCAGTAGGCCAAATGGTCAGATGGGTGAAGTTGGTGTTCTTTCCTGGGGATCTGAAGGATCCCTTTCTCTGCTGGTAGCTCTCCCATTCCCGTTCTGTTTTTTTAATTTTATTACTTGTGTTACTTTCATTTTGCTTTCAATTCTGGATAAAAGGGCAACCTTCAGGTGTTAGAATGATAATGGCATATGGCAATAACCCTTCCAGGGAAGTCTTAAGTCCTTAACGAAGCTATGATGGAGACTGCCTCCCTCTTCCCCATGCTACAGAAAGCACCTCAAGCATGACATGTTGCTTCTGAAAGGGTAGTATCCCCAGGCTTAGAATATATTAAAAGGGTTTACAGTAGGCCAAAGAGTTGGATCAGTACCAGCTTGGAGTAGAATCTATGATAATCAATGGTTTCACGTAGGCATCACTGTGAGGTCTTATGTTGCTCAATAATTTCTTCAGTGAAGTTGCTGAAATTATAAAATGAAGTAAATAAAATTCCAAATTATCCCTATAAATTGACAAGTGGTCAGAAGAAAATTAAATTACTTATGGGTACATGAAGATCAAGCTGGAAAAAAAATAAACTGTATACAAAATATAGAGGACTAATTTTCCATATTTTAGAAGAAAAATCTAGAGTTCAAAGTGGGTACACAAGCCAAAAATATAGAATATCTTATAAAGCAAGCATGTCAAGATATATAAATAGAAATTCACCATGTAAAAACTATGACTTAATCCTCTTAACTCTGGCCTATGTCAAATCTTTATTGGAAAATCGTATCTACCTATGATTTTTTTTTACAATTTAAGGGGAATATGGGGAATTTATTAGAGATCCTTAAAATCACAGAAAATATTGGAGCTCGTAGTGGTGGGATGAGATTAAGAGAACAAATTTATACATACATGTATGGGCTTCCTAAGAACCTTCTGTGAAAGTGTTCTTCACCATGCTCATCCTGGGAGTAAAAAAAACACTTCCACCTATTGACTTCTTGGCCTAATTGACAGTGGGAACATGTAGAGAGTAATCATAGGTTTAATGAATTGTTGCTTTGGCTGATGTATTAGGCTCACTTTTATCTCTGTGTCCTTATTTAGAGCTTGCTCTCTGTGGCTGCTGGAGATGATTATGAGACAAAGCATCCAATTGTTAGTTCTTCATCAACCTCTTCAATACATTTAATTCGTTTGAAAATGTTCATGAAAGTCAGACAACACTTACTTTCTTTCACATCTGAAGCCCTGTGCTAAGCATACTGACATATAATCACGGTAGTAGTACTCACCTCATAAGATTGTTAGAGGATAAATGGATTAATATTTATAAGGGTCCCTCAGGACAGTGCACATAGCAAGCATTGTTTTCCATGTAAGACAAATGACCTCATTAACATGAAATCTTACAGGAGTGTAAACTTCTTGCAGAATAGCAATTTCATTATATTTTGTGGAAATGAATCTAGTGTTTACACTTTTTAGAGAAATGAAGTAGGAAATGAGCTTACGTGGCAGTTCCACTTGGGATTTAATGTGAAGTTATGTTGCGCAGTAATAAAACCCACATCCTTTCAACTCATCATTTGTAGCTAAGAGCTCCAGACTTTTAAATTAATGAGACTTTATTGCCTTTGGCTATTAGAAATTTACATGGTAAGTTTTAAATTTATATGGTAGCTTTAAATCTTCCTGAAATGGAAATTACATCATTCATGACAATGGCTAAAATATTTATGCCATTATTTTAGTTATGAGCATAAAACAATAATAGAGAAGATTTAAAATTAAAAAAATATTTTGAGTTTAGATGGTGATTTTTAGAGTAGAACAGGTAAAACATTATTCATTTTAATAGTAGTAATAAGTGAATGCTTTGGGGATTGAAATCGGGAAATCAAAGTACTTGAAATAGTGTCTTTTCTCAAACTCTTACCCATCTGTTACTTTAGGCTCAGGGAAAAGGTAGGGTGGGAGGGAGAAAGAGCAGAGTAAAATCAGTTGGGATTTGTGTAAGGTTCTTTGACTAATTTGTACTTTGTCTGAAGAGAGCACAAAAGGAAAACACCAGAACAAAAATTGAAGAATACTTTAATTTGTCTGCATGTCTTAAAAATCCAACTGATCAACCATTATTTAACATAAGAGAGTTCTAAGCTTTCCATTTGAGGTTGCACATAGGGATGTGCTGGGTCTTGGTAGGATGGAGTAAATATTAAATGGTTATTATTATTATTGAAATATAGTTGCAAATCCCTTGAAATATAGTTGCAAATCCCAGCCCTGTGGGTTCCAGTAAATTTCCAGCTGTCAAGATTTTGTTCCTGGCTGCCTCAAGAAAACCAAATGTGTTTCTTTTTCAACTGTGTAAATACTGACAAGAGACCTTTGAATTCCTCAGTGGGAGGCTTCTTTGTGATCCATTTAGAAAGTCATGTAATGGGAGTACTAGCAGTTAAAGAAGGCCTTTGGTAGAGGTTGGGGTTCAGTGAAGGAGATTGAGTGACTGACCACAGAGCCTGAGTGGTGTCCACAGTCATTTGATACCAGAAAGGGGCTGGGACCTGGGGTGACCTGTTAGGAGAAGGAACGTATGCAAATTGGAAGGTAGGATGCTGTACTCATTCTCTCATTTACTCACTGTAGAAATATCGAGTGCCAACTCCTTCCTTTTTTTTTTTTTTTTTTTTCTTAAAAAAAGAAATGATTATTCTCTTAAGTTGACCATCTCTGGACTTCTGAAGAAACAATCCGTTTGTGGGGGCTCATGGGTGGCTCAGTCAGTTAAGCATCCTACTTTGGCTCAGGTCATCAAGTCACAGTTCAGGAGTTTGAGCCCCACGTCAGGCTCTGCACTGACAGCGTAATAATTTCCTTAACCCCAGTTTCATTGATTTTGGTCTTCTTTTTCATAGAACTATACCTTACATTTTATGTGCTATTTATATTAACTTACATGTTATAAATTCTTTCTTCCATCAAGGTGATAGATAAGGTTTAAGAGGCAAGGCTAAAGAGAAGTATTTTTGTACTTTTGTCTTCAGAATTACCAAATTTTTTGTTCTTTGATTTTTTTTTCACTGCAGCGAAATTACTTTTAGACTTTATTTTTATGTCAATTGCTTAAGGATAGGCAATGGGAAATAAAAAAGAGTGCAGTGATTTTTCTCAGTTGGATGAATTCTAATCACCATGTTCTCATAGTCCTTCCAGTCTTATCAATACCTTTTAGTTATGGTAGAGTTAGTCATAAAAACCCCACTATGATACTCATCACTGTCTTTATCTTATGGGAGCGAGTTTTGTGTTTCGGAAATTCAAAATGACTCAGACTGTTCCATTATGTAATTATTTTGTGGAAAGAATTTGAGCTAAATTTTTCAGGTCATGGCTTATATGAAAACAAAACAATCCAAAAAAAATCAGAACTGTAAACACAGTTGGTGTAACATTTATAAATGTTTCAGCAATAGGCATTGCCATGTGTAACTTAATATGTTTGGAAACTTAAAAAAAAAATCATTCCAGTTGCTGATGTTTAAAAATGGTTCTGCATTAAAAAAAAAAAAAAGACAAAAGGTCAAAATATAAACACATGTTCCACATAAAAATGAAGCCAAGAAGATATACTGTATACAGTTATTCCCATATCTGTTTGGCTAGGGACTGACATTGTTTAACTTATATTAGCTGTTCCAAGACAAAATAGCTCATGAGAGTGATATTGAGGTTTTTTGTTTTTGTTTTTGTTTTTTGATTAAAAAGAAGGCAAAAGCTTCCATTTGTTTAGATACATTTCAGTTGAGCCCAAAAAACATCTTTCCAAAAAGTTATGCTGAATTAAAAAGTGACTCAGCTGTTTCATTTCAATTACTAAAGCTAATGTTTGTTAAATGATGCTCTTTTTATTTAATTATAATTGTTAACATTTTTGGCTGCTGAAGTGCCAGACAGCAAGACCATTTATCCATGTGCCATTTAGGCCTCTCCAAAGTAAGTGATGGAGTCAGGATTTGAACTTGACATTGTGAGTTCAGAGCCCATCTCCTTAACCATGGTACACCTAATTTTCAATAACTCTGATAGCAGGAATATGGTTGAAAAGAACCACATACCAAAAAATAAGCTATCTACTTTTAACTCTAGAAATATATAGTCTGGCCACGTGTTGATCTGTCCCTTTTACAGTTGTTTTCTCTGTGTATCCCATTAAAATTAGCACTTCATATACTTTTACAAACTTGACAAAATATTTACTTTTAGAAATGAACACCTAATATACTGAGCTATTTAATTCTCAAAACTTTTTATTTATTTTTTTATTAATGTTTTTTATTCATTTTTGAGAGAGCAAGAGACAGAGTGCAAGTAGGGGAGGAGCAGAGAGAGAGGGGACACAGGATCTGAAGCAGGCTCCAGGCTTCGAGCTGTCAGCACAGAGCCCAATGTGGGTCTCCAACCCAAGAACCGTGAGATCATGACCTGAGCCCAAGTTGGACACCCAACCGGCTAAGCCCCCTAGTTGGGCACCTAACCCAGGCGCCCCCTAATTCTTAAAACTTCTTTATTATATACCATCACTAGGAGAATGTATTTGAGTATGAACTCCCAACATATGCCTTTATAAATGCTATGCAGATACCAACATATTAACTTATTTTATACATGACAAATCACCCTACGATATAAACTTTGAAAGGGAGAAGTAAAAAGTAATTGTAAACAAGTCCTAATTTTTTTTCTTTAAGCTGAAGGATTGCTTTATGTTCTTCTTGGTGTGCGTGAACCATTTTGGAGACCAAAACTTAACTTGATATAGTCTGTTAATGTATAAGGTGGCTGTGATGAACTTTGCTTTCCTGATTTAAGCTCCTACATTATAAAGGACCTGTAGGTAGTAGGGGCTTGTGTGTGTTTGTGTGTGTGTGTGTGTGTGTGTGTGTGTGTGTGTGTATTTTAATAGACATTCATTAGATAAGTTAATTGTTTGACTCAACAGAAGTGTGGTAAAATAGAGAAGAAAATCCTATCTTATGAGAAGGAAATAAGATCCAGGCTTTTTTTTTTTTTTTTTTCCTAACTTGTAGTCCTGTCTGCCTCTTGAAGTCCAACATAGATTGTAGAGTAGTTGCATTCTTTGTGCAAATTTTGGGGATGTGACAAAGAGAAGCATTCTATTGTAGGTCTTTAGTTCAGCATCACTAAATCATGGACGTGTCAGAACTAAAAGAAAATCAAAGTTTAAACAGTTTAAAGAAATGCAGTTTCAAAGAGTATCTCAGGAGGGAAATCTCTGGAGATGACAGTTGATCAGGAGAGAGACTTTACAATATCTCCTTTTTTGTAACTGAAAAAATGTTTATGATATACTTATATTACCTATTAAACAAATTTTAACTGTAAAAAGACATGAAAGAAAGGAAATTCTTTTGTTTCTATCCAGTAAGTAGTAAATAAAACACAGCCTTTAAAAGCAAAACACCAGGGTGCCTAGGTGGCTGTCTGTCATTAAGCATCTGACTTTGGCTCAGGTCATGATCTCATGGTTTGGGAGTTCAAGCCCCACTTCAGATAAAAAGAAAAAAAAGTGTGAAGGTGAAGCCCGCTTCTCTCTCTCTCTCTCTCTCTCTCTCTGCCCCTTGTGAGATTCTCTTTCTCTCTGCCCCTCGCTCACTTGCACCTCCACTCCCAAAATAAATAAAGAAAAGAAAAACACCACCACAACCTTTAGAGGCATACGATACAGCACAAAACTGATATAGCCAAGTATTCTATGAGTTATTTTCTTGGTTCTTAGTGCCCAGTCCTCTTTCCTTAACTTTCTGCCAAATCCCACCCTTTCTCCAGAGGTTAACTTACATTTCACCCCACAAATAATCTTTGCAAGCGTAAGATTCTCTGGTTGACATTAATGCTATCGGAATGGCAGATGAATATGCCTTGCATCTCAGTAAGCTTTGCAGTTGTGAGCTGCCCTTGCCACAGGCAGGCAGGAATATGTAGAAATATGCTCTCTCTCCCCAAAGCTTTCCTGCCCATAGTAGGTGCTCCAGTGTATTTTAAATTAACCTCACTTGAATAGTAAATGTCCATAAATGTGTACTTCTTATGTGATTGAAACTTTCTTAAGGCATGTAAACATTTAAAATCGTCTTCTTTTGGAGCACCTGGGTGGCTCCGTTGGTTGGTTAAGCGTCCGACTTTAGCTCAGGTCATGATGTTGCGGTCCGTGAGTTCGAGCCCCATGCCCGGCTCTGTGCTGACAGCTTAGAGCCTGGAGCCTGTTTTGGATTCTTTGTCTCCTTCTCTCTGCACCTCCCCCACTCGCGCTCTCTCTCTCTCTCTCTCTCTCTCTCTCAAAAGTAAATAAACATTAAAAAAATGTTTTTTTAAATAGCCTTCTTTATTTTTTTTTAAAGTTTATTTGGGGGAGGGGGGAGGGCAGAGAGAGAGGGAAAGAGGCTCCCAACTCAAGCAGGCCCAATGTAAGGCTCAAACTCAGTAACTGTGAGATCATGCCCTGAACCAAAACTAAGAGTTGGAGGCTTAACAGACTAAACCACTCAGGCACCCCTAAGATAGTCTCCTAATAATCCTTTACATTAATGCACTTTAAAATGTTTTCATTTCATAGCCTGTCTTCAGCTATGAAGGTTTCGACTTCATTTAAAGATGAGGCCATATTCTTTCAGGCTGATATTTGGTCACTCTGCAAAATGCAGAGAGCACACGCATACAGGCTTTTCTTGCCGGTAAGTACTTCTAATAGCTTTCTAATTGAGGACACATTCGGACCCACCCAGACTTCTGTGTCACTGCTTCTGCTTACAGGAGCTCCATGCCAAATCCGAAACTAGTCTGTGGCCCTGAACCTGCTTTGTCCTTTTCTTATCTCTCCCCACTTCCTCATCATTCCTCCTTCAAGCCTGAATCTTGCCTACCCCCAAAGCTCCTTTGCCCTCCAGCTTTTCCTCAGGCACCAGCACACCCATTCCCTTTCTTTGAGATTCAGATTGACGTGTCTGCCAGCCTGCTTACCAGCCACCTCCACTTACTTGTTCTTTAGGTGCCTCCAAATAATTTTGTCTTAAAATGTTTATTTTCTGCCTCAGTTATTGCCTGCACTACCTTGTCACTTTTCCCCCTCCACTAATGTAATAAACATGGTCAGGAGAGCCCCCTTTGCTTTGCCCCACATTTCTTTTCTTTTTTTTTTTTAATGTTTATTTTTGAAGGAGAAACACAGAGACCGAGCACCAGTGGAGGAGGGGCAGAGAGAGAGGGAGACACAGAATCCAAAGCAGGGCTCGAACCCACGAAACTGCGAGATCATGACTTGAGCCTGAGCTGTCAGATGCTTAACCAACTGAGCCACCCAGGCACCTCTCACATTTCTTAAATCCAGTATGGAAAACAGATTGCTTTTAGTTGCTGAAAACTTAGTGACATGAAAAATCAGAAACAACGGAAATTAAACAAAAAACATGACTTACTTTGTCATGGGGTTTGGATTTGAATCCAAATGGCTGGCTCTGCCATTAATAACTTTTGGCACCTTGAGCAAGTTCCTTTGCCATCTGTGACTCAGTTTTCTCATCTATGAAATGGGAGTAACGATAGTACTCACCAGAGAGGGTTGTTGTAAGAACCGAATGAGTTAACAGTGTTTGGCATACAGTAAGGTATTACATGCACGTTTGTTGGAGGGAGAGTGACAGAAAGAACAGGCGACATTTAGAAGTCAGTGAGAACAGGACAGTTTTAAAAATGAAGTTTGATTGGAAATGTGAGAAACTAGAGATTGCTTTCAAAGCAGTATAGTAATAGTACTTTTAGAAAAAAGTTATTAGTGAAAAATATAAAAGTAAAGGCTTTAGATCGTTTAGCGAAGTGTTTCAGACTTTAAAAACCCCATGCTCCTTTAAATCTCAAGCACTTTAATTCTATTTGACATGTAAGGTAAATAGTCCAATCTAAAAAAAAAAAAAAAAAACAAAAAACAATGGCATAAAGCTTTGCTTTATTTTCACACCATCTCCTCCCTTGAGAATCCGTGTTTAACTGGTAGAATAAATAAATTTGTGTAAACTTCTCCCAAGTTTATAGTTTCATTTAAGTTTTCACAAGTCATTTTAAAACATCTTAGGAAAATGTAGGTAAAAGTATTGAAAATAGTTGATTTTTTTTTTTAAACGTTTATTTATTTTTGGGACAGAGAGAGACAGAGCATGAACGGGGGAGGGGCAGAGAGAGAGGGAGACACAGAATCGGAAACAGGCTCCAGGCTCTGAGCCATCAGCCCAAGAGCCCGACGCGGGGCTCGAACTCACGGACCGCGAGATCGTGACCTGGCTGAAGTCGGACGCTTAACCGACTGCGCCACCCAGGCGCCCCTAGTCAGTTGATTTTAATGAGGCAGATGCCTGTAGTAAAAATATGAATATGTGCCTAAAATATAAATTAATTGGGAAAAAATAGTTACATTAAATTGACAGCTTGTTGCCATTTCCTCATGTCATAATATTTATGAAAGTAAGCTCACGGTGGGACAAATTTCTGCCTTCCTAAGTTTTCCATTAAAATGCGGTTTTATTCTGAAAACCCATAATTCTATACTTGCTCCATTGCACATTGCTAGCTTAATATATTTTTAGGAGAAAAAAAAAGACCGTCTTTTTGCACACGTGGCATTGTGCACAGGTCTTTGATTTCCTAGTAGACTGTCACTAATGACAGTTTATCGATAAGGCAATATTAGGACTTTTGATTCATAATAAGTCCTTAAAAATAATTTCCTTGTAATCCCTTAAAAAGAATCCCAAAAGCATTTCAGTGTTTGAATTCTAACAAAAACTCATTTGTAAAAAGGGGATTTTATGTAAAATATTTTAAGAGAATGTTTAGCATTAAAAGGGTATGAAGTTTCAGTTAATGAAAGATGAATGAGTTCTGGAGATCAGCTGTGCAGCAGTGATGATAAATACTGTACCGTATTGTATGCTTGAAATTTGCTGAGAGTATAGATGTTAGGTTAAATTTTGACACACACACGGTGGTAAATAACTATGTAGAGGTGATTGAGAAGTTATTTAGCTTGATTGTGGTGATCTTTTCACAATGTATACATATATCAAAACATCAAGTTTTTGTAAGTCAGAGATAATAACGTTAAAAAAAATACAACATGAACTAATCTGGTTGCTCTGATAATGTCAGAACATATTTGAGAGATTTTTTTCTGCCAAAATTAAGTAGAGCGAACATTTTTTCCTTTTTTCAAATTGTGAGAGATTTCCAATGTACCGAAAAGAACAGAGACTAAGTAAGGAACGCTCACCTAAGTCATCCTCTAGCTTCAACAAATTTTAACAATTATACACGTGAGGCTTTTTTTTTTTCCCTGAGGCTTTTTCTTTTAAGAAAACACGTGTGATAGAAGTCCCTTGTGTACTCCTTTCTTATCCCGTTTTCTTAACTATAGATCCCCATAGATCTCCACCACTGTGATAAATTTAGCATTTATATTTTCTATGCATGTTTTTACACTGTTACTACATAGGCATTTATTCTTGGCTTAGAAATAGTGTTATTTTGCATATTTTCAAAGTCTGTATAAATTGCGCCACTTACAAAAGTTTCATTTATGTAAATTATAATTTTCCACTGTACTTTTGAGAATAGTTTTTGAGATGATGTTATATTGATTTATGTGCCTTTAGTTCATTTTTTTAAAAAAAATTCTTTTTAACATTTATTTTTGAGAGACAAAGAGGCAGAGCATGAGGGGGGAAGGTGCAGAGAGAGAGGGACACACAGAATCCGCAACAGGCTCTGAGCTGCCAGCACAGAGCCCAACTCTGGGTTCCAACTCAAGAACAATGAGATCATGACCTGAGGCCAAAGTCAGATGCTTAATGACTGAGTCACCCAGGTGCCCCAAGTTCATTATTTTTTAAATTTTACTTTTACTTTTACTTTTTATTTAGATTGCTATGTAGTATACCTTTGTGTAAATAGATGCTTTATCTAGTCTTTGATAAATAACTTTGGGTGTTTCTAATTTGTTGTCATTACAGTGCCGTAGTGAACATTGTGTGTGTGTATGTGTGTTATGCACATATACTAGAGTTTTTAAAGGTGGTTTTCAAAGTGTGTTCTGGGACCCCTTGAAGAATCATTCCCCTCCCAATTCTAGACCTTTTCAGGTAGTCTGTGGGGTGAAAACTATAATTACCCCCCCTCTCATTCTGTCATAAGTGTATAGTAGAGTTTTTCAAAGGGTACATGATGTGTGATATTATAAAACATCTGAAAGTAGAAGCTGATATGAGAACCTAATTGTCCTCTGTTAGATTTGCAAAATTGTAAAACAGAGTCATTCTTTTTACTGAATTTTGTTTTGTTTTGGAAAATAGTTATTTTTCATAAAAATACGTTATTTATAATAACATGTAATTGTTTTGTTGTTGGTAGTTTTAAATATTTTTTAAATTTATCAATTTTAATTTCTCATACAACAATTATCAGTGGATATAACCTATTAAAGCAAATAATTTTTAAGAGTGGAAAGAGGTTTTGAGACCAAAAGGTTTGAGGACTGCTGCTGTAGGTAAATACTTACGTGTGGAAAGGCTAGTTGTATGGGGTGCACAGCTTTAACCACACCTCAGACTGTTGTGTTTACACCACTTTATTTTTCAGTAGAGGGGAAGAGTTCCTGGTCCTCCACATTCAAGGTAACATATGTTATCAGATTTGAACAAGCTTTGCCAGCAGGATGGATGTTAAAATCTCATTGTGAATTAAATTTGCTTTTTCCTGATTACTACTAACACTGGGCATCTTTTTATTATGTTCATGGACCATGTTTGTAGTTTCTCTTCTGTGGAAAATTTTTTTTATTCTGTGCCATTTTTCTCATCCTGCTAATTGTATTTTTCTTCCTGATTTATAGGAAGATTTCTTTCCTTCTTCCTTCTTTTCCTTCCATTCTTCCTCTTCCTCTTTTCCCTCCTCCTCCTCCCCGTCCTCATCCTCCTCTTTCTCCTCGTTCTGGTTACTAATCCTTTGTTGGGTAACATGCATTAGAAAAATCTCACAGTCTTGAGCCTGTCTTTTCATGTTGTTTATGGTAATTTTGGTTGAGCACTTTCTTGATTTTAAGCTTCTTAATTCCTAAATTTTAAGTTGAGTTTCATACCTAAGGATTTAATACAGTGATAATTTATTTCTCTGTATGGTTTGAGATGGGAATTTCATTGCATTTTTTAAAATACACATCATAGGGGCACCTAGCTGGCTTGGTCAGAGCAACATGTGGCTCTTAATCTTGGGGTTGTGGGTTCAAGCCCCATATTGGGTGTAGACATTACCTAAAAATAAAATAAAATAAAAAAATATGCATCATTTATTGACTTTTTTCCCCACTGATTTTTGAATATCAATTTTCTATATATGTGTGAATGGGGCTCCTGGGTGGCTCAGTAGGTTAAGCATCTGACTTCGGCTTAGGCCATGATCTCATGGGTCGTGAGTTCAAGTTCCACATCAGGTGAATTCGAGCTCCACTTTGGGTGAGCTTGAGCCCCGCATAGTGTGAGCACAAGCCCCACATCTGGTGAACACCCTTGCTTTGGGTAAGCATGAGCCCTGCTTCGGGAGAGTCTCCCTCTTCCTCCCCCTTCCCCTTGTGGGATTCTCTCTCTCTCTCTCTCTCTCTCTCTCTCTCCCTTTCTCTCTCTCTGCCCCTCACTCACTTGCACCCTCTCTCTCTCTTAAAAAAATAATAAATAAAAGAAACATATAAACGTGAATGTACGTAACATCTTTATTCTTTTCTGATGGTTTTTCTATTTGTTCATCAATATCTCTGAGTTAATATGACTTTCCATGGTCTTGATGTATGGTAAGTAACTCCCACCTTATCTTTCTTCAGAATTCTTTATTCATAGGTTTTTATTATTCCATATATCTTTTAGGAGAAGCTTTTTAAATTTTGTGAAAAACTTCATTGGGGAGTTTTATTGGAATTGTACTTGATTTATAAAAAATTTTGGAGAGAAAAGACATTTTAATGATATTGAGTCTTACTCTACACGAACATGATACATCTCCATTTATTCAGTTTTCTCCAAAAAGGATTTTCCTATCTCTTCTTAGTTTTATTTCTCAGTAACTTATCACTTTTGTTCTTATAACTAGGAATTTTTGTCTAGTACATATTCTGTCATTACTGAAAATATATAAAAGGAACTGTAAAACTCAATAATGAGAAGCCCCTAATCAAACCGAGTTAAAAGACTTGGCCAGTTTAATAAAGAAGACATCGGGATGGCCAATAAGCACATAGGATGGTGCTTGGGATTTTTAATTATTAAGGATATGAAAGTTAAAACCACAACACAACGCTGGGGCGCCTGCGTGGCTAGGCATCCAACTCTTGGTTTCAGCTCAGGTCATGATCTTGCAGTTTGTGGGTTTGAGCTCCATGTTGGCTCTGTCCTGGCTGCACGGAGCCTGCTTGAGTAAAGATGTGGAGTAACTAGAAGAACTCTCTTATATTGCCTGTGAGAATGTAAAATGGTACACCTAGGAAAAATGTGGGTTTTTATAAAGTTAAACATTTCCCACCTATAACCCAGCAATCCACACTAGGCATTTACTCAAGAGAAATAAACACATATGTTCACGAAAAGGATTGTATGTAAATATTTATAGACACTATTCAGAATATCCCAAACTGGAAACAACCCAAATGCCCATCAACAAGAGAATGGGTAAACAAATTATGATGTATTTATACAGTGGAATACCAGCAGCAATAAAAAAAGAACAAACTATTGACCATTTCAACAGCTAGAATGACTCTCAGGTTTTTGGGTTTTTTTGTTTTGTTGTGTGTGTTTTTGTTTTTTTGTTTTTGTTTTGTTTTGTTTTGTTTTTAGAGAGACTGTGTGTGCAAGCAGGGGAGAGGGAGAGAGAGAATCTCAAGCAGGCTCCACCCATGCTTCCCGTGAGCCTACCATAGGGCTCCATCTCACAACAGAGAGATAATGACCTGAGCCCAAATCAAGAGTCAGCCACTAGGGGCGCCTGGGTGGCTCAGTCGGTTAAGCGTCTGACTTCGGCTTGGGTCATGATCTCACAGTTTGTGAGTTCGAGCCCCGTGTCAGGCTCTGTGCTGACAGCTCAGAGCCTGGAGCCTGTTTTGGATTCTGTGTGTCCCTCTCTCTCTGCTCCTCCCCCGCTCATGCTCTGTCTCTCTCTCTCTCCTTCAATAATAAATACAAAACATTAAAAAAATTAAAAAAAAAAAAAGTCAGCTGCTTAACTGACTGAGCCACCCAGGCGCCCCCTGAACCTCACGTTTATGTGAAACAGATGAAATTCAAAGCCAGGCAAAGCTAAACTGTGGTGATAGAAATTCTAATAGTAGCTCCCTATGGGGTAATGAGGATTGACTGTGTAAAGGGGCTCATGGTGCCTGGAAATGTTTATCTTTTTTTTTTTTTTTTTTTTTAAGATTTTATTTTTAAGTACTCTCTACACCCAGTGTGTGGCTCAAACTTACAGTTCCGAGTTAAAGAATTGCACATTATCGACTGAACCAGCTAGGCGAAATGTTTGTATCTTGATTGGAGTGTTGGGTACATACATGTATACATTTGTCAAAATTCATCAAATTGTGCATTTCACCGTATGTCAGTTTCATCTTGATTTTTTTTTAATTGGAAACATGGATGCTCTTGAAGTCGTTTTCCACATTTTAATTAAAAAGTGCCAGTGTTTTCTACACTGATTATCTTGTGAATTTTTTCATTATTTCTGTCGGACACTAACATCTGGGTTATGTTTTCATAATTATGAGGCATAAATGGGATTGCTTTTTGCTCCTTGTACAAAAAGCCAAAGGTTAGTTAAGCTCTATTGTTTTTAAGTCTATTTTGTATTTTCAGCCAATCCTGTATTTTAACTTACAGGTTTCACAATTTTTTTTTCAGTTTATTTTTGTATTTTTGAGAAACAGAGCAGAGGAGGGGCAGAGAAAGAGGAAGACTAGAGAATCCCAAGCAGGCTCAGCACTGTCAGCACAGAGCCCAATGTGGGGCTCGAACTCATGAACTGTGAGATGATATCCTGAGCCAAAATGAAGAGTCAGACACCTAACCAACTAAGCCACCCAGGCGCCCCCAGGTTTTACACGTTTAATACTTACATGAATATCACTTAAATTTGTCCATATAATGGTTAGGTGTCAGGAAGCCCACCTGTTATGTTAACTTCCATTGTCACTATTCATTTGGTATTTATTGAACCTAATTTATTTCCAACGGTGTTTTAGACATTGGGGATACAGTAGTGAAGCAGACACACAAGGAAGGACCCTCTGCTCACAGAGCTTGCAGACTACTGAGGGAGGAAGCTGACAATAAACACAATACACTCGATGCCTTGAGATAGCACTTTGAGCGCTGGGAGGAGCTCTAGAAAGGAACTGGAGGGGCCGCTTTCCACTGGGTGTTCACCGAGAGGCTTCGGTGGTGACCTCCCAGCCAAATACAGGAATAGCAGGGCCATGTTCACTCTGTGAAGTCATGGGGGAGGGTTTGAATGTAGCTTTTTGTACCTTTATTATTAGACAGCCTTGATCATAATCCCTGATCATTTTCTCGGTTGGTCTTCGTTGTATTTTTCTTAATTACCCCTTTCTGAGTCTGGTTTGTGTGTGTGTGTGTGTGTGTGTGACTTTATGGTTGTGTGACACTTTGAACTCTTGTAGCTTTGGGTTTTTCCTGGTAACTAGTCTGGATTGTTGACTTTTTAAAAATTTTTTTTTAAAAGTTTATTTATTTTTAGAGAGCAAGAGAGAGAAAGAGCATGCATGAGCGAGGGAGGAGCAGAGAGAGAGAGAGGGAGAGAGAGAATCCCAAGCAGGCTCTGCACTCTCAGTGAAGAGCCCAACACAAGGCTCAATCATGAACTGTGAGATCATGACCTGAGCTGAAACCAAGAGCTGGGTGCTTAACCGACTAAGCTACCCTGGTGCCCCTAGATTGTTCACTCTTACCAACAGACCATTAGTCTCCACAAAGATCCCCTTTGCATGTATTTAATCAAGTACGTTTAGAAGAGACAGTTTCAGTACACACAGAAGTGGAGATTAAATTTATGTAGTTTTGACAATGGCCCTTCCCTATATCTTCTCTTCTGAGCCCACGTTTTAGAATCCTAAAGGTGTTTGGGAACCTTTCTCTTGGCATTGTCAGTGCCTCAGTTCTGTGTGTAAATTTATGAGCTTAGCAGCCTTAGGACTCTCCTAAGGTTATTTTCTGCTCCTAAGAGGACATTTTGGGTAAAGTTGTCATGAATTAAAAAGTTGAGAATGAAGTTCATTCATAAGCAAAAGTAAGTAGGAGTGGTTTCTTTTCCTGGTGTAATAGTTATAGTTTATCATCTTGGTGTTTAAAAATATCAGTTATATTTTGAGGAGTTTGGTGTATGAATAGACAGAACAAAAATGTACATCTTTTTAGTGGTCCTTCAAGCTGGCACTTTCTAAAAGCTCAAGTGTCTGTCTTTCATCCTCCTCTGCCCTGCCTCCAGCCAAGCTCCATATGTCCAGGTGAGTTGGACACCTGATCTCACGTTGTGTAATCAGAAAGGAAGAAGAAAATTGGTTCCCCAAATGCCTGCCCCTCCAACAGTTCCCATCATGTCTGATCACAAGTACTTGGAGGGCACATGTCTCATAATCTGTGTCTCCTGGAGACCAAGACTGGGAAGCTTTGGAGAGTACCCTCCAAGTGTACCCAGGAGCCCCTCTAAAGGCCTAATCCCAGTGGGTTCATGGGCACCGGTGTGCTTGGAAACCAACTCAGAGGCTCACAGGACAGCAGCAAGTAAGAGTATCTCTGAGGATTTGCATATGTGACCGGGGGCTCATCTCATCATCCTTTGACAAAATATAGAAAATAAGTGGTCCTTCTCAGTGTCAGGAATTAAACATGTGGAAGAAAGTTTGAAATTGTGTCTGTTAGGTTAATTCGCAAAATATTCAGGTTTTGTTGTTTATTTGCTTTTTTGCTGTCAGTCTTAAAAAAGTTAATTCTTGCTCGGTTCAAGGGTAAGGCTGACTTCACTTTTAATTTTTGAAACACAAGCATAAGATAAATTAATTCATTTTGAGCTAAGTGTTTACTGTGTCAAAAATAATTAGCTAACATGGTCTCAATTTACATAATTTCCAGAATCTTTTATTTAGACAGTTAACAGATTCAGAAAGTGTGTATTGCTAGAAAAGGCAGCTAATAGGAGAATAGGGATGCTAATTATTTGGTTGATTCCGAGACTACTGTGTACATCTCATTTCAGGGTATATGAACACTTTTCTGCAAAAGCTCCATTTTGCTAATGTGGCTCCAATATAGACAGTGTGATTTTGTGTGTGTGTGTGTGTGTGTGTGTGTGTGTGTGTGTGTGTATTTAATGACCATAGACACAACTCAGGGCTCTTTCTTCTTCTTCTTCTTCTTCTTCTTCTTCTTCTTCTTCTTCTTCTTCTTTTTTTAATGTTTATTTTCGTGTGAGAGAGAGAGAACATGCTGGTGCCTTAGATGGGGAGGGGCAGAGAGAAAGGGAGACACAGAATCCGAAGCAGGCTCCAGGCTCCGTGCTGTCATCACAGAGCCCGACACGGGGCTTGAACCCACAAACTGTGAAATCATGACCTGAGCCAAAGTCGGATGTTTAACCTACTGAGCCACCCAGGTGCCCCAACAATAAATTATTTAAATTGCTACAATGTGTTCCATTACATTGTTTGAACCCATCACCATTAGTGAACCACCCAGGCGCCCCAGAGGTCTTATTTCTTTAACTTGGCGCCTCCTTCACAGCCGTATGCTCAGAGATGTAAACTATGCACTTCTGTCAATCTGGCTTTCTTTTTTTGAAGACCAAACTCATTGGATCATACTTAAAAACTTAAAGAATTTAAGTTTAAAAATCTTCTGTGGAATTTACCTGAATTTTTTGGTTGGGTAGCTGCTTGGCATGGTGTAAATCCTTCAGTCATTTTATTTGAAAATACGACTGGACTTGGTCAAGCTCTTCAGGGACAGGGACTTTTGTATGTCCAGTGCCCTGCATCCACATTCCCTAAAGCAGTAAAATGAGTGGGACAAGGAGACTTGTTCTGTTTACTTCACAGAGTTTATTGATTCCTGCCCTGTGGGTGTTTACTTAGCGCCTTTTATCTCAAAGCTTTGGCTTTGACCAAGGGCCTTGAAGAGGTGAGGAGATAAGCAGCTGCTGCTGGCACCAGTTGAGCTTGAGTCACAGGTGTGGGAAGCTGTTTTCACTGCCAGGAATAGAGAGACTCATTCAGGTTACCTCAAATAATAGAGCAATTTTCTTGTAAGGACACTCTGAGATTAAAGAAGGCTCAAATCGGTTAT
The DNA here is from genome assembly GCF_014898765.1 of Herpailurus yagouaroundi. NCBI lineage: Eukaryota > Metazoa > Chordata > Mammalia > Carnivora > Felidae > Herpailurus > Herpailurus yagouaroundi. Next base: position 83,475,187 of record NW_024412391.1, read on the forward strand.
ACTTCTGGGTCTCCTGAGAGCAGAGGAATTAAGACTAATCCAGTGGAATATAGTCTGGGAATGGAGGAGATCACTGGTTAGACAAGCTTAGATACAGGAACATAGGACTCTTCAGTATTCCACTGGAATGGCAGTTGGGAGAAAGTCAAACCTATATGAATATTGCCATAGTTTTCCTTGAGCATTCACTAAAATCGTAGAGAATATCCCTTAGAAGTGTTAGGAGTTGGTGATACGTGGGTGTAGCTCAGTTGGTTGAGTGTCTGACTCTTGATTTTGGCTCAGGTCATGATCCTGCAGTCATGGGATCGAGCCCTGTGTCAGACTGTGTGCTGAGCCTGTTTGGGATTCTCTCTCTATGGGATTCTCCCCCATTCACATGCACTTGCTCTCTCTCAAAAAAAAAAAAAATGCTAGGAGTTTTGTAAATCATATTTGCTTGCTTTTTCAGACAGATGATACATTTCCTATTTTTTTCCTTTTGTATTCTTCTAGTCTGCAGTATTGTGTGTGTGTGTGTGTAAGTAAATGCACACAGAGCATCCACAGAATAGGAAAATCTGAAGATGGAAACCAGGAGTCTGGGAAAACTTAATTTGACTTGTCATATTTGAAAACATCATCTGTTAACCTTTTCTTTTGTGAGTTTATACTGCTGTCTACTTACTATGTTTTGGAAAATGGTAATATTAAAATTGGTCATAGTAACTCACAGTAAATAAACATCAGTTTCTTATATTTGAATAGGATTTTGGAATTTACAGGCATTTTCAAAGATGTTTTCTTTAAGTTCTTTAGTTTGTTTTAGTTTTTTTAATTCTTTTCTGAAGTTCTTAAAAAAATTTTTTTTTAGTGTTTATTCATTTTTGAGAGACAGAGACAGAGTGCGAGTGGGAAAGGGGCAGACAGAGAGGGAGACACAGAATTCAAAGCAGGCTCCAGGCTCTGAGCTGTCAGCACAGTGCCCAATACGGGGCTCGAACCCACAAACCATGAGATCATGGCCTGAACCGAAGTCGGGCGCTTATCCGACTGAGCCACCCAGGCACCCCTCTGAAGTTCTTTTAAAATTCTTTCTTAAACCCCCCTGTGAAAGGAAGCAGGCACGTCTTATTTTTCATATTTTAGAAGTTGAGAATTGAAGTCAAAGTTACACTATCCATCCCAGGTGTCACAGAAGGTGTTGGGGCGTGGCCCCAGTCAGGGCAGGCCTCCTGACATCCAGTTGGCTACCCTGCCCTTGTGTGGCAGCCCTCGTTGACAGAGTTAACCGGATATTGGCAGTGTCCTTCCTCACCTCCCTCCTACTCCCCTTCTCTGTACCTAGTTCCTGAGAGAGAACACGGGCACACTGGGCCCAGATGTACATTGCTTTCTTCACAGCAAGACTCCCATCCTGAATCACAACCTTCTTCCTCATTTTGGTAGCTACACTAAAAAATCTAGAGAGATTGTGGAGATTACTATTAGTTTTTTTTTCTTAATGTTTATTTTTGAGAGAGCACGCATGAGTGGGGAAGGGGCAGAGAAAGAGGGGGACAGAGGATCCAGAGTCTGATGTGGAGCTTGAACTCACAAACCACAAGATCATGACCTGAGCTCCTGAAGTTGGATGCTGAACCCACGGAGCTACCCAGGCGCCCTGAGGTTGCGATCAGTTTGCCAAAACTGTGCAAGAAACACTTGTGCTTCGTCCCTGCAAACGGGTATGGAAGGATATGGATATAAGGGATTGAGTTCTTGGTAATTGTTGTCAGAACCCAGTGTTTACCTTGACTACTACATATCACTTGCCTGGTGCTCTCATCTCCTTAATTGCCCCGATACCATGTCCCATTCACTATTGGGAGGTAGAAATGATAGTCATATAACTTGTCTACTCACAATTTAAAAATTGATACAATTTCTAGCAAAAATATAAAGGAGAAATAAAGGAAAGTAATCCATAGTAAGTAAAATGTATACCAGCAGGTGTGGACTTCAGTATGTACGTGGTCATTTAGTACTGGTGACTCAGATACCTGAAGTGGCATTGCTGCAATGACATGATTTTTTTTTTAATGTTTATTTCTTTATCTTGGGAGAGAGAGTGTGTGTGAACAGGGGAAAGGGAGAGAGAGAGAGAGCAAGAGAGAGAGAGAGAGAGAGAGAGAGAGAGAGAGAGAGAGAGAATCCCAAGCAGGCTCCATGCAGTCCGTGTAGAGCCCGATGCAGGGCTGAATCTCACAAATCGTGAGTTCATGACCTGAGCCAAAATCAAGAGTCTGATGATGCTTAACAGACTGAGCCACCCAGGCATCCCAATGACATGATTTTTTGAAATGATGAATGTCTATTAGTAAAATTCCAAAAAAAAAAAAAAAAAACAAAATGCAAAAAAATCCTACAAAATCTTTTTGATTTATGGGGTAGTTGTGGCAAATGTAATGTATATTAAAACTGTGTAAAATAATGGTGTTTATATATAAACATTGGAATGATCGAGGTTCTGATGGTTATAAGTTGACTTTTTTTGCCAATCTGAATGTCCAGTGGGATACTTGAAAGCAGTGCAGGACAGAATGGTGAGATTCAGGACAGTTGTTGGTTGTGCATTGTCCACCAGATGCCAAGGACGTCCTCTGAATTACTTTGACAATTGGAAAAAAATGCCTCCACAAAATTAGAATACACTTTCTAGATGGTGATGGCACTTGCATTGCAAATCTCTGCCTTAAACACTTCAGAAAGATGTAGAAACCTAAGGGATCCCAAGAGAACAAAGACTTCCCAACATTTCAGATCAGAAACTACTAGTGCTGTGATTTCATTGTCTCAAGAGCCTGGAGAGAGCAAGAGGGGAATGTCTACTCTATTTTTGCTGCAAGGCTGAGATAGGTTTTTTTGCCTTCCTCATGTCTTTGTTTGCCTGCACTATCTCTTCTCAGCATTCCTGGGGTGGAAATGTTTTGCACTCTCTCTGTTCTCTGTCCTTGGAGTTTGCCGGGGAGGCTTTCGAAATCTAGACTAGGTTCTGAAGGTGATGTGAAAAAGGGGTTTGAAAGTGTCTAAGAAAACTTCTTCCTTTATGTGGTAAATATACATAACATTCAGTTTACCCGATGAAAGGTTTTTTAATAGAAGTAATTTGTCACTTTGCAAATATATGGTTAAATTATTGTGGTATATACATAATGGTAACTATCTCCCTTGATCAGCTGGAAAGATAGAATTTTCTGTTAACTGTAGTATTTTAATCATAGGGCTTGTGAATTGTTTCACAGAATTAATCCTGGGGCACCTGGGTGGCTCAGTCAGTTAAGCGCCCGACTTCTGCTCAGGTTATGATCTCATGGTTTGTGGGTTCAAGACCTGTGTCGGGCTCTGTGCTGACAGCTCAGAGCCTGGAGCCTGTTTCCAATTCTGTATCTCCCTGTCTTTCTGTCTGTCCCTCCCCTGCTCATACTCGGTCTCTCCCTCTCAAAAATAAATAAACATTTAAAAAATTTAAACTTTGAAAAAAAAATTAATCCTTGGTAACAGTGGGAATCCACATGGAAGGAAATATTTACCTATTATTGTGTGATTTCAGGAGTTAGCAATTTTGCTTTCTCTTTTCTCTGAGGCAGCATTTTGGTGCTAGATGTGCCTCGGTTCACATTCTCCAGCTCTGCCACAGAGTGGCTTTGTGATCTAAAGCAAATGAATATCTCTGAGCTTTACTGTAAAAATGTCCTCATCAGTAATATGGCCACGCTGATATTTAATACAGTTATTGCAAAGGTTCCTGTAAAACATTTGACACAGTTTTGTTCTAGTACAAGTTCCTATGTATCCACATTTTTCATGGAGTATAACCACGGTGCAGATAAAATTTTTGTCTTTTTAACGAATTTTTTTTGAGTTTATTTATTTATTTTGAGAGAGAGCACGAGTGAGTGGGGGAGGGGCAGAGAGAGAGAGAATGGGTGCTGCAGCCCAGAGAGATCATGACCTGAGCTGAAACCAAGAGTTGGAATCTTAACTGACTGAGCCCCTCTGGGTACCCCTTTCTTTGTCTTCTTTTTTAACCTGACCTATTTCCATAGTGTAAACAATGTTTATAATTACTGTTTTGAAGTATTAAAAAGTATTATAGCATATAATGACATTTTGCCACGAAATATACTGTGGACATGATGTCCTTTCTGTGTATAATATGAACCTTAACCTTACCTGCTTATCTCAAGAAATAAAGCTCTTGAAAACCTCACTTCTTGCCATAACTGTTAGCAAAAGCAGGAGGAAACAACAGGCCTGAGTTGAGTCTGGGCAGTGGGCCCATCGTAGGCTTCCCAGGTGAGAGATGCACGTCCACAGACCACCCTTTAGTATGCCGTTTTGGAGGCCTTGACCTCCGGGCTGCACAGAAATGATCAGAACTATAAATATTAAATCTGAGAATACCAAAGATATACTGTGCTTCACTTCATAATGATTTCAGTGTAAATGAGCATTTTTCATTTTGTCTTCTCTTTTTTTTTCATTGTGAAAGTGATGCTGCTACATAGAAGTCTCCTGTCGACCAAGAAAGAATCCACTGAAGGTTTAAGCAGACAGACATTTATTTGGGCTAATTAGAATTGCAATTCAGGAAGCACAGATTCAGGGAGAAACCCGAATCCTAGGTTGTTGCTGGATCCAAGGAGCTCAAAGGACAGGGTCGAGTTATCAGTCAGAGGGCCAAGGGTATAGTTCTCGTTCAGGTCCTCTGTGCAGCACAGGGATTGAAACTAAATTACCTGGGATTGGTTGGGTTAATATGCAGATAAGGGGTTGAGCTTGTTCAACTGCATTGGCTCCTTTTGAAGTGCAGAGTGAGGTGAATTCTGGTGTCCCCATGAGGAGGAAGTTCACGCCCAGCTGAGGGCTTGCAGCTGGCTGAAAGGGTTTTTTTCCTTAAAGGTCATGGTTTTTCTGATGAGGTCGTGCATAGATTCCTCCTCCTCTGTGGCCCCCCAGCTCTGTTTTAAAAAGAGACTCTGTTAGCTAGGCTTGTTTCCTGTATTTTGAAATCTCCTTTTATAAGACATATTGATTTTTCTTTCCCTAGTAGTATTTCTGTTAGATAAATCTCTAAAAGTGGAGACACACAAACCCTGCATGGTCCTTGATGTGATTGCCAAGTTGTTTCCAAAGATACTATGTAGATTTACATAGAGATCCCTAGTCAAGTAGTTTCAGCCATCCAAAACTTGGGATTTTTTAAAATTTAAAGTGTTTTGTGGGAGACTAATTTAACAGGTGAAATTTTAATTTTAATTTCTTGGCTACTAGTGAATTTAAACATTTAATTTTCATATATTTGTGACACTTTCTTTTGCATTATTTATTCTTATTTTTCCTCTATTAACTTATGTAATAATATGTATAATAATATGTAATCATATTGTTTTGTTTTTTTCTTTTAGCTCCGGTAATAAACCGATTCACAAGGCGCGCCTCAGGTAAGCCAGCCTGTATTGTGATTTTACTTATTAATGGTGACATTTCGTAACTAATAATAGTGGTATTGGACAAGAAGATATGGTGGGAATAATTACTGTGGACTAATGATTTATTTGTCGGTCATTTTCCCTGAAAACAACCATGTGATGTAATCAAGAACTAGGAAATAATTGGAAATGGCCTCTCAGTGTTTAAACTTACAATCAGACGGTGCATTGGAGCTAATGCACCTTTTTTTTTTTTAAAGGAAATCCCAGTTTCTTTATTATTGACAACCATCAACTGGTTGTTGGAAGTAGGAGACTAAGTGAAACCTCATACCTGCCCAAGGGCTTTCTCCTGAGCCCCACCATACAAAGGAACGTCTCAAACCTATGCCCTTTCCTCCCAAACTCCAAAAATTAGGGGGATTATTCAAAACTATCTCCAATGAGTAAACTCAGTGGTTAAAGGTTTCTTCTGGGGACCAGTGACAAAGTTAGCCTTATTAATGAAGGCCACAGACCAAGCCAGAAATGCCTAAAGAAGTAAGGGTCCTTGAGGGAAAAATCCTAGTACAGACTCCATACCTAGGCATTTTCTGTTAGGTTTAATATAATCTAGGCAGACTGGGCAGGTCCACTAAGAGGAAGGATGAAAACACTGCCCGGTGGAGACATGTGAGTGGTGGACAGCAGCTGATACTCTGACCCAAGCTTGGAAGGCGGGCATTTCCTCCTCCATCATCAGAGATCTCTCCCTTCTTCCAGTGAAAGTTGGCCACAGCAGTGGAGGCCTTCCCAGAGGGTTCCTGTCAATTCCCTGAAAGCCTCCTTAAAATCAGAAGCAGCACCCTGCCTAACTGAGACAGAGCCAAAGGGAAAACATAAATAAAAGGCCCAGGCCTCAGGCAGGGCCTGTGGTTAAGGAAGGGGCAGGACCTCAAAGGTGAGGAAGCACTGACAAGGCAGGGATTCTATTTGTCCTTCTTGCTTTCCCGTCTGGCGCTTCGGTGGTGGTTGGGGCCACAGGCTGCTCCTCAGGGATGTGATCTCCAGCCTTTGATAGCTTCTTGGCCCGTTGATACAGCTCATTCAAATTGAATTCTTGGATCACATTCTCCTCAGAAGGTGCAAGAGACAGCTCATCCTTTTTTGTCAATCTGTGGCTGCCGCATGACCTCCTTGCCACCTTGGAACAGGATCAGAGTAGGGAGCTGCTTGGCGAGGGGCGACATGCTCACTTTGTACCGTGTACTAACATCAGTGTGGCGTCCAACGTCCACCTTCCCCAAATTTAGCCCTGTACAGTTGTACTTGAGGGAGAGGTAAGCATAGATAGGAGCAAACGACTGGCAGTCATTAGACCAATCGGCAAAGAACGCCACAATCTAGGTGACCCTCCTTTTCCACTCCAGCTCTTCATCAATGGTTTTGTCATTGAAGTACTTGATATACTCAGGGCCCATATCCGGCTGGGGGGGGGGGGGGCTTGCATGTCATCAGGAACACTATGCGAAGTGTGATGTAAAGCAGGCCCATACGAAAATCCAGACGGAAGAAAAGAATTGCATTGGCCACTTTACTAAACATGAAGTTGTTGCCTGTATGTTGCTCCACAGCGATAGATCTGTGGTTCTTCATCATCCTGGTGGCACTGAGGAACATCAGGATCTCTCCTCCTTTCCAGTCAGTCACACAGGTTGCCGTTTTCGCGTTGCGTGGGGAGACTCCCAATGCACCTTTTTAAATGGAGACCCTCACCCCAGTTTTATTCCTGCTCTTGATCAGTTATTGTCTACATGGTTAGCTGATGTACCAGCCACAGTTCAGAGGCAGTGATTTAGAAGATGGGTAAAGGACACCCTAGAAACAGTGGTGGATGAGAGTTTTTAAGAAGGGACAGGATAACTGAAAATACGGGTGGGAGAACTTGTCGTCCTGAGGCCATTTGGAATGGGAGCTAATTGCTTTACATTTGTTAATGCCCCTGAGGCTCTTGCTGTCTTAGAGATATCATAGGAACCGAATGCCTAGTCACAGTGATAGACCTTCGCCACTCACGAGTGCTTGAATTAGATTCTTGGTACGGTGCACTACCTGCATTGGTAGGGAATACTGGACATAGTTGAGAACATTTCTGTCCAAAATGGTTTAAGTAAAGTGAGTTTGGGCATTGAAGTGGATCAACTATTTGGAAAAGTTACTTCCATGGAGTGCCTTCTTCTCTGAAGACAAATGACACTGCTAGGTTTGATTTGAGAAAATTACTCTTTCTTTGAAATATGACTAGAATTTTTTTGTTGTTGTTGAAAAACATAAGGTAGATGTTTCAGACACATCATTTTTGACATTTACATAACACAGATGAGTAATTTATTTCATAAAATCACCTCATTTCCATCTGTGCTGTATCATTAAAGGTGTTTTAAGGTTAAGTTTTATTTTTTATCTCCTGGCAATTACTGGTACAATTTATTCTTTTTTTTTTGTTAATTTTTTTTTTAACGTTTATTTATTTTTGAGACAGAGAGAGACAGAGCATGAACGGGGGAGGGTCAGAGAGAGGGAAACACAGAATCTGGAACAGGCTCCAGGCTCTGAGCTGTCAGCACAGAGCCCGACGCGGGGCTCGAACTCACGGACCGCGAGATCATGACCTGAGCCGAAGTCGGCCGCCTAACCGACTGAGCCACCCAGGCGCCCCTGGTACAATTTATTCTTATTCTGTAGTGACCAAATCTGTGAGGAAAGAGGCAGGGATTAAGTAGATGTGCTGTGTGGGGATAGTATCTACTTCATCCTCCTGAGCTTTTTGTATGCTGAAGACATACTTATTTTAAATGTTGCAAACAAGGAGCGGATTGTAATCGCTTTTGCGGAATGAGGAATTCTGCTTTCTGTCAGCAAGGCATCGGACGTTATCCCAGAGTAGAGCCATCAAATGTGAAGGTGCTCCAGTGCAGGGATGTTGTCTTTTATGAGCAGTGGTGGCAAAAGAGAGGAGCAATAAGATGGAATCTGTAGTGTGGTACCTTGTCTTCTTGTAAAATTCTTTCCACAGCCACATAGTTTAGGAGTTTTAGATTAAATTGTCTCCTTTTCTGTATCAAACTGTGTGATATGAGACATTTATATCTGGGCAAGTTGCATTAGTGTTTGTTGTACAGTATACTTACCATCAACTGATAAATCAGGGGTTCCAGCATGTAGGTAAATTTTGAAGCACCATTATTTTCGTATCTCTACCACCACTAAGTCTGTGTCCGGTGTATCTTGGGAAGACTTGGTTGGAGATGTAGAGAAGGTGGAATGCCAGCAAAGAAACACTCATTAAAGTCAAACGTTGTGCTTATTCCTAGAATCACGGGCAATAGGAAATGTCAGGAAACAATCTGACTTAAAGAAAAACAAACAGGATGATGTCAAGCTTAAGGGTTGCACTATGTACAGCAATAAGCCTCAAAAGGAGTAAAAATTGTTACCCTAGTAATATAACATGCTGAAACTCATTATGAGAGTGAATCTTGACATGGAAGGAAAAGACGACCAGCTTTTGGAGACCCCCTGTGCTAAGCATTTTATGTACATCTTCAGTCTTTCAGGCAAGGAAAATAAAATTATATTTACTACCTTAGATAAAAAGAGCAGTGCTATAAGAAGGAAAAAAAGGAATGGGACCTGTTAATCATCTACATGTCTGTAATTTATTTGACTTTCTAATTTTTTTATAGAAGTTTGTCTAAAACTATTCCAGGAAAGAAGAATATTCGAACAGTCTTAAGCCATCCCGAGGAGGAAATTCTGTAGTTCTCTTTGTTAATTTAGTGGCTCAAAGTAACTTAATTTAGTAGTAGAGATATATGTCAGTTTCTTTTAAAGTATCATTTCCTGAAAATAATAAATGTCTACTTAAAATGTAGAACTTCATACTTGGTCATTAACAATAATTGTTAGGATATCTTTTTCTGATGGAGTTTTATTTCAGAAATAAATTTTCTTTTCAGAAATAAACTATAAAACTTATGTAAGACCTTTAATTTCGAAAAAAAAATAAGTCAGGTAAAATCAACCAGAAGCTTATGCGATATGAGTTTTTTTCTTATTCACTATTTTTAAATAATAATTACAACAGTAACTCCTGTGTAACATGATATAACATGCTATGGGTATTGCTAGGTAATCAGTCGCTGTTGATTGAGTGAAAACAGAGAATATGTTACAATATATTTCTCAACTTGTGGCTGAATTCTCTAAATCTTTTAGGTTTTGGCTTTTGCTATTCATACTCCATCTTTCAAAAATGAATATTTCAACCTGAGTAATTGGAATAGAACATTTCTCCTTTTTGTGTCTTTTTCATTTATTATAGTTCATGAGGATGAGGCAATGCTTATGTTAAAAAAGTATTTAACAAATACATCATTTAGGATCATTTTGGAGAGCCTGGGTGGCTCAGTCAGTTGAGTGTCCAGCTTCAGCTCAGGTCATGATCTCGTGGTTCATGAGTATTGAGCTCTGTGTTGGGCTCTGTGCTGACAGCTCAGAGCCTGGAGCCTGCTTCAGATTCTGTGTCTCCCTCTCTCTTTGCTCCTCCCCCACTCGTGCTCTGTCTCTCTCTATCTCTCAAAAATAAATAAACATTAAAAAAATTATTTAGGATCATTTTTGTACCTTAAACAACACTGTTTCTGCTCAACTCTCTTCATATGTTTTTAGTGCCTGCCTACAAACCTGTCAGTTTTTATTTCTATACGTAGAAGGAATCTGTATCACCTAGCAATTTTCTTTTTTTTTTTTTTTTTTTAATTTTTTTTTTCAACATTTATTTATTTTTGGGACAGAGAGAGACACAGCATGAACGGGGGAGGGGTAGAGAGAGAGGGAGACACAGAATCGGAAACAGGCTCCAGGCTCTGAGCCATCAGCCCAGAGCCCGACGCGGGGCTCGAACCCACGGACCGCGAGATCGTGACCTGGCTGAAGTCGGACGCTTAACCGACTGTGCCACCCAGGCGCCCCACCTAGCAATTTTCTAACAATTCCTAGAGTCTTTAAGAGCATGTAGAGGTTTCACGGCTTCATAAGCTGGTTTTCCACTAGGTACAGGAATTAAAGTACAGTATGGGATGATTAGTGGAAACCCAGATGGGTGTTCGATTGGTTCAGTTCTGCAAAACATGACTGGAACTGTCAGGTGTCTTCCAAAATCCAAATGAAACATATCTTTGATATCTTCCTGACAAGCACCCCATAACCTTAATTTTATCATTTTTAAAAATTTTTATTTTTATTGAGATTCAGTCGACATATGACGTGTGTGTATTTAAGGTGTACAGTGTGTTGTGGCACATGGGTGGCTCAGTTGGTTGAGTGTCTGGCTCTTGATTTTGGCTCAGGTCATGATCTCAGGAATTGAGTCCACGTCAGGCTGTGCACTGACAGTGTGGAGCTTGCTTGGGATTCTCTCTCGCTGTCTCTCTGCTCCTCCCCCACTTGTACTTGTGCTCTCTCTCAAAATAAACCAAAACAAAAAAATTAAGGTGTAAGATGTGTTGATTTGATATATTTGTATGATGTAACATGATTACCCATAGCCTTATTTTTAAGCAGTACCCTGTGATCCTAGTTTCGAGCAAAAGAAATCCTACTTTTCTTCTTTTTTTTAACCCATTTCTGCTCTTCATCATCACTTCTTACCGGGACATCTTTTTTTAAATACACAGAAGTCATACATAATCTATTTTATAATAACATGAGCTATTATGTGATTATATGTAACATACATAAAATTAACATAAAATACACATAATCTATTTTAGAATTTTGATGGCATTAACATTGACTGTTTGGAGTATTTTGGAAGATTTTTCTTCTTGGAAAAATGGCAATATACCGTTCATTCTCATTATTAAAAATTAATGGTAGCAGTAGACACAGTCATTTGAAGAGTAAAACTTTACACAGACAACAGTCCTGTTGCATTGTTGTTCATCTAGTATATTATATGAGAAAGACTCTAGAATGTGGGATTTCACAGACTTGAGTTCAGATCACCTGTTTACTGTTTGGATTTGCATGTAAATTATTTACCACCTTGAGTTTTACTTTTTTCTTTTCATTTTCTTTCAGTTTGGGATCATAACAGCTATAGTCAGTCTTGTTACGATGGTTAAGCTAGATGATTTTTATAAAGCGGAGTGTCTAGGCTGTCAAAAATGTTAGCGGTCAACCGTCTTTTCTGCACATAGTTTAAAACAAAACAAAACAAAACAATAAAACCCTCAGTGCTGTGCCCTAGCCTGTCATAAACAAGCCTTGGGGCGTCACAGCACTATTGGATATCATTCCTTAATATGGGTCATCTCTTTTTACTGTTTTCACATTATGGCTTTTAAAAAGATTATAATGGTTTCCTCTGTGGGTTTGTCTCTGAATTGAAGAAAAAAGAAAAAAAAGAAATTTCTCTTTACTCTTGAGATAGTGCCTTGCAGTATGAAGTCAGACTTCTCTCTGATTTTGTTTAACCCCAGGATTTTACTTTGAAAAAAGTCAAGCCTATAGAAGAGTTTGAAGAATAGTTCAGTGAACACTTTTCTCTAGATTTCCCACTTGTTCCTATTTGACCCTTCTTGCTTTCGTACACACGCTCATACCCACACTTTGTTTTTTTACTGAACCTTTTAGGAATTATGAATACTTCATGTGTATCTGCTAAGAACAAGGTCATTGTTCTGCATAATACTACACTCAAGGAATTTAACCTTGGTACAATGCTGTTATCTAATATATACAGTCCAGTGTCCTCAGTTGTCTTGGTATTTCCTCTCTTCCTGTATAAAGGATAGCCAAGCTTATTCAAGGATTTTATGTTGCTTTTAACTGTCATGACTCCGTTTTTCTGATCTTTTACAAACTGACTCCCTAAAATTTTTGAAAGCTGCTTGCTTGCTTGCTTGCTTGCTTGCTTGCTTTCTTTCTTTCTTTCTTTCTTTCTTTCTTTCTTTCTTTTTTTCTTTCTTTTTGCAGTTCTGGAGGTTATCCATATCAATGAAACTGTTCCCTGTATCACCAGTTGTGAAGTCTTAGCTCACATGGGCATGTCCACTGTCTGGTCACAGTGCCCCGTTGGTGACCGTGAAGCATTTGCATCGAGTACTGCTTTATTTAGTACCGCTTTCACGGATACTGTTGAGCATTACTTGCTCTAATAAATACATAATTATTTCTTATAACAGAAGTGAAAATGGAACTCCAAATTATGAATTTGGTAATTTTCTTTTCTCATGTAGATAATTAGCCACTTTTCAATTTTTAACCATCATAAGAGCATTGAATTTTGTAGTGTATTTTTAACAGAGCTAAAGTTTTATAATTTTCTCTATGTTGGCATTTAGAGTAATTCAGAGGTGAAATTAAAGTCTTTAAATTTCACACACCCTACTGTGTAAAATGATATATTAAAAACTCAGTAAAATCACCAAAAACAGAAAATGATTAGTCCTCAGGAAAGTAGTGAAATAGCTAAAGTTCAGATCTTTTATTGAATCCAATTCAGGGGACATATGTTTCCTTGATTTAGGGAACATATGCTTCCTTTTGTTTTGTTGTAGAAATACTGTGTGGCTTTGGTGTTCATTGTTTTCTTTCTTTCAAGTTCTGTGATGAGAGCTTTTAACCCCCGTATTTTTTTTTCAAGAGGTCATTCTCATGTTGTCCAACTAATTTGCTGGAGTGTATATATCTACGTTAATACTTTATTTTTGAACTGAATCTTGGAAGCTCATTTCAAGCTTGCTAATCACGAACACTACATAATGCATACAAGGAGGATGCTGCTTTAATTAATTCACTAATTCATTCTGCAGACATCTACTGCATCCCTCCTGTGTGCCAGGCATAGTGGTAGGAGATGCCAGAAGATACGATGCGGCCCTTCGGAAGTTCACAGCCTAGCAGGGAAGCTGGCTGTGACTGTGGGTGGTGAATACCGTAATAGCCACGAAGGGAAAGGGAGAAAACATACAGTTCTTCCAGCACAGCTCACAGAAAGGGTGCTGGTCGCTAGAGCTTCTAACATGAGTTTCAGCAGGAGAACAAGGGGAGTATCTGTGCATTGTCACTAAGAGCTACCTGTTTTTATCATAAAGTCCTTTCTCCTCGGATGGTGCTCTCTTCTTACCCCAGCAGCAAGTACCTTGTGGCGTGGAGTAAACAGCTGCCTAAGGCTGTGGACAGCAGGGGCTTAAGGCCAGGATTTATTTCTGTGTTTAACTCACCATTCCTTCAAAATTTAGTGTCTCTCTTATCAGAAGAGACAGTATAGGCTCTGGATTCAGGGGGACCTGGGTTGAAATACCAGCTTTGCTACTCACATATCCACTTACTAAAAGTGTGTGTGTGGTGGTGGGGGTGGGGGGTGCCTGGGTAGCTCAGTCGGTTAATCATCCAACTTCTACTCAGGTCATGATATCACGGTTTGTGGGTTCCAGCCCCGCATCGGGCTCTGTGCTGACAGCTCGGAGCCTGGTGCCTGCTTTGAATTCTGTGTCTCCTTCTCTCTCTAACCCTCCCCTACTTGCGCTCTGTCTCTCTCTCAAAAATAAATAATAAACATTTTTTTAAAAAGTGTGGCGGGGGGAGGAGGGGCGGGGGGCTTCATCCCCTTATTAAGGCTCAGTTTCTCCAGGTATAAAATGGGATAATACACATCTCATAAGATTATCTTAGTGATGAAACAGTAGATAATCCGTGAAAAACACAACACAGTATTCTCTCCAGTTTGGTTTCACAGTATGAGCCTATGGTCCAGATGTGTCTTCTGGATAGACAGGGCTTCCCGGAGTCTGGACTGGATGTGAAGGTAGGTCAGAATAGCTTGTGGACTGCAAAGCTTGACATGGAGAATTCATTGGAAAGATGACATCTAGGGGCAAGGCTGAAATCAAGAGGCAGACGGTTTAACTGAGGCAGCGGGATGAAACCAGAGGGGCCAGCAGTGGGCAAGGGGGAGTGAAATGAGGGGGTGGAAAGTGGACCTAGAGAGTTCTCTGAGATGCCAGAGCACAGCACCCCCCGACCTCCCCCCCCCCCCCACACACCTGGGCTCTTTGTCTAGGCTTCTCCTTCCGGTGGGGTGGAAGTGGTTTTAAGCCACTTTATGTACCTGTTACCTTCCTGTGCCTAGACCAATGTTGAAATGGATTCTTGCCTGTGATGCGTTACGAATAAAACCAAGTGAGCAGTGGAAGTACTGCTCCTGTCTCTTCACGGCCTCTCCCCTGTCCTCCTCCCTGCTCCAGCAGTACTGATTTACTGACACTTCTTAAGCATGCCATGTGCTCGCATACCTTAGCATGCTGTGGTAAAGAGAGCCCGGTGGGATCCATGGGCAGTGTTGAGTCTCTGGTTCTTTTTGGTTAGGCCCAGGCATGCCGATAGACATCTCAAGGCCAATGAGAAAGTCTGTATCTCTTGAACCTAATTGCATTTTCTTCAAAATCCTCCTTGCACCCTCCAGGGAAGGGAGAAAGGAAGGCAGTAGTAAGAAACATGATCTGCAGTTCGGGGGGGGGGGGGGGGGCCGGGCCGGGCAGGGTTTCTTTCTGCTCCCAGGGTGGTCTGTCTTCACACCAGCAGATACAGAGGGACTTGGCAGATGGCTTGGGAAGCCTTTGTAGCCCATTGGGTCTCTCGTGTGTCTTGGTTCACTGCCAGCTGCCTTGTAGACCAGACACGAGTAGCTAGAATGCAAAGCATTCTCTGATTGTGATCAGAGGTTAGGTCACTGCTCCCCAAACTCTGTATGTATGTGGAGGGAGGATGAGTCTCCCTGCCCCCAGTCCATTGCAGGCCAGTACTTTTGTAAAATAGGGTAAACTTTCCACTGCAGCATCAAATGCCATAATAGACCCTAAACACCCCACTCTGTGTTCCCTTCCCTGTGGACTGCTGGCTTTGGGGGCCATGACCTCGGTGAGCTCTGTAGGAGATAGGCATGTTCTCCCAAAATGTTTTTATGAAGGAAAAGTGCACATTTACTCAAAAATCACTGATTATCAAAACCAAAAACCTTTTTTTTTACTCCTTTGGCATTTTGTGAGAACTACCTGAGTGTGAACGGTGCTCTTTGGAGTGGTAGAATGGTGGGGCCCTGCCCCACGCCACGGGGACACATGTCGCTGCCTGTACCCAGCACCCGCCTGTTCACCTGTTCATCTGAAACTCCAGAGGCTCCCCTTCTCTGGCTTTCCTATAACTCCTCCCCCAACTATGTCCCCTACCCCTCAGCATTATTTCTTTCTTTCTGGATGTCACCTGTAGGTAGGGTAGGTACTCAATGCTCCTGTTACACGTGTTTACACACGTCATTTGTGTTTACACATCATTTGATGCTGTGGTTTGTTGTTCACAGTTAATGAATTGAGAGGAGAGGGCATTTGTAGATGAAGTCAAAGAAAAAGCAGGGTGAGATGTGAGGAAGCGGGAGCCATATGTAGCAGGATGGAAAGATTTGGCCAGACGTGCACAATGAAGTTTAAGATTCCTAAGGGAAGGACCAATATAGGTGTGGTTATGGTTGAGACTGAAGCTCAAAACACTTGAGGATGGGCAAAACTGGAGTAGAAAAAGCACAGAGACAGATACCAATCAGGAGGGACGCCTGAACCCGTGAATCTCAGAAGAGCCCCCCCACATTGGCCTGGGAGTACCAGTTAGCCGTGTGGATGCCCACTTGGGGGGGGGCATGAGAGTCCCTTACTGTCTGTTGGGGTTCTGCTGTGTGCAGGGAGTGGGGCTTTCTAAGTGAGGTGGTGTTCTTGGGGGAAGAGCCTGGTTTCAGCTGAGGGGGGATATGTTGGGAATGCTTTGTAAAAGCACTTGAGGGTGTGAGGACAGTGTTGGAAAGGAGGGTGGGAATGGATGGGAGAAATCCCCAGGTCAGCAGTTACTATTGCCAGGCACTGTACAGTTACCATTGCTAGACATCGGGTACAGCAGCAAATGCTCCCGGACCTGAAGATGGTACAGTCCAATGGGGGAGGCTTAAAGGAGTGTAGAGATGAAACTGGGGAGAAGGTGGTTGTCTGGAGTCTCGCACATTGTGGGTGACCAAGGTAACAGAGCAAAGAGGGCGTGGTTGGATCAAGGATCTTCAGGTCGTAACTTACTTGTTATGGATGCTTGTTTAACTAAACTTTCTTTAAGGCTGTCTCCATCAGGTTCCCAACGAGAGCACTTTCACTGTCTGATATTTACCTTAATTACAACAGGTAATATGGTATAGAAGTGAAGAGCTTGGATTTGAGGTCATTCTGTCATTTCTCTCTCTCTCTCTCTCTCTCTCTCTTTTTTTAAGTAGGCTTCATGCCTAGCACAGAGCCCAACATGGGTATTGAACTCACAACCCTGAGATCAAGACCTGAGCTGAGATCAAGAGTCAGACGCTTAACAGATTGAGCCATCCAGGTGCCCCCGTTCTGTCATTTCTTGGTCAGATATTCAAAGAGGGCCTAGGATGTGTTTGGCACTGGGCCTGAGGTAGACAGACATAGTTTAGGACCTTGTTGCACCACTTACTAGTAGTGTGACCTTGGGCAACGTAAAACACCTTCGTTAAAACTGGGTTGTAATACATGAAGAGAATGCAGGCAAAGCTCTTTCATTTTTTTTTTTTTTTTTTTTAAAGCACAATGCCTGACTCCTAGTGAGTGCTAAATAAACCTTTAGGTATCATTAGACTCAATTTATCAAATTTTACTCTAGCAAAAATACTGTAATACTAGTATCCCTGTTGTTTTCTCCTGTAATTTATCCCACTTCATTTTTTTTTTTAATTTTTTTTTCAACGTTTATTTATTTTTGGGACAGAGAAAGACAGAGCATGAACGGGGGAGGGGCAGAGAGAGAGGGAGACACAGAATCGGAAACAGGCTCCAGGCTCTGAGCCATCAGCCCAGAGCCCGACGCGGGGCTCGAACTCACGGACTGCGAGATCTATCCCACTTCATTTTAATTGGCCAGAGTACATAATTCTGTGACTCTTCTACAGCCAAATCTCCTACTGCAACCTTAGATTGACATAACATTGTATCAATATTTGGGGGAGATGGGAAAGATTTCTCTCTGATGCAACATTCTTTAGCTTTTTAGTTAAAATCAGAAAAACAACTTTAGTCACCCCTGGATTCTAAACTGTATTCTTAGACTGTTATTTTGAAAATAAATTGATCTGCCTTTTGAATTTTAACTTTTAATTTTAATCAGCTGTATATAAATGCAGGTTCCCCCACCCCCATCATCAGAAGGGACCAGCTGATTTGAGGAGCTGATTGCTAGAAAGTATTACTGTGAAGTGTGGAGACTGACTCTCACGGTGCTAGCCATGTATTTTATATTAGCTAATCATTTGATCATGTTTTCTGATATTTCAAAAATTAATGACACAACCTAAAACCGGAAAGTGAATCCGGATCTTCTCTTTCTTTTATCATCTTTGGCCTTGAATTGCTAAAACCAGAGAACATTGATTTCATAGTTGCTGTTTTACTAAGACAATATAGCTAAACTGCCAAAAGATTAAAATACAGATTGAAGATATATTGTTTTTAGAATGGTAGAAAAGAGGGGTGCCTGCATGTCTCAGTCGGTTAAGCATCCAACTTTGGCTCAGGTCATGATCTCATGATTGGTGTGTTCAAGCCCTGCATCAGGCTCTGTGCTGAAAGCACAGAGCCTGGAGCCTGCTTCAGAGGGGGCGTGCCTCCCTCTCTCTCTCTGTCTCAAAAATAAACAGTAAAAATTTTTAAAAAATGATACAAAGGAGGAGCCTTCCGTATGAACAACCAAATAGTTTAAATAACTGTTGTTAGACCTGTTTCAAGGAATTGCCAATATTATCTTTATTGACCTCCATCAGAAAAGGTAGAACTGTCCCTCTCCTTAGGTGTTTTAAAAACGAATTCCAGGGGCGCCTGGGTGGCTCGGTCGGTTAGGTGTCCGACTTTGGCTCAGGTCATGATCTCACGGTCCGTGGGTTCGTGCTGTGTGCATCGGGCTCTGTGCTGACCGCTCAGAGCCTGGAACCTGTTTCAGATTCTGTGTCTCCCTCTCTCTCTGCCCCTCCCCTGTTCATGCTCTGTCTCTCACTGTCTCAAACATAAATAAACGTTAAAATTAAAAAAAAAACAAAAAAAAAACAAAAAAAACCAGAATTCCAAGTTGTAGATCCCATTCGAAAACAGATGTAGATAGGGGTGCCCGGGTGGTTCAGTCTGTTAAGTGCCAACTTTGGCTTAGGTCGTGATCTTGCAGTTTGTGGGTTCGAGCCCCATGTCAGGCTCTCTCTCTCAAAAATAAAATAAACATTAAAAAAATTTAAAAACAGATGTAGATAGTTTAATATGCTTATTGCATAACATAAAGTAACAGGGTACAGTCGCAAGGTTTTCCAGAAAAGGCATGTGGCTTTATGCTGCGAGGTCTTTTTCAGAGCTGAGTTTCCATCAGCTGCTGGGTGGTGATCTACAGTAAGTACTCTGGTGCCTTTCTAAAAATCACCTGCTACTTTTGGGGCACCTACCTGGCTCAGTCAGAGGAGCATGCTGAGGGTCGTGAGTTTGAACCCCATGTTGGGGGTAAAGATTACTAAGGAAAATAAACTTTAAAAAAAGTAAATAGGGACGCCTGGGTGGCTCAGTCAGTTGAGCGTCCGACTTCGGCTCAGGTCATGATCTCGCGGTTTGTGAATTTGAGCCCCATGTTGGGCTCTGTGCTGACAGCTCAGAGCCTGGAGCCTGCTTCAGATTCCGTGTCTCTGTTTCTCTCTGTCCCTCCCCCACTCATGCTCTCTCTCTCTTTCTCTCTCTCTCTCTCTCTCTCTCTCTCTCTCTCAAAAATAAACATAAAAAAAATTTAAAGCGGCGCCTGGGTAGCTCAGTCGGTTAAGCGTCCGACTTTGGCTCAGGTCATGATCTCACAGTCTGTGAGTTCAAGCCCCGCATCGGGTCCTGTACTGACAACTCAGAGCCTGGAGCTGCTTTGGATTCTGTGTCTCCCTCTCTCTCTGCCCCTCCCCTGCTCATGCTCTGTCTCTCTCACTCTCAAAAATGAATAAATGTTAAAAAATTTTTTAAAGACTAAAAACTAAATAAATAAATAAAAATAAACTGCTACTTTCACATTACCTTTTTATGTGATCATTTCACTTTATTCAAATTTTTTGGCCCTTTTAGAGTGTTGATTTTCTTTCTTCAGTACATTTACATGAAAGGGGCAGTTTATATTTCTTAGACTGATGGGTATTCTTGGAATTAGAGTGATGGGAATGCTTACAATCCAGAATTACATTTTTACTGATTAAAAAGTAAACCTTAGTATTGTATCACATAGGCAATTAAGTTCAAAGTTAAATGAACGTAAAATTTTTCTGTAGTAAAATCATCTCTTTAGAAGGGAGTCTGGTTGGTGGGACTAAAGTCTCTTGGATGGTTGTTACATAGCTGTAGGAGAGGCACACTGTCTGTCCCACCCTGGACAGGGTCACATCTACCACATCCCACCCTGGATGGAGTCACACACTGTACAATGTCCCACCCTGGACAGAGTCACAATGTATGTCCCATTCTGGACAGATTCTGAGGCAATGATCCTTATATGTTTTTTGGTTTTTTTCTAATGTTTATTTTTGAGAGAGAGAGAGAGAGAGACAGAGCAAGAGCGGGGGAGGGGCAGAGAGAGAGGGAGACACAGAATCTGAAGCAGGCTCCAGGCTCTGAGCTGTCAGCACAGAGCCCGACGCAGGGCTCGAACCCACGAACCGCAAGATCATGACCTGAGCTGAAGTCGGACGCTCAACCGACTGAGCCACCCAGGCGCCCGAATGATCATTATATGTTTTGAAGGCAGCCTGTGAATCCTGTTAAAAGCTAAACTGAGGCATATTAAAAATTTTAAGAATTTATTTGAGCAAAAATCGGTTCAAATTGGGCAGCATCCAGTCTAGCAGATAGAAAGGAGCTCTGAGGAGCTGTACAAAATTAAATACTTATAGGCAGAAGTGGAAAAAGGAAGTTATGTGAGGCAAAAAAGTGGGTTATTCCAAGATTACTTTCTTTTAGGGAATGTGGGGTTAGCCTCACTAGTGCTGATTACAGGTGACTTCTGATTGGTTTAAGACTCATTTCTGGGGGCGCCTGGGTGGCGCAGTCGGTTAAGCGTCCGACTTCAGCCAGGTCACGATCTCGCAGTCCGTGAGTTCGAGCCCCGCGTCAGGCTCTGGGCTGATGGCTCAGAGCCTGGAGCCTGTTTCCGATTCTGTGTCTCCCTCTCTCCCTGCCCCTCCCCCATTCATGCTCTGTCTCTCTCTGTCTCAAAAATAAATAAACATTAAAAAAAAAAAAAAAAAGACTCATTTCTGGGACAGCTTGGAACTGAATCAAGTCTCAGTTTGGTGACATGGGGCTTAGCATATGTGACTCCATTCTGGGCCTGTTGTCTTGTTTTTCACAGTCCCAAATGTTTTTCATGAAGTTTCATAATTCCCGGAGCTTTCTTCCCCTCATTTTTGTCCAGGAGTGAATTCCTCTAACAAGGCAAGTGGCTCAAAAGTGTGAATAAGGATCAGTGATTCTGGTTATGAACCTTGGTGGTCTCCTTTGTGAAAGTAGAGGATGATGGTGATGCCAAAAATGTGCGCAGGGTCTGCGTGTGCCAGTCTCTGTTGCTCAACGTGGCTTTCCCTGCGGTAACCTACGAGAATCACTACCACCAGCTTCAAAAAGTTTTTTTACTGTTTCCTTTTTACACGTGTGGAAACTGAGTCACAAAGCGTTCAACATGCCCAAGGTCGTGCTCTTTTTTTTTTTTTTAAATGATACTACATTATTGTTTAAAGTGGAATCACCTAGGGGCGCCTGGGTGGCTCAGTCAGTTGAGTGTCTGACTTTGGCTCAGGTCATGATCTAGCGGTTCTTGGGTTCCAGAGCTGCCATTGGGCTCTGTGCTGATAGCTCAGAGCCTGGAGACTGCTTCGGATTCTGTGTCTCCCTCTCACTGCCCCTCTCCCGCTCACGCTCTGTCTCTCTTTCTCTCTCTCAAAAATAAACATTAAAAAACTTAAAAAATTTTTTACAAAGTGGAATCACCTCGTTTTTAATTCTTTTGTTAAATGGGAGTTCTAGCTATGTTTTCCTGGTCTAATTTTCATCCTGAATTTTGAAATTGTATTAAATATTTTATACACTAGGGGCGCCTGGGTGGCGCAGTCGGTTAAGCGTCCGACTTCAGCCAGGTCACGATCTCGCGGTCCGTGAGTTCGAGCCCCGCGTCAGGCTCTGGGCTGTTGGCTCGGAGCCTGGAGCCTGTTTCCGATTCTGTGTCTCCCTCTCTCTCTGCCCCCCCCCCCCCGTTCATGCTCTGTC
>NW_024412391.1:83497151-83558968 GCF_014898765.1 Herpailurus yagouaroundi
CTTTTTTAAAAAAATTTATTTATTTACTTAGAGCCACACATGTACATGAGCAGGGGAATAACAGAGAGAGAGAGGGAGAGAGAGAATTCCAAGCAGGATCCACACTGTCAGCACAAACCTGAGCCAAAATCAAGAGATGCTTAACCGACTGAGCCACCCAGGTGCTCCTGTTAATTTCTAGTGCCAGCATTGTTTTTCTACGCATACTCTTACAGATGAAACATTTAAATCATTATTGCTTAATATCCCAGATAGTCCTACATTTTAATCAGTTCATCATTCAAATTTCCTGTGACTAAAATTACGAAATAATTTACATTCTCATGCTTGTAGCTGTCAATTTGAGCGATTGAGATTTCTTTTCTTTTTTTTAAGTATCGGAAAAGTTTTATTAGAAAATTCTCACCCTGAACCAGTGTGGCATGTGATGTGGTAGTACCTACCATTTATTAAAACCGACTGCAGGAAATAACACTCTTTTCTGAAGGGATCCTTGTGCAAAATGTATAATAAGCAATTTCTGGTATGACTTGTGCTCTGCCTCTGCCCCCTGACATTCCAATTCAGATTAATTCTGATCTAAATCTATTATCCCTTTTCCATTTCTAGTGGAAATCCAAAAATACTACGTTGCCACCCAAATTAATGGATAAGTACCTAAAAATACTGTAAGCCATAATACTATTTGTGTATATGTGGAGCTAAGTGCATTTCTACAAGTGACTTGCTTGCCATTTAGTCATGTTTATTATTTGCTTTGTTTCTTCCTGGAGACAGGGAGAAAACCTTTACTATTGGGAAAAATCATTTAATTTATACTGTAATGACTACCATCTACGTATCTTTCAGATGACCAGGAATCAGACAAAAGGGCAAGGAAGGAAGGTGTTTCCCTAAGGAAGATGTTATGAACTGAATAAGTCATGTTTGCTTGGTTTGCAGAATTGTGTTAAATACTATGCTCCTTTGCAATTATGGATCCTATCAACAATAAAAAGACCTAGTGATATCTTTTTGTACACGCTGGAAACCTGTGAGACCAGTGCGCCATAAAAGCAGAATGTGAGATGTGGTGATTTGTGAGATGTGACTTGGAAGGAAGAAGGTAGACACGGATGGAGGGTCGGGGCAAGAGGTCCTGTTTTGCTGATTTTCTCCATTTTTGTTGGAAATAATTTCTAGCTCTCCTGTATCTTTAGCAACAAGAAGTCAGGATCTTTTTTTTTTTTTTTTTTTTGGCCTTTTTTAATGATAAGGTTATATTTCCTAGTATATGTTGATAAGTTCAACTATTAAAATTTTTCTAAAACACACTCTTTCAGTACCTGCATTTTTATAGCCATGATCAGTGTGCACATATACTTCTTATATCATTTAAAGATTTTTTTATGATAAAATGGTTGCATGCTCATGGTAGAAGTCAAATAGTTACAAAAGGGTATAAAATGAAAGTATTTTGTGCTTTTTTTCTCCCATTTTTCCAATCCTCACTCTGGTCATCACCGTAGTTAAGAGTTTTACTTTCCTGGATGTTTTTATGCACAAGCATATTTAGTTGGAATTACAATGATATCCAACTTTCCATGTGGCCTTTTTCACCCAACAGTATATTTTGGACTACTTTTCATGTCCTTACATCTAGAGGTGCCTCATTCTTTTTTTTTTTTAAATGTTTATTTATTATTGAGAGGCAGAGCATGAGCATGGGAGGGGCAGAGAGAGGAGACACAGAATCTGAAGCAGGCTCCAGGCTCCAGGCTCTAGGCTCCGAGCTGTCAGCACAGAGCCCGACATGGGGCTGGAACCCACGAACTGCTAGACCATGACCTGAGCCGAAGTCAAGTCGGATGCTTAACCGACTGAGACACCCAGGCGCCCCGCCTCATTCTTATTTTAATGCTTGAATGGTATTCCATTATATGGATGCATTATAAGGCATATAACAAGGGAGTTTAAATTTCAGGTACTTGTAGTTTTGTATAATTGTGCCAGTAAATCTATAGGATGTCTTTCTTTTTTTATGTTTATTTATTTTTGAGAGAGAGTGCGCGCACGCGCGCGCGCACACACACGTGGGCCCGCACACGTGTGCCAGTGGGGGAGGGGCAGAGAGAGAAGGAGACAGAAACCCAAGCAGATTGCGTGCCGTCCTGGCAGAGCCCAACACGGAGAGCCTGACCTAGAGATACCGACACAGGGCTCGAGCCCCTGAACCATGAAATCCTGACCTGAGCCGAAACCAAGAGTCAGTCACTCAACCGAGCCACCCAGGTGCTCCCATAGGAGGTATTTCTAAAAGTGAAATTGTTGGGGCGCCTGGGTGGCGCAGTCGGTTAAGCGTCCGACTTCAGCCAGGTCATGATCTCGCGGTCCGTGAGTTCGAGCCCCGCGTCGGGCTCTGGGCTGATGGCTCAGAGCCTGGAGCCTGTTTCCGATTCTGTGTCTCCCTCTCTCTCTGCCCCTCGCCCGTTCATGCTCTGTCTCTCTCTGTCCCAAAAATAAATAAATGTTGAAAAAAAAATTAAAAAAAAATTAAATAAAAGTGAAATTGCTTAGTCAACAGTATGAGCATGTGAAATTTGTAGAGGCATTGTCAAATTGTGCTCTGAAATAACATACTAATTTATACTATCTTTCTTAGGTTTAACATAGAGTGAGAACACTTAATATTACAGAGTTTTTCAATGTTTATCAACTTCATAGGTCAGTTACGTTTTAGTTGGCAATTTTTTAAATTTATGAGTGAGGCTTAGCATCTTTTCATTACTGTTGACCATTTGTATTTTTTTGTAGTGAAGTGCCTGTTCACTTTTTTTCCCCTTACTGATTTGAGAAGTGTTTGAGCTCAGAGGTCAGATGGCTTTGTGTTCAAATTTGGTCTTTGCCACTCACTAGTTGTTTAACCTTGAGAGGGTTATTTCATGTCTTTTAACTTCATTATCTGTAAAATGTGCTGGTAAGTGTACTTAACTCATAGGGTATTGTTAAGTGATTAATGAAATAGATTATCAGTGTAAAATGCTTAACACATTTCCCTAAAGTACAGTAAGAATATAGTATGTTTGCTAGCAGCATTATTGCCAAATGCCTTCATAGCACTCCTATAATTATTTGGTTTTTCTCTTTTAACATAATGATATGCTGGTATGTTAATAGATTGTCTGATATTGACTTATTCGTATATTCCTAGGATGAACTCTGCTTCATCCTAACATTATTTTGTTCTTGAGATACAATTAACACATACCAACTATTATTTTAGTACAAGTCACAACATATTTTGTGACACAGAATCAAACTCTGAATTTTAGGTGTATTTCAGAGAACATTGTTGAAAGTGCTTTTCCTGATTTTGGTGAATAATTAGGAATCAGATCTAGGCATGGTCTACTTAGGAACTGTTGGTTAAAGCGGCTGCTAATCCCAACCAGAGACGTTTACCATGATTCAGATGTATCTTCCATGTCTTGGCTCTGATGTCACCTGGGAGAGGCCTTCTTCCCCAGGTAAACAGGCCTCATGTGTCTACTCATGGGAGAACCAAGTCACGTGATAGATTCTCATTCAGGATGACACCCCACTCGTGGAGCATTAACCCCTAAGAGAGTCTGTGCTGAAAAGCATGCAGCCAGAGGGAAACTTGCCGGGTTCACACTTTGACTGCACTCCAGAGGGGCTGAGGGATCTCGGTTTCCTTGTATGTAAAATGGGTAATAACAGTACCTTACTCAAAAAGTTGGTGAGAGGATTACATGACATATTTTAAATCAGAGAATGTTAAGTATACAGTAGGCAGCCACAGTTTGGTTGAATGGGAAGGTTTGTATGAGGGCTAGTAGAAAATCTGGGGCGCCTGGGTGGCGCAGTCGGTTAAGCGTCCGACTTCAACCAGGTCACGATCTCACGGTCCGTGAGTTCGAGCCCCGCGTCGGGCTCTGGGCTGATGGCTCAGAGCCTGGAGCCTGTTTCCGATTCTGTGTCTCCCTCTCTCTCTGCCCCTCGCCCGTTCATGCTCTTTCTCTGTCCCAAATATAAATAAACGTTGAAAAAAAAAAAAAAAAGAAAAGAAAATAGTTACAGACCTAGGAAGAACAGGGTGGCAGGGCTTAGAGGGGGATCTGTGTGCAGAGACCTGGAGCTTATTCTCATTCATAGGCAAGTTTGAATGTTTATTCTACTTCATCCTGATGTTCTTTTGATAGCCTAAGGCAAATATATCAATGTATCGTTCAAGGTTTTCTCTTCTTGTAACTCCTATACAGGTGGCTTTTATTTATTTAATCACAGCAATTCTATGAGGTAGGACCTAACAGACACATTTTACAGATGAGAAAAATTGCATTGAATAATACTTAGTGATGTACAGGGGTCAAGCAGTTAATAAGTGGCAGGAAAAAAATGGTAGAGCTGGGATGTGCTTTGGTCTGTCTGAATCCTGTGCTCTTTCCCCACCCTGTAAATCAGTTACTTATGCATAATCACACATAATAATTTATATTTCTGCCTAAAGAGATGAATTAATCTCCCTAACCAGGCTATAGAGTGCAGGGACCCTACTTCATGCTTACAGCATCATGAATACCATGCACAGCTTTACAAATGAATAGTCAATAAGTAAGAATGATGTTGTGTGTATTAGTTTTGCTCAAGCTGAAAGCATCTTGTATATGGTAAAACAAAAGTTTAATAGTTAAAAAATGGGCTCTTTGTAGGGTGCATATATCATTTTCATAAAAACGCTAAAGCCATTTAAAAAAATACCAACCTGTGCTTCTGAAATCCATGCAACTGACAACTAAATTAAAGACCTAAGGCCAGCTTTGTTCTGCCATGACAGCAAAATTTGGTGGAAGACAATAATTTCAGTTTTGCAGACTGCCTTTATTATTTATATTCTCTGATTAGTATCCTAGATCAACAAGCATGGGTCTTTCTGTTAGAGCCACATATGGTCCCTCCCTGACTTAGATTATCATTTCCTTTTGTGAGAATTTCATTGAATAGTCTCTAGAATTTGAACTTGGTATTTTGCAAAAGCTACTTTCTTATCAATGACTGCTCTATGGTATTACTCTTAGTTTTGGCAATTGGTTGGACCTTTGTTATCTTCTTTTCTTTGTCCTGATCTTTTTAAACTGGGCTTCTTAATTTCTGATGTTTCCTTGCTTGTCAGCAACTGAAAAGCACATGGAATTCAACCGAGTGAAAATGGAAAGTTTACTGAAATAGTGGTGGGGGTGGGGTGCTCACAAAATCATTAAGCCCTCCAGGGAGGGCAAGAAGGTAGCTGGGCCTTAAGGGGAGCCAGAACTGTTAGGAATCTGTCCAGCTGTATGCTGTGATTCTCTCTTGCTGTAGGCCACTTTCTCCATGTGGTGGGGACAGGAAACACAGCTCCACACTTTACAGCAACAGGCACCAGGAAAGAGACTGACCTGGCATTCTTTGTGATTCAACCCCACATCCTAGGAGAAGGTTCTAATTAATTAGCCCACCCATCTTGGCTTGATCTAGAAGTTGTCCCATTTGCCCCACTGGGATCTGCTATGACACAGGGCTAAGAAGACCTGACCTCACTTGGGACTAATTTCAGCTGACCCATTTTGGATTATTAGAATCCTGTCTGGTAGCTGATTATTAGGTCAGACCGGCTGCCCTGAAGAAGCTGGTGTCTTTCTCGGTCCAAGGCAGCTTCTCTGTTGGCCCCCTGAGCTTCCCCTCCAGCCTGAGGGGACATCTGCAGCAGAACTCTGCGTATTTGCAAATCAGAGGTAGTTGCCAATCCCTGAGCCCTGTGTGAGGGAAGCTCAAGTGACTTGTTTCACCACCTGCCGGTGAGACTGCAGGTGACCCGCTTGGATGTGTCTTTTTCTGTTGAAAAACATTACCATTTTACCATAGCATGATACTTTACACGTAGAATGACAATAACTAACAATACCAGACAAACGTCGCTTCTTTTCAAAAGAATGGAACTATTATCTTGCATATCAGTTCATCTAGCTACTAAAGGAAAAAAGCCCCAAAGAAGAAATAATACCCTACATTTATGCCACAAGTTTTTCAAAGAGATAATGTGGGAGGCTAAAGGTCACTGTAATTTTCTTCTTACAAATGCTTTTTGATGTTATTTTTCTTCAGAACAGTAGAATAGCCAACCACCTGGTTCCCTCCAATTATGCAAAATTACTGAATTTAAAAATCAGGGTTTGTTTTTCTCCTAGACCTACAAGGGTTTTTAATTTGTGAGGGGACAGCTTTTTTTGTGCAAAAACATTTGTTTTTGAAATGTTTACACTCTGGTAACTTTGGAAGGGATTGGCTTCGTATTTCGTTAGTTGTGCTGTCACTTTGCTTAAATTAAAATGCATTTATTGTTCACTGTTTGCAAGGCAGTGTTCTGTGCATACTGTGAGGTTGCTAGAGGTGAAGATTTACTTTTGTAAACCTAGCCCCTGGAGGACCTGGCCACATACCCATGACCTTGGACCCATTGATGTGGGGTCCAGAGCCAATGATCAAGAAAGAATTCCTGAGACCTTTTCAAAAGCAAACAGGTGCTTTCATTATACTACGGAGACAGGGCCTGTGGCCAGAAAGAACTTCCCTTTTGCTGCTGTATGAAGCTAGTGGTTATATGTTTAGTGCTCAAGGGGGTATGGGAGTATCAGATCATAAATGTTTCTTTGAATTTATACTCATAAAACTACTTTGGCGAGATTTCTCTGGTGGTTATCACTCAGCTTGATATTAAGTATCGGTGAGATGTACAGGCAATCATACCACGACCCTTTAAGAATGTAGCAACCAGTATGTATTTGAACCTTATCAGCACTATGCAAGCTGTAGGTCTGCCTTACTAGGCTAAAGGTGAACATTTTTCTGCTTCTGTCCCTCATTGCAATGAGCCAGTTGGAGGCCATCACAGCGGAGTTGGGTCATGGTGAATTCCACTCTGATTCCACTATACACATTCTGCA
This sequence comes from Herpailurus yagouaroundi, assembly GCF_014898765.1. Lineage (NCBI taxonomy): Eukaryota > Metazoa > Chordata > Mammalia > Carnivora > Felidae > Herpailurus > Herpailurus yagouaroundi. Next base: position 83,504,132 of record NW_024412391.1, read on the forward strand.
GAACATGAGCTCAAAGGAGCATGTAGACATTCCACTGGAGTTTGTGCCATCAGTGGGTGAGGGGGAGATGTGAATCTCAGTTCCTGCATGCCTCTGGGTATAAGCATTTCTAGGGTTTAAAGGTATCAATTTTCCATACAACGGCTTCTGAATGTCAGCCAGCAACAACTTGCAGTGTTCAGCAGAAGAAAAAGCAGTCAGTTTTAATGCTAGAGGGAAAGCCCACTGTTGTGGACTTACTGTGGGACAGTATGACCATCTTCAGCAGTGGCCTCATGTCGGATTTTCAAGAATAATATTGACTGTTGGGAGATTTTTGTGTCTTACGTTGTATTTAGAATTTAGCCCTGATGAGATTTTGGGGTGATGATGGGGCTCATGGGGTTTGGAGCTGACGGCCAAGAAAGAATTCTTTTTTTTTTTTTTAACTTTTATTTATTTTTGAGACAGAGAGAGATAGAGCATGAATGGGGTGGGTCAGAGAGAGAGGGAGACACAGAATCTGAAACAGGCTCCAGGCTCTGAGCTGTCAGCACAGAGCCTGACACGGGGCTCGAACCCATGAACTGCGAGATCGTGACCTGAGCTGAAGTCAGACGCTTAGCCGACTGAGCCACCCAGGCGCCCCAAGAATTCTTTAAGACCTCTTCAGTTCAAAAAAGTGATTTTATTAAAGCATGGGCACAGGACCTGTGGGTAGGAAGAGCTACACCAGCTTTGTGAAGAATGACTGGTTTTATTCCGTGGAACTGGGGAGGTAAAGTCAAATGGGAGGACTTTGATATGCTAAAGAGGACTCCTAAGGCACCTGAGACCTTGCTATTATCATTTTAAGATAGTTTTTCCCTCTGGAAAAGCATTAAGACAGTAGGGAGTTCCTGGAGAAATGTTTTACTTTGCCTGCCTCAAGCATCTGTCAGTGGGCTGCAGGTTATAAGGAAATTTAATTTTACCTGCCTTTTCCTTCTTGCTTTTGTTCCCCATATCTCAGTGGAAGGATGATGTTGGGGCTCCAGGAAACTGAGTCTATAGGTTTCTGGAGATTAGGCTATTGATAAGATTGCCTGTTTCTTGTAATTCACTAAGATATTTGTAAACTGATAGAAACTCATGTCCTGCATGACTGTGAGTTCTATCAGTTAACCATTTGTTTTGTTTACTTTGGTTGGGGGGAGCCAGGAGTGTCTAAGAAATATAACACATATCCCACCTGGGGGGAGGGAGTGTGCTAGCTTGTACTTTGCTCCTAGCCTGCCTTATGCTCCCTCATCAGCCCCCACACAATGTGTGATTCCACTGAAATTAAGACATAAATAAAGGTGTGTTCCGTTTTCTTATACAGAACGGAGCATTTAATCCTAACTTGTGTGTTTAGGGAAAGTGGCAGGGAGGAGGTGGCATTTGTGGAGAGTTTTGAGGGAAGAGTAGGCTTATGAGAGGTGGGCATGGAAGAAATGAATTTCTAGTTGAGCAAACCACATGAAATGATAGTAGGTTGAAATAATAGTGAATATTCTAATAAGGTTAGAATTTATGGGCTTTGGTAAGAGTTTGGGCTTTATATGTTGTGGAAAACAGATACATCATGCCCAGGAATGGTCAGGTTGCGATCCTGAAGTTTCAAAATGGCTCTATATTATCCTCCTTACCTCTTTCACCTTGGTCATTACCCAGGAACATATGAGAAGAGGTGGTCTCTTTCTGGGGATAGCCACATGTAATCATCAGATGGCCTTACCAAGATACATGAACTAGGAGGAAGTAGTTAGACCATCAGCCCATTGTGCTGTTATTTTTTTTTCCTACTGATTGATTGATTGATACTTTAACTTAAATACAAGTTAACATATAGTGTAATAATGGTTTCAGGAGTAGAATTTAGGGATTCATCACTTACATATAACACCCAGTGCTCATGCCAACAAGTGCCCTCCTTAATGCCCATCACCCACTTAGCCCATCCCCCACCCAACACCCTCCAGCAACCCTCAGTTTGTTCTCTGTATTTAAGAGTCTCTTATGGTTTGCCACTATTGTGCTGTTATTGACATATGCATTGTGTATGTTAGAAATCCAGTAATGCAGTTTTATAGTTATTGGTTTATGCCATCTTGTCTTTTAAAGTAAAAATTAAGAGAAAAAACAGCAAAAGTGTGTTTATACAGTTTGTATATTTACTCACATATTAACCATTTCCAACCCTCTTCATTTCTTCCTGCCAATTTGAGTTAGCATCTGATGACATATCCTTTTAGCCTGAAGGACTTCCTTTAGTATTTCTTATAGGGCACATCTGCTAGCAACAAATATTCTCAGTCTTTGTTTACCTGAGAATGAATTCATGTTATCTTCATTTTTAAAGGATAGTTTTGCTGGTATGGAATTCTTCATGAAACAATTTCTTTTGGCAGTTTGAATATGGCATCAGTGCCTTCTGATCTTTATTGTTTCTGATGAGAGGTTAACTATTATTATTCCCTGGTATATGATAATTTTTTTTTTTGCAGTTTTGAGAATTTTCTTTGTTTTTGATTTTTAAACACTTTACTAAAATGTGTCTAGCTATAGATTTTTTTGGTGTGTGTTTATTCTAGGCTAAGTTTCATTGAGATTCTTGGGTAGTTAATGTTTTTCATAAAATTTAGGAATTGGGGGGCTATTATTTCTTCTTATTTTTTTCTGCCCCTTTCTCTCTTATTTTGGACCTGCCATTATGTGTAGGTTAGCTTGCTTGATGTTGTCTCATAGGTCTCTGAGGCGGTCTTTTATTTATTCATTTTTTAAGTCTATTTTACAGATTGAGTAATTTCTGTTGCTCTGTCTTCCAAGTTTCTTGGTTCTTTCTCTTGCCAAGTCAAACTTGGTGAGCCCATCTAGTGAATTTTCTGTCTCAGTTATTAGGTTTTTCAACTCGAGAATTTCATTTGGTTCTTTTTTTTTTTTTTTTAATGTTTACTTATTTTTGAGAGACAGAGCACAAGTCAGGGAGGGGCAGAGGGAGAGGGAGACACAGAATCCGAAGCAGGCTCCACGCTCCGATCTGTCAGCACAAAGCCCCGCGCAGAGCTTGAACTCACAAACTGAGAGATCATGCCTGAGCCAAAGTTGAACGCTTAACCAACCGAACCACCCAGTGCCCCAAACTGTGTACCGGTCTTGAAGCTTACTTAAAAAATTTTTGTTTTACATTTATTCATTTTTTGATAGAGAGCACAAGCGGAGGAGGGGGAGAGAGAGAGAGAGGGAGACACAAAATCTGAAGCAGGCTCCAGGCTCCAAGCTATCAGCACAGAGCCCGACACGGGGCTCAAACTCACAAACCGCGAGATCATGACCTGAGCCGATCGCTCAACCTACGCCGGATGCTTAACCGACTGACCTAAGCCGGATGCTTAACCGACTGAGCCACTCAGGCGCCCCTTGAAGCTTACTTTAAAAATAAATAAATAAATAAAACTACTAAGATTTAGTGACCATTTCTTGTATCATTATATACTCCTATAAAATTTAATTTTTAAATGGACTCGTAGTATATCAGTAGTATATATATATAGATATCATTAATTTATTGTTTATTGTTGAAGTTCAGATTTCTTCTATTTTGATCTGTCATCTCTTCAGATTACTTGAAGAGCACTTGTTGAAGTCGATATGAGCATTTTCAAGACCTACTATTTTCAAACTGACTCTTCCATCCAGCCCTACCCCAGTTTAGAGTTTCACCAGCAGTATATAAAAGAGCTCATTCTAAAATAGGCATCGTCTCTAAAACTGGATTTTATTAAAAAAAAAAAAAAAGTAACTTTGCTAATTTTAGATTTTAAATGTGTAATTGCTATTTTATTTTTGTATTTCTCATTTTGTCTTTGTATAATTTTTATTTTTAATTAAAAATTAATTTAAATTCATTGTCATTTATCACCTCACAGATCTTGACAGTTTTTTAAAGCTTCCCTTAATAAAATAGAAATGGAAATTTTCTTTTCTTCAGGAGGAAAGTTCTATTAAGCTATTATAAGGATTTATTTCTTTTGGCTTTAAATAATGAATAAGCTAGACTGAATTGCGTTTACTTGTGAATATATATCATAATATATTTTAAGCCTTTGGATATTGATATGTACTGTTTTGTTACAATTTGGTCACATTTTTCTAAAATAACGTTGAAATTCTTATTATACTTCTGATAATCACATAGGCTTGAATTGAAGGGTGTTCCCCTAATGCTTACATTTGGTAGTTTTATTACTAAACCTGGAAGCTGGAAATTGACCAAACTCTTTTCCCATAATTCTGGCTATATTTAATCCCAAATTCACATCCTAGAGCCATCTGATCAAATGATTCTGGTCCTGAAAATTTATTAATTATGAGAAGAATCCCTGTAGTGTTTCTATTCCTATAATTTTTTCATAGGTATATGTTAAGCAGCATTAGTCTCAAAAACAGTAAACAAATTATTCAGAAGCTTTAAGTTGCCCCAGCTCTACTACATCTGAAGGACAGAATTGTGTTTTGGTAAATAGGAGTATATCATTCATTATCAGCTAGCATTTATATTCATGTTACTTTACTGTGATCCAAGATCTCAGACCAAAACAAAATTCCAAGAACTGAGCTTTTGTGTTCTTGGGAAGCTGTTTGTGGACTTTTAATCAAAGTATGAAAATTCTTTTTTGATTTCTCCTTGGCTGTTAATTTCTGAAAACCCATAATATTTATCAAATATAATGCTCAAATCCTCCTTAGACTATTTCAGCAAAACACAAATATAATTTCTATTGTAGTACTCTCCTCTACAACAAATGGACCTGCTTGTCTGCTACTCGGTAGTTCTGGAGCATATCATTGAAGAATTATGGTGATTAACAGTAAACACACTCAGGGGCGCCTGGCTGGCTCAGTTGGTTAAGCATCTGACTCTTGATTTCAGCTTAGGTCACGATCTCATGGTTTGTGGGTTCGAGCCCTGCATCTGGCTCTGTGCTGACTGTGTGGAGCCTGCTTGGGATTCTCTCTCTCTCCCTCTCTCTCTGTGCTCTCCCCCGCTTGTGCATGTATGCTCTCTCTCAAAAAACAAACAAACAAAAAAACCAAAAAACTAACTTAAAAGTAGTAAACACATACATGGGCTTTAAAATGTTGATGGATATCAAAATATTCTCAAAATTATTCTTCAGGCCCTTTTTGTGGTATCTCTTCACCTTATTCTTGGTCATTTATAAGTTTTTATTCTGTCTGTTAAAGAAAATTTACTTGGAATGTATTATTTGGAAAATACCCACATATTGGGCCCTTTGATTACATACCCTTGCCATTTCTTGGATCTTGTACATTGTTAAGTTTTCTTATATCTTAACTGATGAAAGGTGCATTAGTAACTATAGGGGGACCACTGTTTCACGTGAGAGGGAGTGGGAGCTCATGTGGTACTCCTCTATTCTCTGAGCTTAGTGTATGAATAGTGGTACTGTGTACAATGTTTAGAAACCTACCATCTTGATGTGATTCTTTTTATAAACCTATTGAATGCCTTGGCCTCTTGTGTCCTACTTCTTATAAACAAGTTAATTATCAAAAGAGGTGATGGTTTCAGGGACTGAACGCATATGTGAAGAGCATGTGGTGAAAAGGAAATGGGTTGGGGGTAGATCCAATGATTGAATCCACATACTTGATAACTAAAGTTTTAAGATACTCTGGAGCCCATCTCTAGAATAAAAATTCACTTAGCATATGTACGTGAGTTCTGACAGGACTTTGTTTTTGCTTAGGAGGCAGTTTTGAAAAAAAATTCATACATTTTTTTGGGAACAGATTAAAGGAGGTTTTGGTTTCCATAGCTTTAATAATAGGAAAATAGCAAATGATGAGCAAATTCTAATTTGTTTGAAGCTCTCTATTGCTGGTCATTTCTGTATCTCAGTGACACTGAGCATGATGGTTTATTTGCAAGGTGAGACTTGTTCCTGATTTACAGTCACTTGAAGTAGGTGGTATACAGATGGGGGAGAATAGTTTTTAGAAACAAAAACATAGAAATGAATTTGTAAGTTATGAAGTTCTACTCTAAATATCTCCCTTGTTGAAAGGGCAGCAAAAACAATGAATCAGGGCAATTGAATGAAATGTGTGGTAGCTAAAATCTTATTTATGTGACAGTAGACTGTTGTAGAGTGGAAATAAGGAAAAAATTTATAGACATTCTTTTAGGATTGGTAATTGTATGTGGGAGATGATTTAGGAACCTATTTGAATGAAGGTTTATGACAGAATTTTACAGAGAACCTGAAGGTGGTCTGGGAAGGGTTGATTCTTAAAGCCATATCCATAACCTTGGGGAGAGGTAAAACAACTGGATTAGGTAGAAACTGTTTCTCTCCAGATACCGTATGTTTTCACTCTTACATGGATCCTGAGAAACTTAACAGAAGACTGTGGGGGAGGGGAAGGAAAAAAAAAGTTAGGGAGGGAGCCAAACCATAAGAGACTCTTAAAAACTGAGAATAAACTGAGGGTTGATGGGGGGTAGGAGGGAGGGGAGGATGGGTGATGGGCATTGAGGAGGGCACTTGTTGGGATGAGCACTGGGTGTTGTATGGAAACCAATTTGACAATAAATTTCATATTAAAAAAAAACTGTTTCTCTCACTTCAACAAGACAGGGTTATACAGTTATACATCTTGGCTAAAAGTTCTATAGTAAGATTTTGCCGACATGAACATAGCTGATCTGGGAATTAAATACTCACTGATGTACTACTTAATGAAGCCTGCCAACATTTCTGGAAGATAGGTGCAACAATATTTATATTGCTGTCTTTGTAGCTGAAATTTAGGCAGTAATGGTAGATTATAATAACTTTTAAGATTTTGGTGCAAGAAATACTGAAACATTAAGTCGTATGTTAAATGACTATTCAATTAATACTTGGATGGCAGTTTTAAGGAAATCGTAATGATTCTGTTCAGAGTTTATGAGCCTTAGTGTGTAGATTTTTTTTTTAATGTTTATTTATTTATTTTTGAGAAAGAGAGAACACAAGCAGGGGTGGGGCAGAGAGAGGGGGAGACACAGAATCCAAAGCAGGCTCCAGGCTCTAGGCTCTGAGCTGTCAGCACAGCCCCTGACTCAGGGCTCAAACTCATGAACCATGAGATCGTGACTTGAGCTGAAGTCAGACACTTAGCTGACTGAGCCACCCAGGTACCCCTAGTCTGTAGATCTTTAAACTAAGAACTTTTAACCTTGTTTTTAAGTAAACTGTGAAGTTGATTTCAGTACTCTCACCGTTCCCCTTCTAAGCAATAGGACGAGAGAGGAAACCTTGGGCTTAAGGCCAGTAGCTGGTTTCTCTGCTCATTAGGGCTCTTCATAATATTCTGGTTTTCTCTCCTCTGAGCATGTGGTGGATGCAGGTCCCTTTCTCCTGAACTTAGGAATGTCCATGTCACTTGCCCTGTGAACTGTGATTATGTATTCCTTCTTGGCAGAAGTGACGTGTATCACTTCAGGCAGAAGCTTTAGGAGTGTAGGGGAAGAAAAATTCTCCTGTACCCTCTTTGGGGCTCTGGCTGGGCCTAAGAAACTAACATAGGATTAATAGGAGAACTTACATACATTTCATTGAATGTCTACACATATGTGGGGTCCTTCACAAGAAAACGAAGACCCAAGCAAGTGACTAGAGCAGGAAGCTTTTCTATCTTTGAGGCGACAGTAAGTTTGTAAAGTATTGACAAGACAGAAAGGGGTTTGGGCTCTGAGTAGTAAATGGTCAAGAGGTAGCAAGGGTTTTTTTTTATTTAAAAAATTTTTTTTAAGTATTTACTTATTTTTGAGAGAGAGAGAGAGAGAGAGAGAGAGAGAGAGAGAGAGAGAGCACGCAAACAGGGGAGGAGCAGAGAAGAGAGGGAGACACAATCTGAAGCAGGCTCCAGGCCCTGAGCTGTCAGCACAGAGCCCATCGCGGGGCTGAACTCAAAAACCCAGAGATCTGACTGAGCCACCCTGGTGTCCCAACAAGGGTTGTTTATACAGCCTTCTTGGCCCTAACTTCCTTGTCTTTCATAAGGATGGGTGTCTCCCTTCCTCCTGGTACAGGAAAGGTATTTTTCACCTGGGAGATTTCAGGGGAAAAGGGCGAGGTGGGGGAGGTCAGAGTGACCTTCTTGCTCATGCCGTTTTGTCAGACTTCTTCGGCTTAACGCAGTCCAAATAAGGTGCCGTGTTTTGGGGTGCTGGGTCTTGAACCAGGAGCCAGTGAGCAGTTTGCCACTGTCTTGGGGACCGGTGACATTCCAAATGGTGGAGGCTCTGTCGGCCTGCAGCCTTCAACAAAGACGACAGGGAGCAAAGTACCCACGGGACATGGATATGGCCATATCCATGGACATATCCTGTGAGCAAGAAGGAAACTTTTGTTTTCAGTCACTCCGTTTTGGGAATGCTTGTTACTGTAGTATAAGCCAGCCTACCCTGGCAGATGCAGTTTCACTAGGTCTAAGATCAAAAGAAAATCATACTTTTCTCACCACTAAAATGCCTATTCATTTCCTCACTCATCTTTGTTCCCATTGACTGTGTGCCAGCTACTGTTTTAAGTGCTAGAAATGCCACACCGAACCAAACAGTTTCCTCTTTTCTCCCACTTCTTCCCACTGCCTGTTGACTGCCAGGGGGCTTCTTTCTCTGTGAAGCCTCCTCTGTCCTCCAAGCAGCTGCTCACTCGTTTTCCCCTGTGCTTCTACAGCATTCTTTTCCTCTGCATCATCTCTCAAATTCCACAATTAAAATTTTTTTTAATTTTTTAAAATGTTTATTTATTTTTGAGACAGAGACAGAGCATGAGCAGGGGAGGGGCAGAGAGAGAGGGAGACACAATTCGAAGCAGGGCTTGAACTCACAAGCTGGGAGATCATGACCTGAGCTGAAGTCCGACGCTTAACCAACGGAGCCACCCAGGCGCCCCCAAAATATTTTTTTAATGATAAATAAGAATTCCAATGGAGGGGCGCCTGGGGGGCTCAAGTTGGTTAAGCGTCCGACTCATGAGCTCACGGTTCATGGGTTTGAGCCCTGCATCCAGCTCTGTGCTGACAGTGTGGAGCTGGCTTGGAATTCTCTCTCTCTCCCTCTCTCTCTGTCCCTCCTATGTGCTCACTCACTCACTCTCTTGCTCTCTCTCAAAATAAGTAAAAAATGAACTTAAAAAATTAAAAAAAAAAATTCCGATGGGTTCTTTTGCTTGAATGTGATTTGGGATCAAAATGTGAGCTTCTCCATTGTTAGATGTGTCCAAATGCCTTTGCTCCGTGAATTCAAAGTTAGGATCTTCACTGATGAGTCAGAGCAGATGGACACCACCCCTACCAGGGCAGAAATGTGGGTGGGGGAGGGGGAGAGTCCGTTGACTGTCACTGTGCCTTTATTTGGCTGGAAATAGTGCATCTTATCCAGGTGCTTTTTTATTATTTTTGTCTCCCCCCCAAAGTCTTTTTAGGCTCCTTTCCCTCATCCCTCCCACCTCCATAATGAAATTTTAATACCACTCATGTACTGTATATCTGTTTGTGTATTGTGTATATATATGTGCTTTACCCCCCCCACACAAAAAAAGTAGTTTTTTTGTGCTCTCCCCCAACTAATCTTGCTTTTTACTAGTATTTGTGAGGGTAATTTTTTTCCCTTTGTAGGAGGGCATTTCCACTTCAATAAGCTAAGTTTAACCGTATTGCAGCAGAACTCTGTTGTCTAATGCACCTGTGCTTTTTATCAGAGCTTTATTTTAAGCTGATTATCATTTAAATACATATGCTAAAATCTTAACTGTACTGAGAACACTGGAAAAGTGAACGTTAATGTATTTTACAGGAATCGATTTTTTTCTAGGTTAAATGCCTTTAAACCATGCAGTTTCTCTGTACAGGCCATATTTGCTTTTTCCTCCTTTGACAAATATCTCTTGAGGGTGTACTGTGAACAGGGCTCTGTGCCAGGTGCTGAGGCCCAGTGTAGTGGCTCACGGAGTTCAGGCTGGCTCCTATATGCTTTGTTAGGCAGCAAGCTAGCACGGGTTATATAAACTAGTCTGATGCAGAGCTGTTTGAACAAATTTTTATACGTTTCCAACAAAGTGCAGTGGACACTGGGTGAAAACCCCTGGGAGGTGCTGTAATCCCTTGTGCAGTAGAATAAGAAGGGTACTTGGTCTTTGTCCTGAGTCCCTGGCACAGAGCTCCTCAAACCCTTAGAATCTCCTGAGTGATAGGAATTTATTTGCTACTCAGTGACTCTTGGCTGAGGGGCTTCTCGATAGCTTGAGAATGGGGGCTGGTTGCCAGAAAGAACAAACTTTGATTAGAAGCTTGGAACTTTTCTGCCCTAACCCCAACTTCTGGGAAGGGGAAGGAGACTGGAGATGGAGTTAATCACCAGCGGCCAGTGATTTAATTAATTGTGCCTGTGTAGTAAAACCCTAGATGACAAGGAGCGCCTGGGTGGCTTCGTTGGTTAAGCATCAAACTCTTGGTTTTGGCTCAGGTCATGATCTCACAGTTTGTGGGATCAAGCCCCACATTGGGCTTTGTGCTTACAGTAGGGAGCCTGCTTGGGATTCTCTCTCTCTCTCTCTCTCTCTCTCTCTCTCTCTCTCAAAATAAACATTAAAGGGGGGAAAAAAAAAGAAGAAGAAACTGTAGATGACAGGGTTGAGAGCTTCCAGATTGGTGAACACATCAGAGTGCTGGGAGGGTGGCATACCCAGAGAGCACTTGGAGATTCTGCCCCTCCCCCATACCTTGCCCTGTGAATCTCTTCCATTGGCTGTTCTTGAGTTGTTCCCTTTATAATAAACCAATAAGAGTAAGGAAGGCACTTTCCTGAGTTCTGTGATTCATTCTAGTGAATTATGGAACCAGAGTGGTCATGAGAACCCTCAATTTATAACTGGTTAGTGGCCTGGGAATCGAGATCAGCATCTGAAGTGGGGTTGGTCCTGCAAGACTGAGCCCTTTGACTTGTGGCATCTGACACTAACTTCAGGTAGATAGTATCAATTAAATTGGATTGGTAGACAATCCAGTTGGTATCAGAGAGTCGGAGGAGTGCTGTTGGGAGAAACAACATGTATTTGGTGTCATGATGGGAAAAAAAATCCCTTAACCTTGGCTGTCACTGCAGTTGATCCTTGAATAACACAGGTGTGAACTGTTCAGATCCACTTATACATGGATTTTTTTCAGTAAGCCTGGTACAGCATCACAGTACTGTAAATGTATTTTCTGTTCCTTAAGATTTTCTTAATCACATTTTCTTCTTTCTAGCCTTCTTTGTTATAAGAATACAGTTTCTAACACATATAACATACAAATGTGGGTTAATCAACTGTGTATAAGGCTTCCAATCAACTGTAGGCTACTTGTAAAGTTTTCAGAGAGTCAAAGTTATATGTGGATTTTTTAGGGGCACTTGGGTGGCTCAGTTGGTTGAGCATCCAACTCTCGATCTTGGTCTCAGGGTTGTGAGTTCAAGTCCTATGTTGGGCTCCGTGCTGGGCATGAAGTCTACGTTAAAAAAAGGTTATATGTGGATTTTCAACAGCATGGGGGTTGTCTTCCCTAACCCCTTCATTGTTCACGGGTTAACTGTGTGCAGGTGTGTGTGTGTGTGTGTGTGTGTGTGTGTCTTACATGAGAAGATTGAAGGCCAAGCCCCAGTGTGTGTGTGTGTGTGTGTGTGTGTGTGTGTGTGTGTGTGTGTGTGTCTTACATGAGAAGATTGAAGGCCAAGCCCCAGAAGGTACAGAGTCAATATAGTTCCCACTTTCCTATTCTGTCCTGCAAACTATGACAGGTGACTGGCTATGTAATACATGCATATCACAGTACAGTGTGGGAATCAACTTAAATTCTTAGACCATTCTAGATGTCCAAATAGATAATGTGAATATAGCAGGAAAGCCTCAATATAGGGTTCACTTAAAGAATAAGGCTCTGGCCCTTCCTACTGTGTAATTGCCACACAAAGAAGAGAATATATAGTTTCAGGCTCAATTTCAGATTTCCCAGGAGGGATAAGGTAAATACATTTTCCAAAGAATACAAAACAGCTCATAGTATCTGGAGGTTTGGTTTGAGGGTCCTTCAGGTACAGAGCCTTCATCCATTCATTCCTTGTACATATATTTCCTGAGCTTCTAATCTCTGTGCCAGGCCCCTTGGTGAACAGATAAAAGTTCTCATTTCTTTCTGTTTCCATTTCTTGGACAAATGGTGTTAGACATTTTAGCAAAGAAGGACAACTTTTTTTAAACATTTATTGTTGAGAGACAGACAGAGTGTGAGCAGGGGAGGGGCAGAGAGAGAGGGAGACACAGAATCCAAAGCAAGTTCCAGGCTCTGAGCTGTCAGCACAGAGCCCAACGGGGTGCTTGAACTCACAAACTGTGAGGTCATGACCTGAACTGAAGTCAGACGCTTAACCAACTGAGCCACCCAGGCGCCCCATGAAGGACAACTTTTCATTCATTCATTTATTCTACTTGTGTTGGAGAGTCTATAATGCAGGTAGAATATTAGGAGATACTTAAACAAGGTATCATCTCTGCCCTCAAAGACCTTGCAAGCTTGTTTTTTCATTAATCAGTCATTCATTCAAAAAAAGTATGCCTTGAGCCAGGTGGCATGCCAGGTCCATGCTAGGGAACTAGAGAGGGAACAGGAGTGCACAGTTAGCTCCTGATGGGCTGTAAGTCCCAGCCTCAAGGGGGAGCAGATAGTAACACCTTTGGGAGAGTACAGAGTGTTAAGTGAAAACTGTGATCTCCACCCATGGTATTGGGTCAGGGCAAAGGGAGTGCACAATGGGTTTTCCTAAACTAGCTCTAAGGAGGGTGCCTCTTGTCTAACTTTTTAGTTGGGGCTGGAGAGAAAGGATGGCTTGGAAAGGAGTTCCAGTCCCAGGAAACAGCATAAGTAAAGATTTGGGGGATGGAAAACACCATGGCAGTGTACAAGACTGCATGTGCTGTGTTTTGATTTGGCTGTAGGACCAATCAACCAACTGTTGCACATAAATGCCAAGAACTAAATCCTTGTAATATTGGCACAGTAAATAGTTCAAGGAAATGGGCAGCCAAGAAACAAATAAGCAATGCTGTAGATATCACAAATTAAAAAATTTTTTTTTCAACGTTTATTTATTTTTGGGACAGAGAGAGACAGAGCATGAACGGGGGAGGGGCAGAGAGAGAGGGAGACACAGAATCGGAAACAGGCTCCAGGTCTGAGCCATCAGCCCAGAGCCTGATGCGGGGCTCGAACTCACGGACCGCGAGATCGTGACCTGGCTGAAGTCGGACGCTTAACCGACTGCGCCACCCAGGCGCCCCTAGATATCACAAATTAGAAGGGTGTTAAATAACAAATAATACTGGGACAATTAATAAGCTATTTAGAAATATAGTAGATTCTTATAATTTTTGTCAGAGGTTAGGGGATTGGAATTTAGAGATTTTAGAGAATTAAGATTGCCCTCTATGCATTAAAATTTAAGATCAACACTAAAGGATTTACCTACTATACCAGCTCATTGAATATGTGATCCCATTAGCAGCGCTGACCACATGGGCCCCATATTTACAAGGGCCCCGAGTTTGGTCTAATGTTCTGTTGTTGCCCTCCTGAAATTCTTAATTTTGGAAAACAGGTCTGTGTTTTCATTTTGCACTGAGTCCTGCTTATTATGTAGCAGTCCTGCTTGTGGGATTGGTCATCTATGAAAACAAGTTTACAGAGCCAAGCTTTAGAAGTAGATGTCCTCATGCTTTTGGAAGAGTTGCAGCCAACAGGATTAAAGTGTGTAGGCCACAAGAGCAGGACCATCTGTATGGTGTCTGTGGAAGCCTCAAGCTGTCCCAGACTGATGCCACTAAACATTCATTTTATTAGACACACTCTCTGCCTCTAGCTCTTTCTCATCGAGCAGCCTTTTAATTGTGATTTGGCTTCTTCCATGGTCTTCCTGCAGGAAGAGAGCTGGTCATACTGACTCCATACTTGATTCAGGGGTGAGTTACTAAATTGGTGTTCTGGCGATACGCATGAATGAGGTGTTTTAATGGGAGCTTGCCCCTGAGAGACAGGCCCACGCTTCTGTTCAGTTTCTGAGATAGAAGGTTGAAGTCCATGCATTAGGCTGGTGAGTTCGCCAGAGTCAAGTGCAGAGCAGAACATTAGTTAAGAACAAGGGTTCTGGGGTCAGCCAGACAATGAATGCTGTGATCGGGTATTGGTCCTGTTGAACTAAAATGTGTGATCTGGGCCAAGATACATAAACTCTTAGTGCCCTAGCCTTTCATCTGTCGATTGGTGATAGAAAACCTACCTTAGGGTTGTTGTGAGATTGAATGAGAAAATATACACTAAGTCAAGGTTTCTCACCCACAGCTTGTTGACAGCTTGAGCCAGGTGATTGTGGGTTGTGGAGAAGGGGAGCTGCCCCATGCGTTGTGGCTTGTTTATTGGTATCTTTGGCGTCCCTCAGTAGCCTGCAGCTTCCCCTAAGCACCCCCCAGTTGTGACAATCAGAGTATCTCCAGACATTGCCAGATGGCCTTTGGGGACAGAATTGGTCCTGGTTACAAATCATTCACTCACTGGCCAAGGTGTATATAGAGTAATGCCTGGAGAAAAGAAAGCACATGTTAGGTTTTATAATAATAAGGGCAGTTGGGGTGCCTGGGTGGCTCCGTCGGTTAAGCATCAGACTTAGGCTCAGGTTATGATCTCACAGTTAGTGGATTCGAGCCCTGCATCGGGCTCTGTGCTGACAGCTCGGAGCCTGGAGCCTGCTTCAGATTCTGTGTCTCCCTCTCTGTCAGTCCTTCCCCTACTGTCTCTCTCTCTCTCTCTCAAAAATAAATAAACATTGGGAAAAAAATTTTTTTAATAATAAGGGCAGTAGTAGTACTAATGATGATAGACTCCTGAGGCCTCTGGAAAGACATTTGTCATCTGCTCACTGAACCTCTGTTCTTTAAATTTCTCCCATCTACAGCAGAATAAAGGTCCACATGAATTAAAGGGCAAATGTAAAAAGATCTACTTTTTAAAAAGTGCAAGAGAGGTAAATCTTTATATTTGTAAATAAAGAAGGAGTTTCTAAGCTCAAAACCAGTGGTATTTTGGGGATGTTTAATGTTGAGTTTAAATCGTATAGAGGAATTTTCTTCCTTGATCTCACTCCATTAAAAATAAATAAATATACCTAGCCTGTGAAAACTTTGTAATTGTAGTTAAAAAAGCACACTGGTGGGGCGCCTGGGTGGCGCAGTCGGTTAAGCATCCGACTTCAGCCAGGTCACGATCTCGCGGTCCGTGAGTTCGAGCCCCGCGTCAGGCTCTGGGCTGATGGCTCAGAGCCTGGAGCCTGTTTCCGATTCTGTGTCTCCCTCTCTCTCTGCCCCTCCCCTGTTCATGCTCTGTCTCTCTCTGTCCCAAAAATTAAAAAAAAAAAAAAAAAAAAAAAAAAAGCACACTGGATAAAATGACTGTGAGAAATAGGTCAATGGTGTTAAGAAACTGGTGTAAATCAAAAAGAAAACCAAATGCATACAGAAATTCCTCATATATAAAGACAAAGGTAGAAATATAGTCAGCTTATAAACATTTGAACATAGTTTAAAATGCAAAATAATATTTGTTTATTTGTTTATTTACTTATAAATTTTTATTTATTTATTTTGAGAGAGGAGGAGGGGGCCGAGGGAGAGGAGAGAGAGAATCCCAAGCAGGCTCCATGCTGTCGGTGCAGAGCCCAACACGGTGCTCTATCTCACAAACTGAGATCATGACCTGAGCCAAAATCCAGAGTCAGATGCTTAACTGACTGAGCCACACAGGTGCTCCTAAAATTCAAAATAATTTTTAAAATTTTAAATAAATTTTTCATCTAAATTGGCAGGATTTTAAGCAGTAACGTCCAATTCTGTTGTATAGTTTAGAGAAGTCTTACACCTTCTTTGTGGGACAGCAGATGGGTACAGTCCCTCTGGAAGGAAACTTGGTAATAAGTATGCCTTAAAAAATTGTCATACCTGTTAGCCCCCAAAAGTTACGTTTGGGAATAATTCCCATAGCATAATCTGAAATGTAGACAAATATTTATGCATGAAGAGGTTTATTGCAAGCTTCTTTTAATAGAAGCCAGCTAAGTGTCTAGCATTATGGGAGTGGTTAATGTTAGTTTATGATAATTAATCAGCAGTCTTTAAAACAATTTTTGCAAAATGTTCCTAATGGCATATGCAATTCTTACAGTGTTAAATGAAAAAAGCAAGCTATTAACTGAATATACAGTATGAACTCAACTCAGAATAAAAACTAGAAAGGAATATGAGCACATTAATCATATTTGCCCTTGGAAGACTGGGTTATGAGTAATTTAGGGTAGGTACTCGTAACTGTACAATTAAGTTGATCATCTCATAGCAGACTTAGACTTTTTTTGGTGTCTCTTTGAGGAATTTTTAAATATTGTGCAATTCTAGAGCTTGGAAATGAAGGTGGAACAGGTGAAGCTATGTTTCTTTGAGTAACAGAAAGTGGAAAGCAATTGTCATTGTCTTAAAGTACTGTTTTATCGGTTCGTGGGTTCGAGCTCCACGTCGGGCTCTGTGCTGACAGTGCTGAGCCTGGAGCCTGCTTCAGAGTCTGTGTCTCCCTCTCTCTCTGCCCCTCCCCTGCCGGGCTCTGTGCTGACAGTGCTGAGCCTGGAGCCTGCTTCAGAGTCTGTGTCTCCCTCTCTCTCTGCCCCTCCCCTGCTCACGCTCTGTCTCTCTCTCAAAAAAAAAAAATAAAATAAAATAAACATTAAAAAAATAAAAAAAAATTAAAAAAAATAAAGTACTGTTTTATATTTTAATCAATTTTTTATAAATTGAAATAAGAAATTGGTTTTGGGGTGTAGACTGCTTTCCCTGGCTGAAATGAATTAATGTTGTTTTATACCATGGTTCTCTTTTTGTTCATTTATTTTTTTAAGGTATATTTATTGTAGTATGTTTCTTGATAAAAACATCAAATGTCCATTTTTATTTTTATAGTATGTGCTGAAGCTTATAATCCTGATGAAGAAGAAGATGATGCAGAGTCCAGGGTATGTAATTGATAAGTTAATTTTAAATTATACTCCTGTATTGGATCAGGAATATAATAATAAAAGATGTTAACAGGCATATAGATCAACAGAAGGCATAATGGAAGTATTTTGACTGTTTCTTTTTCCTAGTTTTCTCTTGGATGCTTTACTTCTACTTCAAGTTCTATAGAATTGCTTTTTTCCAAAAAGAGTCTTTTTGTTTGGGTAAAAGGAAAGATGAATATAAACACCAGTTGTGGTTTCATTTCTTTTTGCACAAATACGGCCTGGTGATGGAAAATGTTTTTTAGCTATCTTTCTCATAGTGTTAATGCTATTTTTTCTGATAGTATTTCTAGTAAAGAAAAATACCGGGGAAAGCCTTTTTGTTCCTACTAGTTTATAACAACAGAAGCTTATTCTGAAACAAACAAAATCACAGTAAAATTACATCTAATGTGTCAGTTTAAAAGTTCTTACTTTTAAAAAGCTATTATGAGTCTTAATAGATTGCTCAGAAACTGATATCTTGAAGACTGTAATGTTATTTGTAAGAATTTGTCCAGTTTTGTTTGAAGCAGTTTTTAAGCTATGTCCCTTCACTCCCTTCACCTTTTATTTATTTAGTAAAAAGTAAGCTAAATATAAGAGATTGCTCTGCCTGAAAAATGGAAAGTAATGATTTTCTTTTTTTTCCTTCCTTCCTTCCTTCCTTCCTTCCTTCCTTCCTTCCTTGCTGTCTGTCTTTGTTTCATACTTACTTGGCAAAAGCTCCATTTGTTGTTTGGCCTCAAAAAATAAAAATTTATTTCTGTAGCTCTGACAATACTTAAATAAGATTGAGTTTTAATATGGAAAAGCAAATAGTATATCCCTAAGTCATTACATCATTAAGCTCCCTGAAATATATGTAAAATCCAGGGGTAGAAAGATCAAGGAGCCTCTGTTACACAGAAGGTCTTGAAGAAAATCCCATCTCATTTTTGTACCTGTGGGGATTCCCAGCACCAGCATGGGGGGAGCTCACGGTTTGCTACCAGAACTCAAATTAATTTGATAATGTCTATAAATTCTGGCCTGAAATTATGTTTTCTTAGGATTAAGGTATCATTACTAATGTGTGGCATATTGTTAGCACTTCATGTAGGTGGAAAAACCAGGCCTTCCCCGTCGTGTACTTGATTTATGTATCTAGCAGAAACAATAACGGGTGACTTTGAAGAGGACACACATCTTTACACTTGTTCATAGCTACCATTTGATCCGTGATAGGTAAAGTGGTTGGCTGGGTCACACTCCACTTAATTCCTAACAGTCTTATTTGGGAGGGGTGGTACCAGTTAAGACTCATTTGGCTACATTAAAAAACCCAATCACATTGAGATAAAAATTAAATATATATATATATATATATATATATATATATATATATATATATATAGGGGAAATTTATTGCATATATTCTTGGAAATCTCATAGAATTCCAGAAAGAATTAAAAAACCCAAAAAACCGAAGCCGTAGCTGGTAGACAGGAGCCAGGCCACCTCTGGGGTCTCTCCATAGCAGTGATTCAGGACTTAAGACTACTGCTCTGGAAAGGGACTTGGCTACCAATTGCTTTTATGCTGTGTCTCTCAGTTTAAAGACCCAGTTTCCCTGGGAGAGTTTCTCACAGACCCAGCTAGGGGGCCAGGGACAAGAGGTGCAGACTTAGCTACTGGCCACCACTTTTAAGTTGAAGGCAGTTCCTAGAGAAGGAGGAATCTCAATGGGTGGGGATTTACCGCTAGAGTTATCCCCTGTAACACCCTTCATATTACTTTTAACAGTGTGTTTGTAATTAACTTGTTATAATTATAAGGCGCTTCAGATTCTCTCCATTAGGAGAGAATGACTGTTCTTTAAACATGTTACTAAAAACTGCACTGTTTTTCCAGTCTTAGAGACTACAAGGCAAACTGCACCATAGCACTTGGAAATGATGATTATGACAGATTTCAAAATTAATTGGCTCTAAGCAGGTATTGGAAAATGTAAAGAAAATATATAGTATATTTTGATAAGGTACCATTTCATTTGAACGTTTTGTATTATTTCACAGACTATGCAGCAGATCCTTAAATCTCAGATTAGTATAAATGAGTATTTATTCTGATATGAATTCAAAGAAAATTTAAACACTTAAGATTGATGTTGCAAAATCACAAATTAGATTTTACCTTTAATGAATGAAAACACAGGGGTGCCTGGCTGGCTGAGTAGGTAGAGCGTGTGGCTCTTGATCTTGGTTGTGAGTTTGAGCCCCACATTGGGTATAGAGATTACTTAAAAAAAATGAAAATATCGGGGTGCCTGGGTGGCTCAGTTGGTTAAGCTTCCGACTTCGGCTCAGGTCACGATCTCAGAGTTCGTGGGTTTGATGCCCGCGTCGGGCTCTGTGCTGACACCTCAGAACCTGGAGCCTGCCTCAGATTCTGTGTCTCCCTCTCTCTCTCTTCTCTTCCCCTCCCCTGCTTGCACTCTGTCTGTCTCTGTCTCTCTTTCTCTCTCAAAATAAATAAACATTAAAAAAATTTTTTTTAAATACTTAAAAAAAATGAAAATATACAAGTTTTATTTACATCTAACATGTAGCCCTTCTGGTAGAGAAGAGCTGGTAAGTTTAAGAGTAGGTCATTTCTAGCAGAGCATGCAACTCTTGATTTTGGGGTCACAAGTTCAAACTCCACATTGGGTACAGAGATTACTTAAATAAAAATTTTTAAAAAACAGTGGAACATTTCTTTGTTGTGTTACTCCACAGAATTTGGAGGGTGGGGGGTGCCTTCTGTATATCTGGTGGGGTGCTAGGATGTTCCTTGCTGAGCACCATGGACAAATCCCTGCCATCTTGGGGCTTAGAGTCTCCTAGCAGAATTAGACAACAAGCCAGTAAATTAATGAACAGTTGCAAAGTGTGAGCACTAAAAGGATAGTGAAGCAGGGTCTAGTAATGAAAACAAAACCAACCCCACATGACAAGGTCCCTAATTAAATGGAGTGGTTGCAGAAGGCCTTCTTGATGTGAGACTGGGGAGAGTCTTGCTCGAAAGCCCTGAAGCCCCTTTTGGGTTGATCTCAGAGTCTCAGCAGGGAGCAGGTGATAGTTCCCAGCCAAGGCAGGTGTGGCCACAGTGGTTCAGGTGAGGCTGGGGGAGGAGGGAGGTAGATTTAATACCCAGTAAATGTGATGGAATCCATCTAGGTGTTGAGATTTAAATTTTTTAAACGTTACCTTCAGCTCTGTGTGGAGAATGGACTGGACAAATAGAAAAATATCTTGTACAGGTATCTCTTGCTTTACCAAAATAGATTTGTAGTGTTTTCTTTAAAGAAAACATCTACATAATTTTTTTTATGAATTGTTTTTCTGATTATTTAGTTGAAAGACACCCAAGATTTAGATAAGTTGACAAACTTTTTCTGTAAACCTTTTTTTTTTCCTGAAAAATTTACTGTTTTCAGATAATAAATATTTTAGGCTTTGGGGGCCATACAGTTTCTGTCAAAGCTACTTGCTCTGCTCTTGTAGCTTGAAAACAGCCATAGACACTACATAAATGGATGAATGTGGCTGTGTTCCATTAAAACTATATCTATGGGGGTGCCTGCCTGGCTCAGTCGGTAGAGCACGTGACTCGATCTTGGGGTCATGAGTTTGAGCCCCATGTTAGGTGTAGAGCTTATTTAAAGAAAAAAACCAAAAAACCGTATTTATGAACACTTGAAATTGAATTGTATCTAATTTTGATGTATCAGGAAGTATGAATTCTTTTGATTTTTATCAATCCCAATCATTCTTAGCTTAGGGGCCATGCAAAACGAATTTGGCCTTCAGGCCATAGTTTGCTGACCCTGGTTTAGAGAATAAATTTTGTAGCCAGCCTCGCTGGGATGAATCATAGCTCTGCAGCTCCGAACTTTCTGACATTGAAGAAATTACTTGGGACAAGTTCATTTTAATATAGGAGATCATACAGTAGTTTTCTTCTTCTGTCGGCTTATTTTACCTAGCATGAATTGCTACCTGCTTCATGGGGTCAGTTGCTGGGATAAAATGAGTTATTATTTTTAAAGCCCTGAAACCAGTGCCTGGCACATGATAAATGCTATATAATTATTTGGTTTTTTGTTTTACAATTATTTGTTTAAAAAATAAGATTTTTATCCGGAAATCAGAAATAAATTTTAATTAAAAAATAAAGTGGCTGCTAGTAAGAAGTCACAGTTGGGTATATTGCTGAAGCCTTAGTTTTCCATATGCAGATCTTACATGTAGGATCACACCAAACCCAACAGAAAAAGAGTCTTTAGAAGCGGGAGAGCATCTTTTGAGCAGTTGGTTACAGGGTGGAGGCACCCAAAATCTCAAAGATTCACCAGATTTCTGACTGCTTTCCAGAGCATAGAGCAGGATTTTTTTTTTTTAATTTTTTTTTTTTTTCCCCAACGTTTATTTATTTTTGGGACAGAGAGAGACAGAGCATGAACGGGGGAGGGGCAGAGAGAGAGGGAGACACAGAATCGGAAACAGGCTCCAGGCTCCGAGCCATCAGCCCAGAGCCTGACGCGGGGCTCAAACTCACGGACCGCGAGATCGTGACCTGGCTGAAGTCGGACGCTTAACCGACTGCGCCACCCAGGCGCCCCTAGAGCAGGATTTTAATACAGGGTCTGTTGTAAAAGATAAAAAAGACTCTGGGTACAGAGGAGTGATGGTGGGGAGAGGGGACAGAGGGAGAAAGGAAAGCAGTAGACGGTAGCTGTGGTGGCAGGATTAAGAACCAAGATTCAAAAGTGTTAGTTCTTGGGGCATCTGGGTGGCTCAATCTGGTAGGCGTCTGACTTTGGCTTAGGTCACGATCTTGTAGTTCGTGGGTTCGAGCCCCACATAGGGCTCTGTGCTAACAGCTCAGAGCCTGGAGTCTGCTTCGAATTCTGTGTCTCCCTCTCTCTCTGCCCCTCCCCTGCTCGCTCTCTCTCTCTCTCTCTCTCTCTCTTTCTCAATATAAATAAACATTAAAAAAAATTAGAAGTGTTAATTCATAAGAATGGAGGTAGTAGGAGAGAGAGAAAAGGAAACTGCTGTTGTGTGAGGGGTTCCGTACAGAGTGAATGGTTGGGGCAAAAGACTTAAATTCATTACAAGAGTAAATCAAGTGCAAGGTGGTGCTAAGAAAGATTGAAGAAGACAATTTGGGTAATACAGTCACACCTCAGCACTTCATGAAGGAGGTGGTCTCCGTTCCCAAGGGTCCAGGGAACTTCAAGATGGGGTGGAAGGCAGGAAGCTTTTGTAGGACAAGGAATAAGGAACAAGGAACCAAGTATAGAGCCCGGGGTGGCATGGCTTTGGGGGTTGGCTACTGGCCATGCTATGTTTCTGGTGCAGCAGAGTATTTACGGGAACACGAAAGCTATTTAAATTGTGGTTTGCTGACGTTGCTCCCTGGGCAGGAATCCCTCCATCTTGGGCCTAGAAAGTTATTTCAGCAAGGGTGCCATGGTATCCCTGACTTTTTCTCTCTGAGGACAGAGCTTCTCAGCAGGCAGACATTTTATGATTGTTTCAGTGTTGAAGATCTAGTTGGATTTTGTGAAGTGAGAGGTGACTTTTATTGTGTTAGCCTTCCTTATTTGAAGTAGGGAGATAGGAATTTTGGTTGGCATGAATTTTTTTAATGCCCAGATTTAAAAAATTTCTTGTGTTGTAAGTAGTGAGTTAGTTGGCACCAGGGTCTGCTTTTTCTGTGCCCATATGTCATCTTAGAATCTAGTTTGAGGTGAAGTTTGCTTATATCTTACCCATATGGGAAAAAATGCAATGACTTCCTCTCCCACTGGCTAATACTCTTTTGAGGAGTATATAAATGCTACACAGACAGGCATACCTTGGAGATACTGTGAGTTCAGTTTCAGACTACCGAAATAAAGCATGTATTACAGCAAAGCCACTCAAATGAACTTTTTGCTTTCTCAGCGCAGAAAGAAGTTATGTTTACACTCTGTTGCAGTCTGTTAAATGTACAGTAGCATTATGTCTAAAACAACAACATCCATGTCTTATTTAATTATGTACTTTCTTGCAAAAAAATGCTAACCATCATCTGAGCTTTCAGCACATCCTAATAACTGATCTCAGATCACCTCAACAAATACAGTAATAATGAAAAGGTTTGAAGTATTCCAAGAATTACCAAAATGTAATCCAAAGAGACAAAGTGAGCAAATGCTGTTGGAAAAATGGTGCCAACAGACTTGCTCAACACAGGGTCACCACACACCTTCAATTTGTAAACACGCCTGTGAAGCGCAGTAAGGTGAAAATAAAACGAGGAAGGCCTGAATAACTGTAAATATCCTTTATTCCTCTTGGGCCTATGATTTTCATCAATTTTTAGCCACCTGAGATTGGCCTGAAGCACTGATTCTGATTTCCCATTGTGAGTTTTGGTATATTCATGGGCACAGAACTCACCCCTGCCTGGTTGTGGCTGTGCTGATGGCAGGGCCAGTGGCAGAAGGGCTGGGATACCTGCTCATCAGCTGCCATAGCCACTCTTTGAGCATTAGAATAGGAAAAGGTGGTGTGTCGGGGTCCAGGATGACGCCATGCCTGCTGTGTTTAGGACTGTCTCTTGCCTCTCTACTCATTTTATAGTTACAAACTACCGGTGTTCACAAAAGAGTGGGCCTTTTGGTTCAAGTTGGTTGAGGCTTCTGCTAGTCAGAAGGGACTCTGGAGAGTTGACAGGCCACACTTCCAGAGGGCATTCTGTTGGTCTTCCCCCTTCTGGAATGACAGTTTAGGAAGAATATACCTCACTTGTTTTCTTTGAGCTCATTCTAAACTGAGCACACCAGGACTGTTGGATTCATTTTTCCTCAAATCCACACTCCCTAGGCATAGCGGCATGCATTGACTTGGTCCCTTGGGAAAATTACTCTTTGGTCCGGGTAGTTAGGTACATTGTGCATAAAAATGTATCTAACATCTAATGCAATATACTTGTAAGAATTAATTAGCTTCTAGAGGCAATCAAGTTTCAAAGGGAAGATCAACATCCTGAAAGACTATTGCACTCAGTGGTAGAGTGTGAAACAGTATTGAAGGCTATTGAGAGAATATTAAAACAGAACGAAGGCAGCCTGCAGATCTCCAGCGTAGCTGTTTTGACCTGCTGCCCTTTTGTGTGTTCCTACTGGCTGGGAGCTTTGGAGTCTTTAGTGATGAGCCAATCACAGACTTTTACCAAATGAATATGCTAATCTGGGGGAAACACTCTTGAAAACCATTCCAGTGCTGAATTGATGAATGTGCACCACTTCCCAGATATCAGCTCTGTTACTTGACCTTTCTTAGTGAGCTGCTAGCTGAGGTCTGGCCACCTAAAGTGAACCTCAGCACTGACCATTCTTCCCTCCAACATCCTGCTAGGAAATTTCACCCCTTACGAGTAAGATGAGTAGACTAATTGTTTGTTAATTTGGTATCCTTTTAGATTATACATCCCAAAACTGATGATCAAAGGAATCGATTACAAGAGGCTTGCAAAGACATTCTGCTATTTAAGAACCTGGATCCGGTAAGACAAATCTCACTAACCAGAAATGTTTTTTTTTTTTTTCCCAGTGTCAGAGTGAAGAACTGGGTAGGGTCTTAGATTTTACCCTCTTTACAAGCTAACATCACCCAGGATGATGTAAAGGCCCCACCGTGGATGCCTGAGTGTATAGTGGGGTTGTGTTCTAGGAGAGCAACCCCAGGCTTCAGAGGTGCTCTGTTGTCACAGCTAGGAGTTCACAGGCCTGCCTGCACCTTGTCTGGGGAAGACATTATGTCATCCCTCGAGGTTACTTGTTACAAACATTGCCCTGAGAAATGGCCCAGATGAAGAGAAGGTAGGACCTTGCATTCTTTGTACAGCCAGTAGGAACGTGCAGGATGGTGCAGAGCCCGTGGTGGATTGCCTCTCTTACCAGCTAGTAATAGTAATTACATTTTAATGTGTGACTTGTCTGTTATACGTATTTTAAAGGTAACATTTTACTTGGCCTCAAAGGAGGGGGATTTCTTTCTTTCTTTCTTTCTTTCTTTTTTTGGTAAGGATTTCGAAATCTCTGGTCTTTGGTTCTGGGTGATTTTCTAGAATACCCTCTTTCAGTGTTTTGCCCTGAATTCTGACTTAATTGTTCTTTTCCTTCATCACAGATTATGCCTCTTCACTGCTCTGTGGTCCTTTGGGTTGCCATGATCCTGCTGCCATGATCCAAATGTGGGAAATGAGTCAACTCTTGTAGCTTACCTCAACTTTTCTTTGTTGGTCAAACGCAGCATTTTATAGTTTTCAGATTGATGTCCTGGAGAAGAAAGCATTAAATTAACACCTATTCTTTTAAAGATAAGGTCTTCTAAAGGCCATTTTTATAAAGAGGAAGGGACTGCATTATACCAAATCTTCTATACTGGGTCATATGACACCTGCAACATTTTTTAAAAATCCTTTGTTTTGCGGTACCTGGGTGGCTAGGTCGCTTACATGTCTGCCTTCGGCTCAAGTCATGATCTCATGGTTCGTGGGTTTGAGCCCCACATCGGGCTCTCTGCTGTCAGCACGGAGCCCACTTCAGATCCTCTGTCTCCCTCTTTCTCTGCCCCTCCTCCACTTGCACTTGCTGTCTCTCTCTCTCTCTCTGTCTGTCTCTCTCTCTCTCAAAAATAAATAAACATTTAAAAAAAAGATTCTTTTTTTCTAGTACCACATATGTGTCTTCACATCCTCCAGGAACACAGATTATACTTTGTGACTTTGGAGATATTGTTTTAGGACCACACATTACATACAAGTTCTTGTCCAATTTGACTCAGGTCCTCTAGAATTCTGAGTTTGCAAAACTGTGAGCTCTAAAGAATGGGGGTGTTGGTTGTTTAATAATGAAAAATTAAGAAATGAAATTAAGATAGAAAAATACAGGAATTCAGTTTAGAAATGGAAACATTTTCTTGTAGTATTAAATTACAGATAGAATAAGTGACTAATGGGAATTTGTGAAATTTTGATGGGCTTCCAAATAATCACATATTTCATTTATCTAGAATGATAATGACTCTGTGAAATAAAAGATACTTAAACTATGTAATTTCTTTCTTTATTTTTTTTAATGTTTAATTTTGAGAGAAAGAGTGCAAGCAGGGGAGAGGCAGAGAGGGAGACACAGAATCTGAAACAGGCTCCAGGCTCTGAGCTGTCAGCACATCGCCTGACATGGGGCTCGAACCCACAAACCATGAGATAGGTCATGACCTGAGCCGAAGTCGGATGCTCAACCGACTGAGCCACCCAGTCACCCCTAAACTATGTGATTTCTATTGATCGTCCACCAGTGCGAGTCCAAATAATTACCAGTGGAAAGATACAACTTTGTGTGTGTATGGGGGTGGGCACTGGAATTAAACTAATTTAGTATTTAACTCTTGCCCTTCAGGTACATGTGGAAGACAGCTGTAAAATTAATCCTCAGTTTTTCCCTTCAGCTAAACAGATTATTTATTTTTCAACTAGAACTTTACATGGTAGGATTTCAGAGCTCACCGAAAACAGTGCTTCTCACGCTCTGCTGCGCCTGTAAATCATCAGAGGATCTGGTGGAAAATGCAGGGTCTCGTTCAGTAGGTCTGTCATGGAGCCTGAGAGACTGCATTTCTCACCAGCTCCCAGGTGAGGCTGATGGTCCTGGCCCACAGCCATGCTTCCAGGAGCAGGCACTAGGGCCAGATGTAAAAATGCTCTAGTTCAGGTTTTTGGCACTCCCGCCTGTTATTTTGTTTGCATACTTTCCTATTGAATTGAACCCACATTTTAATGCATCAGCAATGACTAGACATTGCTATTCAGGTGCCTGTACACGAAGTGATAAACAGATGGGAGTGAAATAGCTGTTAGGCATGTTTTCCGGGAATGCTTCCTATTCTGTTCTGTCCTCTAAATTGATTTTTCTTGCCATTTCAGCTTTAACTCTGTTAAAGCCCTGTAAAAAGTACATTTAAAATAATTAAATTTGGGGTACCTGGGTGGCTCAGTCGGTTAAGCGTCTGACTTCAGCTCAGGTCATGATCCCATGGTTTGTGGGTTCGAGCCCCATGTCGGGCTCTGTTCTGACAGCTCAGAGCCTAGAGCCCACTTCAGATTCTGTGTCTCCCTCTCTCTCTGCTCCTCCCCCGCTCATGCTCTGTCTCTCTTTCTCTCCCAAAAATAAATAAACATTAAAAAAAATTTTTAAATACGGGCGCCTGGGTGGCTCGGTCGGTTAAGCATCCAACTTTGACTTAGGTCATGATCTTGCGATTCATGAGTTCGAGCCCCGTGTCGGGCTTGGTGCTGACAGCTCGGAGCCTGAAGCCTGCTTCCATATTCTGTGTCTCGCTCTCTCTCTGCCCCTCCCCTGCTTATGCTCTGTCTCTCAAGAATAAATAAATGTTTAAAAAAAAATCTAAAAAAAATTTTTTTAATAAATAAAATAATTAAATTGCATTTAAAATAATTTTTTAAAAGCTATTACTAGTAGATTCTGGCAAGGAGCATCTTTATTTAATTAAAGTGATTATTTTTATAAACAGTAGTTTTTTGTAGGCTTCTTTTGCTTCTTTGATGAAGGTCTTCAATATGTATATATTTTTCAAAGGCCAGTTCATAGGGGAGGGAAAAAAACAAGAAAAAGCCACTTCACAAAATTAGCAATTTCATGAATTACCATTATTGAATATTTTATAGGGAAGAAGCAAATGTATTTACATAGTTGCTTCCAAAAGATTTTTTTTTTAATTTGAGCCTGAACTGTCTTGATTTATTTCCCTGCTATCTCAGATCTTTCTGGGAATGATGCAAAATATAGATGAGTAAAAATGTATGTTTCTCAACAAATTACCACCTGGAATTAAAAAAACCTCCCCAAACATGACAGTTTGAAGATTTTAGGTTAAGCTTATGGTCTTGAACAGTGTTCTGGTTTCTCATGATACACATTTTTTTTACAGTAACCCAAATGCATTTACATTGAATGACATATTTGGCTCCTATAACCTGCTTATAAAATAGCGCCCTTCAGTTTGATGCCATGCCCGCATACTGTGCTCCAAAACCTGTATAAAGTGTTGGATGCCACAGAAATGCATGGTTCTTGTCCTCTTGGAACTTACGATTTGATGGGGGATCCAAATACCCACACCAAGCAATTTGGTAAAACATGGGAAATGCTGTAATGTAGTCAGGACACTGTGAGAGGGTGGAGGGTCTCTCAGCCCCCTGAGGTTTCAGGAAGCTGGGGAGGCCACCTGAGCTGAGCCTCAGAAAAATGAGTAGAATAGGAACTTGGCAGGGGAAGAAAAGGGAGTGTTCTCACTGGAGCCTGGAGCAGAGGACACCCAGTGGAGGGAGCATAGGGTGTGTGTATGTGTGTGTGCGCGCGCACGGTGTGTCATAAAGAACTGTTCTTGACCTCCACCCTGCAGCGTTGGCTGCCTATTGAAGGCAGTGGGAAGTCACACTTGAAATACTTTCAGCAAAAGTAGTAATCGAATGTGTGTGACGTCACTGTGGTGGCAGGGTAGAGGGTAGAAAAGTGGGAAAAGGGACTTAGGGAAGCGGGGTGGTTTCATAAAATACTCAGGATTAGCAGAAGCTGGCACTTTTTAGGGACTGGATGATTTGTGACCTGATGCACAGGGTCTAGGACATCTTCCTCCCAGTGTCTCCGCTGGAATGACCATGAGCTGGTACCTTTTTCTGAGATGGGAAAATTTGGAGGAGGAAAGGGGGGGGCAGTAATTACTCACTTATAAGAAGAATGATCTAGGCTTTGTATCTAGCATCTCCTCTCAATTCCCTGAAGTCATTGTGTAGCTTGGAAATCTTGCACCTCCTTGGCCTCTGAACGTTTTTTCCTGGGAGTACTGTGTATGCATACATTGAGCACAGCATTTGTAATTATGAATCTCTTTGAAGATACCCTTTTCATGAATATTTCAATGCTCGACTCAGTAGGCCATTTTTCTTCTGCAATATTTCTAATTTGAGACAAACTGAAATAATTTTCCTAGGCTCTCTGATAGGTTCTTTCATTAATGGAGAGTAAATTGTTATTTTTGAAGTGAGTCAGAGACCTTGCACCAAGCACAGTCATGGGTCTGCGTTCCAAAGAATAAGCTGTGGATTTCCTACTGTGGTTGTCAGTCACTGGGAAAACCTCTGCATATTAAATATTTCCTAAGTTCTTTTCACTCTGTGCATAATGATGGGGAAAGTGCATTTTGATTGATTAGAACAGACACCTGTCACATTGAGAAGTTCTAGAAGAAACGATTGTTCTGTATTTTACCAGGAATTGCTTTTCTATCGGTATGCGAAATCCTAAGCTTTATAATGTTCTAACATGCAGCTCATTCCAAGATGACCAAAAAAAAAAATAACGTATTTCATCTTTCTCTCCCATTTGACATTTAGAGAAAGAGCTAATCAATAAGGCTGATATTCCCTCTCCATCGGGCCTAAAAGACTTGGAATATAAATAGTAAGCAAAACAAAATATTAGTAAACCATTTACTCAAACTTCATAACTTTGATAGGTGACCATATGTTGCCTGGTTGATGAACTCATTTGGATAAAATGGTCCCTGTGAAGCCAATTAGCACCACATCAAGACAGCACTGTTTTACTGCCACATTGGCTTCATCTTCCACAGGGGCTGCTCTTTCCCACGTAGGTGCCAGCGCTCACACAGGAACTGCGGGGTGGGGAGATGAAAACCATTTCCTGCAGACCACCTCTATCATTCCTCCAGAAGCTTTTCTTAGCCCACGTGAAGATGCAGTAGTATGTTCTCTGTTTCAATGGAGAATTTGGCTTTTTTATTAATTAAAATTTTTAGGCGCACCTGGGTGGCTTAGTCTGTTGAGCTTCTGACTTGGGCTCAGGCCATGATCTCACAGTCTGTGGGTTCGAGCCCGTGCCAGGCTCTGTGCTGACAGCTCAGAGCCAGGAGCCTACTTCAGATTCTGTGTCTCCCTCTCTCCACCCTTCCCCTGCTCTCTCTCTGTCTCTCAAAAGTAAACATTAAAAAAATAAAAAAAAATTTTTAAGTCCACATGCATATTCAATTTATAAAAATTCAGAAAGAACGAAAGAGGAGGGGTGCCTGCATGGCTCAGTCAGTTGGAGCTTCTGGGTCTTGGTTTCAGCTCAGGTCTGGATCTTGCGGTTCCTGAGATCGAACTGCACAATGGTTTCTGCACTGACAGAATGGAGTCTGCTTGGGGTTCTCTCTCTCTGCCCCTCCCTCACACACTTGCACATATGTACCTCTCTTCCTCTCTCTCTCTCTGTCTCTCTCTCTCTCAAAATAAATAATAACGTTTATTTAAAAAAAGAATAAAAGAATAGTCAAGGGAAGGAAATCCCCCTTCTACCCCTGCCTTCCAGCAGCCCAGCTTCTCAGGAGCCATGTTCTTTTAGTGTTCTCATGGTATTTCTTTAGGGTTATACTATGTATAGATCAGTACATTGTTTTGTTTTTGTATTTTTCAAGTTTTAATTTAAATTCTAGTTAGTTAATATGGTAAAATTGGTTTCAGGAATAGAATTTAATAATTCATTACTTACATATGACACTCAGTGCTCATCACAAGTGCCTTCCTTAATGCCCATCAACCATTTAGCCCATCCCCCCCCAACCCCCGCCAACTTCCCTCCAGCAACCCTTAGTTTGTTCCCTATATTTAAGAGTCTCTTATGGTTTGTTTCCCCGCTCCCCACTCTTTTTTTTCCTTCTGTTATTAATATTATTATTATAAGTGTATTTATTTTGAGAGAGAGAGAGAGAGTAGAAGAGGGACAGAGAGAGAGGGAGACAGAAAATCCCAAGCAGGCTCTACACTGTCAGCACAGAGCCCAGTGTGGGGCTTGAACTCATGAGCTATAAGATCATGACTGAGCCAAAACCAAGAGTTGGATGCTTAACTGACTGAGCCACCCAGGCGCCCCTGTTTTGTTTCTTAAATTCCACATGTGAGTGAAATCATATAGTATTTGTCTTTCTCTGACTGACTTATTTCACTTAGCATAATAGTAGCTCCATCCACATCATTGCAAAGGGTATGATTTCATTCTTTTTGATGGTGAAGTAATATTCCATTGTGTGTGTGTGTCACACACACACACACACACACACACACACACACACACACACATACATACTTACCACATCTTCTTTATCCATTCATTAGTTGATGGACACTTGGGTTCCTTCCATAATTTAGCTATTGTTGATAATGCTGCTGCTATAAACATTGGGTTGCATGTGCTCCTTCAAATTTGTATTTTTGTATCCTTTGGGTAATACCTAGTAGTGCAATTACTGGGTCTTAGGGTAGTTCTATCTTTAACTTTTTGAGGAACCTCCATACTGTTTTCCACAATGGCTGCACCAGTTTGCATTCCCACCAACAGTGTAAGAAGGTTCCTCTTTCTCCACAACCTTGGCGACATTTGTTAATTTTAGCCTTTCTGACAGGTGTCAGGTGGTATCTCATTGTGTTTTGATTTTGTATTTCCCTGATGATGAGTGATGTTGAACATCTTTCTTTGTGTCTGTTAGCCATCTGGATGTCTTCTTTGAAAAACTGTCAGTTCATATCTTATGCCCATTTTTTAACCGTATTATTTGTTTTTTTGGGTGTTGAGTTTAATAAGTTTTTTATAGATTTTAGATACGAACTCTTTATCTGATATGTCATTTGCAAATATCTTCTCCCATTCCATAGGCTGCCTTTTAGTTTTGTTGATTGCTTCCTTTGCTGTGCAGAAGCTTTTTATATTGATGAAGTCCCAGTAGATAATTTTTGCTTTTGTTTTCCTTGCCTCTGGCAATGTGTCTAGAAAGAAGTTGCTATGGCCAAGGTCAAAGAGGTTGCTGCTGCCTGTGTTCTCTAGGATTTTGATGCAAATATTTAAGACCCACAGCTAATATCATCCTCAATGGGGAAAAACTGAGAGCTTTTCCTCTGTGGTCAAGAACAAGACAGGAATGTTCACTCTCACCATTGTTATTTAACAATGGAAGTCCTAGCCTTGGCATTCAGACAACAAAAAGAAATAAAAGGCATTTAAATCAGCAAGAAAGAGGTCAAACTTTGACTACTCTCAGACACCATGATCCTTTAGGTAGAAAACCCCGAAGACTCCACCAAAAATTACTAGAACTGATATATGAATTCATCAAAGTTGTAGGATATAAAATCAATGTACAGAAATATGTTGCATTTCATTATGCCAATACTGAACCAGCAGAAAGAGAAATCAAGGCGTTGATCCCATTTATAGTTGCACCAAAAACCGTAAGATACCTAGGAATAAACCTAAGCAAAGAGGTAAAAGATCAGTGTGTTATTTTTAAATTTTGTTGGCAGCAAACTTCCCACAGCGTTCTGCCCAGTTCTTTTTTTTACTGAACAATAATCTGTATTTATGGAAGTTCCATATTTTCCATATTCTTTTAAAAAATTATTTGTATCACTATTTATAAAAGTTTAAATTGGTAACATTTATATATTATAAAGCCATATCAAAAAAACACATTAACATTTTGCTGTTGTCTGATTTATTAAAATTGTATAACAAAGGAGGACCCGCATCATCAAAATAACATTGAAAAAGGAGAACAAAGTTCAGGACTCACACTTGCCAGTTTCAAAAATTTTACTACAGAGCTCCAATAATAAAAATAATGTGCTACCGGCGTGGGCAGACACATAGAACCAAGGAGTAGAATTGAGAGTCTACAAACAAACCCTATGGTTTTGATTGATACATTTGATCTGATGTCCATTTGATTTTGACAAGAGTGCCAAGACCATTCAATGGGGAAAAGAACAGTCTCTTCAGCAAATGGTGCTGAGACAACTGGACATCCACACACAGAAGAACCAGGTTGGAGCCCTCCTTTACACTGTACACAAAGATTAACTCAAAGTGGATCCAAGACCTTAAATGTAAGCTCCCAAACTATAAAAACTCTTCGAAGAAAACACAAGGGTAAGTGTTCATGACCTTGGATTTAGGGAGACACCAAAAACAGGAATATGAAAAGAAAGAAATTGGACTTCATAAAAAATAAAAATTTTGTACATCAAAGGACATTATCAAAAAAAATGAAAGACATTTTGCTAAATAGAAAATATTTGCAAATCATATATATAAGGGCATGATCTCCAAAATCTATAAAAAACTCTTACAATCCAACAACCAAACAACAACCTAACTTAAAACTGGGCAAAATACTTGAATAGACATTTCTCCAAAAAAGATTTACAAGTGACCAATAAGCACGTGAAAAAATCCTCAACATGGCCAGTCATTGGGGAAATGTCAGTCAAAACCTCAATGAAATACCAGCGCAGCCTCACTAGGGTGGGTAATTTTTTTTTAAAGGAAAATAACAAGTGTTGGTGAGGATGTGGAGAAACAGAAACCCTAGTACATTGCTGGTGGGAAAGAAACTGGTTTAGGCACTGTGGAAAACAGCTTGGCAGTTTCTTAAAAAGTTAAACATAGAATTACCATAGAATTCAGCAGCTCCACTCCTGGGTATAACCCAGAAGAATCAACATAGATATTCAAACAAATACTTGAATATAAATGTTCAGTATTCATGCCCAACGTGTCAACAATCCAAGTGTTCATTGATGGATGAGTGGATAAACATTATGGTATATTTACAGTGGGGTATCATCCATCTATAAGGAGGAATGAAGTATGATAGACCTAGAACAAGGACAGACCTTGAAAACCTTACTTACGTACACTAAGTGAAATAGTCGATGGGTAAGGTCATATGTTGTATGATTGCATTATATGAAATATCCAGATTAGGTGAATCCATGGAGACAGAAAACAAGTAGGTGTTGCCAGGAGCCAGTGGGAGGGGAGAATAGCAAGTGACTGCTTGGTGGGCACAGGGTTTTGGGGCGCAATGAAAATGTTTTGGAACTAAGAAGTGACGGTTGCACAACTTTTTGTGGCCACTGAATTGTTCACTTAACCATGGATAATTTTATGGGAAATTTTACCTCATGAAAACATTTTGTATATATAATTCATCTGAACATTTTGATTGCCATTAGTTTTAATATTTAATGGCTAAAATACACTTTAAGGATGCAATTAAATCAACTCTTTACAGACTCAGTCACTGAAGTGCCTCCACTAAATCCCTGGGTACCACAGAACATAGTTTGAGAAACACTGAGCTCTTTTGTGTATTCTAGGGTCTTCAAATTACTCCTGTATTCTGAGGAAAGATTTCTTCACCTAGTTTATTCTCACTAGCTGAAGTTTATCCTTAAGCCTTGTCAACCATGCTTTAGCAGAATAAAAATTTTATATAGTTTTAATAGTTGTTGAAGAATAGTTTGAGGTTTCTGGCTTCCGTTTTAATAAATCTGTCCTAGCGAGGCGAAAGGTTGCTTCTTGAGGAGAACCTTAGTGACAAAGAAGAGTGATAAAAAATTTGCCACAGTCATTTTTCGTTTTGCTTTTGTTGTTTTTCTGTTCCGTTCTATTTTGGTTTTGGTGCTAAACCAAAAAGGATTGGAGTTAGAATTTGAATTCAGTAAGTTATTTAGGTAATCTCTATATAAATTCTAGTGATGACTAATATAGGGAAGTTTTAAAAACAAGGATCTTGGAAAGACATTTGCAATAGTTCTTTACTAACCTAGGTATTTTAATTGCCCAGATTATATTTCACATTTAAGGTATATGGTGGTTTGGTGTTTCATTTTTCAGTATATTAGTGATCTTTGCACTGAAATATTCTGAGGTAGCCAATTATCATTACTTTCATTCAGGCACTGAATATAAGAGGAAATATATAATTTTCTTATTTGTATGTGGTAAGGAGGACTGTATGTGTGTGTGTGTGTGTGTGTGTGTGTGTGTGTGTGTGTGTGTGTTTTGTAACACTTAGTGGCAGTGATGGCATTTCGATTTCTTTGAGCTTGTTCACAGAAATATAAAGCTGATTATGGTTAGCCAAGAGAACATATTACAGATAAACATAAGGATTGTATCTTTTCTTTAAAAAAAAAATAGGAGCAGATGTCTCAAGTGTTAGATGCCATGTTTGAAAAATTGGTCAAAGAAGGGGAGCATGTAATTGATCAAGGCGATGATGGTGACAACTTCTACGTGATCGATCGGTAAGTCTCGCGTAACTTCACTGATGCAATGTAATGAACCTCTCGTGTAAAATCTCAGCGGTTCTCTTAATGACTGGCAATTTAATATTTGATCGTTGCTGTTACCTCTTTATTCTTAGTACTACATAACAGGCACCAGAAACCTGCTGTGAATACGTGTGGTGAAATCACCTTAGAGCACGGAAGAAGGCATAGTTTATAGAAGAACTGATGATAATTGGTTTGTGAAATCTATAAATCCCAGTCATTTCCTGCGATCTACCTCATTTATTAACTTCTGCTGGAGAGGACGCCTGTTATAGTTAGGACGGAAGCAGAGCACGGCCTTGGGGGTGTCGAATGCTATAACTCAACCTCTGTTATGTTTTTTAAAAGGTTCTTTTTTTTTTTTAATGAACTCTAAAGTAAAACACGCCCATGATAGGAGAGAGTAGTTTATGCTCTTTCCAGAAATTGTTCTGCATTCTTGTGCATTAAAAGCATTATAGAGAAGTGATTTTAAAGCACTGTAGAGAAATTATTTTATTTCAGTGAGAAGGCATGTGTTCGTACTGAAAATGTAATTTCAGAAAACTTAAGTGGTGCTTTACTTGATCAGCGAACCATGTGCTTTAAGTGACAATTAGGTAAGAGCCCTAAACTGTTAATGGCGGAGCAGTCTGAACTGAGTGTTTAGGTCTTCGCTTTTGGAAAGCGATGATAAAGTGTTTATGAGACCATTGGCATCCCCTGCCCTTCCCATTCCAGGTGCAACACAGGACTTCTCCCTGCCGGTTCATTGGGTTATATTTGTTGCTCTGAGTAGAGTTGTGTTCAACTCAGAACCTTGCAGAAAATCGCAGCCATGTGTCTGCACAGGCCTCGTTTCTTGACTCGGCCCTCCTACATCAGTGATCGAGCATGCTCTCCGCATCAAGGGTGCTCGCTGACTCCTCCATTCCCTCATCCCTAATGCCTCAGTGACCTGTAGAGCTGTTGGCAAGATGGTAGCCAGGGCTAGGGTGAGCTCTCCGATTTTAGAACAGACCCATTTATCCCATATGTAAATTAAAGTCTTGATCTTCGTGTCATTAACAGCCATCATCAGTGAAACACCTCAGAAATTCCCTCAGCTTTTAAAGTGTATTTAACTGTAGGGGTATATGAGAAACCCAAATGTGGTTAAAAACTCCCTTACATTTCCCTTTTCGGTTAGCTCCTCATCACCCATTTGTCAGGTGAAAACTCCCAGGCACAGGGAAGTGACGGTAGTCAGTTAAAGTCAGCCAGTCCAGCATCCAGGTCTCTTGGCCACTGTTTGTGGTCTTTCCACGGCTTCACACTTCCTGACCCCTCATGTTATCAGGGAAGAAATCTATATGAAAAGGCAGTACAGATTATAGACTGACGTGATCGCAGGTGACTGATAGTTATTTTACTTCTCATCAGCACATTTGTTGTGTATTTTATTCTGTTCAAAGGAGGAAATGTAGAGAACGTGTTTAGTGCAAGTGTAGATAGTGCCAAGAGAAGAAGTAATCTGTACTTGAAAAACAGTCATGAAACAAATTTTAGAAGGTATCCTTGAAAAGCCATTCTGTCCATGAATATACAAGCCAGTTATTCTCTTATTAGTATCTTTGTCTAGTTTCTAATGTTTTTTTGTTTTTGCTTTTGTTGTATCCTTATCATTCATAATCCTTTTCTAATCTTCAAAGCTCTCTCTGTTTTTGTTAAGGGTTTAACCAACACGATAAAGGCAAAGAACTTCTGCCAGCTGCCCTCCTGGTGTTTCGGCCAGCCTTGAAGCCATGTTCTCTGATAAAATACAGTGTGTGGAAAGACAGTCCTCCACAAGAAGAATGCAGTTATATAGAGAGAGGATCTGTCAAATATGTAGCACAGTGCCATGCAGACTGAGTGTTACTTGCCTAGAATAAGAACCCAAATAAAAGATAAGCACAGGGGCGCCTGGGTGGCGCAGTCGGTTAAGCGTCCGACTTCAGCCAGGTCACGATCTCGCGGTCCGTGAGTTCGAGCCCCGCGTCAGGCTCTGGGCTGATGGCTCGGAGCCTGGAGCCTGTTTCCGATTCTGTGTCTCCCTCTCTCTCTGCCCCTCGCCCGTTCATGCTCTGTCTCTCTCTGTCCCAAAAATAAATAAACTTTGAAAAAAAAAATTAAAAAAATAAATAAATAAATAAAAGATAAGCACAGAAAAAAAAGACCTACAGAAAGACCAGAATCAGATAGTCTGAATTT
Organism: Herpailurus yagouaroundi; assembly: GCF_014898765.1. Classification (NCBI taxonomy): domain Eukaryota; kingdom Metazoa; phylum Chordata; class Mammalia; order Carnivora; family Felidae; genus Herpailurus; species Herpailurus yagouaroundi. The sequence goes on from NW_024412391.1 coordinate 83,541,801, forward strand.
CTACCACTTTTTGCTTTAGATTGGGGTGTCAGTCTACAATAAAGGGCCAAGTGATGTAAAGAGCTCTAGTAAATTTTTTAGGCTTTGTAGGCCATGTGGTCTCCGTCACAACTACTCAGCTCTGTTGTGGCAGTACATATCAGCGATCAGTAAGCCGTAAACAAACCCGTGCGTCTGTGTTCCAATAAAACTTGATTCATGAAAGCAGGCAGCCAGTCTGTGGGCCATGCTTTGCTGGCCCCCCCTTAGATTGTAAAGGACCCTTGTAAGTGTTGTACAATGGTGCTGACCAAATTGTTAGAGCTGTATGTTTTTTTTTTTAAAGTTATTTTCTTCTGGGCCGCATGGGTGGCTCAGTTGGTTGAGTGTCTGATTCTTGATTTCAGCTCAGGTCACGATCTCATGGTTTGTGAGTTCGAGCCCGGCATCGGGCTCCATGCTGACAGTGCAGAGCCTGCTTGGGAGTTTCTCTCTGCCCACCACCCCCTGCCTGCCCCCCTCAAAATAAATCAACATTTTAAAAAAGAAAAGTATTTTCCTCTCATTTCAGAAGTAATACATGTTCATGTGGGAGACAGAACCTCTTTAATTAGGTAGTGAACATTCTAGAATCTTTCACTATTCTTAATGCTCAGAGATAAATACAGACAGCTTTGTTTCATATACATTCCTTCAGAAGGATGCCTACACATACACTATTTGGTTGTAGTCTTCTATTTTCATCATTTATTTTATTATTGTAAACTTTTATTGTTTAGTCTCTTTTTCCACCACAGACCCATGTATGGTCCTTACCCTCATCTAGGTGATGGTGTCTTCCTGCTTGTCTGGCACAGATGTTGTCTCTGGCACATACTGATGCCCTTTTATTCCTTGTCAACCAACAGAGGAGAAAGGGAAGCTGGAAATGGGATTTTTCTTGCACAGGGCTCTTCTCTGAAATTATGTTTGATAGTGATGAGATTTTGCTTGAATTCTTTTTACCTCTTACTTTTCATATGTCCAACAGAGGAACGTTTGATATTTATGTGAAATGCGATGGTGTCGGAAGGTGTGTTGGTAACTACGACAATCGTGGGAGTTTCGGTGAACTGGCCTTAATGTACAATACGCCCAGAGCAGCTACGATCACTGCTACCTCTCCGGGTGCTCTGTGGGGTTTGGTGAGTGAAATATTTATGTGACCACGATGTTATTTGTCAATGTTGTTATGATGGAAGCCAGGTAGATGGAATTATTTTAGTTCTAATAGCTGGATTTCTTTGCCATCCTCATCAGCCATCAGGGTATTTGTTATATAGTGGATGCTGAACTGTTGGGTCTGTGCTGAGACTGTGCTGAGTTAAATCTTCACGTTCTTTCCCTGATCAAGTCAGGAGCGTAGCCTCCTGGCCCTGGGAAGGATACTCAGATCCAAAATGCTCTTAAAAACCAGCCACCCAGGCAAATGCACAGAGCCTTCAGTGTTGTGTTCTCAGATAGCTTTCCGTGGTGTTATATTATCTGTGCTTCCCAAAGTGTGCCCCCCCCCCCCGCCCAGTAGCATCTGTATCACTTGGGTACTTGCTAGAAATGCAAATTCTGGGGGGTCCCACTTACCAATTTGGGCCCACTGACTCAGAAGCTCTGGAGATGGGGCCCAGTGATCCGTGCTTGAGCAAACTCACCATGTGACTCTGGTGCCTGAGAGCATTTGAGAATCCTCCATAAACAGATTCTCTTGGTGTGCTATAAATTGGTAACAACTTGGCATTGAAAAGCAGCTGGGTAGAGAGAGAGTACTTGATGTCAGTGCTTCTCACACACATGAGAATTACTTTGCAGGAGGCGGGGGCCGGGGGGTGGTTAAAACAAATCCTTGCTGAGGCCCCACCATAGACTAATTTAATCAGACTCTGTAGAGTTGGGTCCTGGGCTTTTAAAATGAATTTATTAATTTATTAAAATGAATTTAAGCCTTATTTGTATAAGGCTTAAAAGTCAGTTTAAAGACACTTGGGTGAGGTGGGAAGGGAGGGTCTTTTCATACGTGGTATCTGGGTGCAGAGTAGCCGATTCTAGAAGACTGTTTAAGATGGTGCTTCTCAGACTCCAGTGTGCTTACCTGGAACATAGTTAAAATGTAGATTCTGGTTCACTAGGTCTGGAATGAGGCCTGTGATTTTGTGTTACTCATAAGCTCCCAGGGCACCCCAGTGCTGCTGTGCCCAGAACACACTATTTAAGTAGCGCTGATTTAAGGGCATGTTTGTGATACTTGTATTTTCTTTTTAAATTGTTGAAAACAGCCCACCCTGTAGTTTCAACACAGATATATTCGCTCAGGAATCCTTTTGTGGAAGGAAGAGAGGTTGAGAAATTGGAAGTCTGTTAGGATCTGGTTCCCAAGGACTATGGTTTTACAGAAGTAGCACATTACTCGGTGACGTCTCAGCATTTAACTGTGAAGCAAATTCAGCTGATAAAAATCTCTTGCTCAAAGAAACAATACATACTGTATTTCCTCTTCTGAGAATCAGGCAATTATTGTTTACATAGTAAAGATGTGATGGGTCTCATTTTCAGATGTACAAGAAAAATGGGAATTGTTTCACACAGGAGGAAACTCATTGTCATCTGAAGTGTTTCAGGGACTATTAAAGATTTGAACACCCAAAGCCAGCTAAGTAGAAACTCCTGACCAGACCAGCCTAGGTCCATAGGAATTGTTTGCCTGTCATCAGAATGGTGGGCTGAACCCACAGTCTGCTGTGAGCTGTTTCATTAAGGAAGGCACCAGTTAAAAATGTATTTATTCCAGGGGCACCTGGGAGGCTCCGTCGGTTAAGTGTCCTGGTGCACCTTAAACTACGTATGGAGGTCCAAAGTGGGCAGTTTGTGATGGTCACCTTTGGGTATATGCATGACCACAGTGACTTTTTAAAGATTAGGATAGTGAACATACCACTTAATGTTTCAAACCTGGTTTTTGAAGAGCAACTTATCAAACTAGCCCCTTTTCAGAAAAAGTCGAGTAGAAAAGATACTTTTCTTTTAAGGCCAACGGATTGGAGCTCTGCCATATATGTGCAGGTATAAAGATAAGCACATCCCAAGAGAAAAGTCCTTTGTGGACTCTGACTTTGTAAATAGGACTCTTCGCCTTAGGGGATTAACTGATGTGCATGACCCTGCCCATGATTCGGGAGGCCATGATTGATATGGCTAGGGTGAAAACTTTTGAAGTGGGCATTTCTGGATTTTAATTATATGTCACAGTGGGTGTGAAGAGGTGGGCCACGAATAAAATTTTTCCCGAGATGTACACTACTTTGTGGTTCGTCTCTAAATCACTAAACTATTTCTAGTCTTTTCTGTTTTGCAATTAACTCTGTCCATTAAACAGTGTTGCAGTCGGTTCCCAAATTGATTATGTATCAGAATCACTTGGGGAGCTTTTATGAACTATAGATTATTGGGCCCTACATGCAGACACTGTTTGAGTCATTCAAGTCTGGGATCTGAGAAACCTTTGTTGTTGTTGTTGTTAACGCTAGAGCTGATTCTCATGCAGACCCAAGCTTGGAAATTATTTTAGTAAATTTACTAATTACCTTGCAAATTTTTCTCTTTTAAAAAAAGTTATTAGGATTGCAGCTCCAAATTACAGCTCTTGTAAAATTGTAATAAACTAAATGGGGGGACAGGATGTTTGCTTTGCTTTCCTAGAGACTTATGCCCTCCACACTCGCATTTTTTCCCATCCTACCAGTTCAATTAAATTCAGCCTATGTCAGTGCAGTAATTTAATAATTAATGAACGTAACTCCATTTTATTTTATATTAAAATGGTGTAATTGATTATCAGTGAATGCCTAATTATGGGGACTCTTTACTATGAACTATTATGAATAATGTTTTGTAGAAATTTTTCAAAGTAGTTTGTAGGAAAACCATTTTTTGAGCTGTTTATCATCTTAAAAATTTTCCCTAGTTCCTTAATTGAGTTCTGTATCTTTGAGGTTAAGTAGTGTAAACAGAGGAACGTTTTAGGGCCCTGAGAATGATAAACACTGGCATTCAGCTCTGACAGTCAAGAAAGTCATAGTTTCTCTGTGCACATTTTTTTAAAAAAGAAAAACTCTGACACACTGTGGATATGACAACCTAGCATACATGATTTTTTAAGGTCTCATAGTTGCCTTATGATTAAAAAAATTTGGGGAGTGCCTGGATGGCTCAGTTGGTTAAGTGTCTGACTCTCATGATTTCACAGGTCATGACCTCACAGTTTGTTGGTTTCAGGCCCGTGTCGGGCTCTGTGCTGACAGCTCAGAGCCTGGATCCTGCTTCAGATTCTGTGTCTCCCTCTCTCTCTGCCCCTCTTCCAGTCTCTCTCTCTCTCTCTCAAAAATAAACAAACATTAAAAAAAATTTCTAATAGTGTTTTTCATGTATTTTTTTTTCTGCAGCCCACATCAAGAAACACATTAGGAAATCTCACAACCAGTGCATGTGTATGTGTGTCTTTGTGTATAACTGAAATAAATCCCTAAATAACACTTTACTAAAAGATGTGCATGCTGAGATTTTCTGTTCTTTATTTTTTATAAAAATGCTGGTCATGGATGAAGGGGGTCAAAAGGTACAACTTCCAGTTATAAAATTCATACAACCTGGGATGTCCTGTACACCATGGCCACTGTAGTTCATAATACTGCATTGTATATTTGAAAGTTGCTAAGAGGGTAGATCTTAAAAGTTCTCTACTAGAAAAAAAGAATTTGTAACTATGTATGGTGATGAAAGTTAACTAGACTTACTGTGATCATTTCTCAATATATATGAATACCAATCATTGTATTGTACTCCCTAAACAAATTCAGTTTTATAGGTCACTTATACCTCAATTTAAAAAAATGCTGGTATGTTCCACTGAAACGATTTTGTGACACTCTTGGGCTGTCATCCACAGTAAAAGAACTTGTGCTATCCTGAACTCAGAGACACACAGTGGTGGCTTCTAGCGATGGGGTGGGGTGGGGGGGGTGTTGATCAAAGGGTACAGATTTGCAGTTACAAGGTGAATGAGTTCTGGGGATTGAATGAACAGCATGATAATTATGGTTAACAACATTGTATTGTTGCTAAGAGAAGTCTTAAATGTGCTCCTTACAAAAAAGAAAAGGGTAATTATTATGTGAGGTGGTGTTAACTAACTCTGTGGTAATCATTTCACAAGGTATATAAGTGTATCAGATCAACAAGTTATATACCTTAAACTTACGCAGTATTATAGATCGTTTGGATCTCAATAAAGCTTGGAGGAAAACCAAGATGGGCCTATTGCCTTTTTTTAAATGGTGCAATAGTGCCACCTTGTGGGTTGTCCCAATTACACGTTGACCAGATCTGTTCTGAATTAAAGGAAACTCATGTTTCCTTTAAAAAAATGAAAGTAATATTTTATATGGGTGTATATTTTATGGTTGAAGAAATAAAAAATCTGCAAAGGATAATAATGGTAATCTTTTATTTCAAAGTCTTCAGATATTGTTTGTTCCTTATATGGAATAGAATGAAACTACCTCTTCAAACTTTTTTCCTAATAAAATCTGTCTTGTAACTGTATTTGTATCTGCTGTTCTGCCTTTAGGACAGGGTAACCTTCAGGAGAATAATTGTAAAAAATAATGCCAAAAAGAGAAAAATGTATGAAAGCTTTATCGAGTCACTGCCATTCCTTAAATCTTTGGAAGTAAGTATATGTATATGCTTTTGTTTTATTTTGCTTTAAAATGTTTGGAATATTTTGTTCCATAGAAAAGGTTCTTTGAATAAAAATGTATCCACATTTTTAGTTGAAAGAATTAAATTGTGGTGTTTGTATAACTTGGTATTTCTTTTACTACCTATGACTGCATTTGTTTTATTTTGCTTAGTTTTACAAGTAATAGACTTCTGTGAGTATCTGTAACATATTTATATGTGGGTTTTATCTAAAAGCAGACCTAATAAGTATTTACCCAAAGAAAACAAAAATACTTATTCAAAGGGTTACATACATCCCAGTGTTTAAAGCAGCTTTATCTACAATAACCAAATTATGGAAACAGCCCATGTGTCCATCCGCTAATGAATGGATATAGAAGATGTGGGACATATACAATGGAATATTATTCAGCTACCAAAAAGAATGAAATCTTGCCATTTGCAACGATGTGGATGGAGCTAGAGTATAATGCTAAGTGAAATATATCAGAGAAAGACAAATAGCATATGATTTCTCTCATGTGGAATTTAAGAAACAAAACAAATGAGCAGTGGGGGGAAGTAAAGAGAGAGAGAAACCAAGAAACATACTCTTAACTATATAGTTGAGAACAAGCCAATAGTTACCAGAGGGTGGGGTATGGGTAAAAATAGGTGACAGGGGTTAAGGAGGACACTTGTGATGAGCACCGAGTATTGTCTGGAAGTGTTGAATCACTGTATTGTGCACCTGAAACAAATATTACGCTACATGTTAACTAACTGGAATTTCAATAAAAACTAAAAAAAATAAAAGCAGACTGAAAATAATATATAAATGTAGGCAGTAGCACTAGTTGTGCCTTTACAGGGACAGCTTGTCAAAACGGTGTGTCCTCCCTGGCCTCTCCTTCCCAGTCAACTCTGCTGTTTACTCCTCTTCTCCTTCCTCTTCACATTGGCATTCCAGGGTCTCTTCTGTTTTCCGGCTACACTTACACACTTAGTGAGCTTGTCGTATCCCCTGGCTGTAAATACTGCCTATATGTTGATGCCTCCTGAAATTGACATCACTAGGCAAGGTCTCTCCCTCAAATAGCCGATATATTTAACCTATGCCCTAAGATGTCTAATAGATATCTCAAACCTAGTGCGTCCTCGACCTTCTCTCCCATGCCTTCCCCATCTTACTGCACCTTGGCCAGAAGCCTTGGGATTCATACTGACTCTTGTACTGAAATCTCCTTCGGCTGGGTTGTCAGTACATGCCTGGTAGAGGTTCTGGCCGCATGACAGAATGCGTATGAGGCAGCTGTTAATATGTAGCAGCATCTCTTTTAAATGAAAGGAGATCAGGGGCTGGAAATCCAGATGCCTTCAGATTTGGGCAAGTAACATAAAGGAGAAAACGAAGCCAGGATGGGATTTGGGTCAAGCTGGACGACAAGTGCTCCAGCTAAAGATCATCAGCTAGTCTCCCACAGCTTGTAGCTGGTGCTATGTGCAAATGTGGGCCGGGTGTTGTGAGTCTCCTTCCTGATTTTTCAAGAGAAGCTGAAAATTAAGATTTTTATGAGAAATCTATTTTAAAATGCTGGCAGTTCATTAATCCAACACACACACACACACACACACACACACACACACACACACACACACTGCTGGGTTTATTTGGCTTAAAGGCTACCAGTTTTTAACTTCTGAAATAGGATTACCCAGATCATCTGTGTGATATTATCTTTTTTTTTTTTTTGAAGGTTTCTGAACGCCTGAAAGTGGTAGATGTCATAGGCACCAAAGTATACAACGATGGAGAACAAATCATTGCTCAGGTACAGTCCTTTTTAGGTAATTCACCTTAGGGTATATTCCGAAAGGTTCTTAACATGTGGCAGATCTTGACCAGTTTTTCATATGTGTCTATAGTTAGTATGCAGTGATGGATTAAATGATTATTAGTTCCACCAAATGACCTGTTAAAAGTAGTTTAATTTATAGCCATTAAGCTATCTGAATATTTTTATTTATATAATTAAGTCCCAATAAACATGTATTAAATCATCACATGGATTTCTGGATAATTTTATTATTTGTATGTGACATGAAATTCAAATATATCTAAACAATAAGATGTTGTTAATGATCAGAAAAAACAGGTGGGTATTCCTCGAGATAGTAAGGACCCAGTAGGTGCTAGGTGCACTGGGAGTTATTGCAGAGTTTTGCACGCTGAGTTCATGATGAGACCTCCTGGGGCTGCTCCCTGATAAAATTAATCAAGAAGGGAACACACTGCACCCTGTACTTTTTAGGTTTCCAGGCACTAAATGGGGGCCAACGTGCTGTTTAACCCCTAAAGCTTTTCTAAGATCCCAGTTGTAACCTTGGTTACAATAGAGCTGTGGAGAAGTAGGATTTATGAAAACAGTTGAAGTTCACAGACACAGCTACAGATCTTGTATTAACTTGTATTTCCTAGTTACAGTTTTGAAGTATTGAGTGAATGATTTAAACAGATTTTAAAAGATTCTGTAATATTTGTATCCAGATATTGATACCATATTATAATCTTTATCTAAAATATTGTCTCTTCTGGGGTGCCTGCCTGGCTCAGTCAGTAGAGCATGGGACTCTTGATCTCAGGGTCATGAATTTGGGCCCCACGTTGGGCACGGAGTCTACTTTAAAAAAAAAAAATAAAGAATACTGTCTCTTGATATATCTGAAACAAGATTCAAGGTCTGTGAGACTTGAGGAAAGAATAATTTTTTAGAAGGAAAATAAGTAAATCGCTCTCTCCTATCACACATATGCATGTATACACAGATTAGTCAGGGATTGGAGAGAAGTGGAGTCAAATTAGAGAGCAAGGCTAAGGTTCTACAGAAGTTGAAAAATAACAAAGTACAGAGCACTTTTGAAATGACTTTTGTAGCCTTTTATTTTGTAATAATTACAGATTTGTGGTAAGTTGCAAAAGTCAGAGAGGTCTCATGCCCTTCTGCCCCATTTTCTGACGGTGCGTCTTGCATCACTACAGTTCAATGTCACACCTAAGGAACTGACAGTGGTACGATCCATAGACCCTGCTTCACCACTTTTACATCATTTTTAGCACAGTTTTCTTTTCTTTTCTTTTTTCTTTTCTTTTCTTTTCTTTTCTTTTCTTTTCTTTTCTTTTCTTTTCTTTTCTTTTCTATTCTATTTTAGAGAGAGTGCGTACAAGTTGGGGAGTGGCTCAGAGGGAGAGAGAGAGAGAGAATCCCAAGCAGGCCCAGTGTGGGGCTCGATCCCACCCCTGAGATCATGAGCTGAGCCGAAATCAAGAGTTGGAGGCTCAACCAACAGAACCACCCAGGTGCCCCTAGAGCACGTTTTTAAAAAAAAAAAAAAAATGCCTAGGGGCACCTGGGTGGCTCCGTTGGTTGAGCGTCTGACTTTGGCTCAGGTCATGATCTCACGGTTTGTAGGTTCGAGCCCTGCGTTGGGTTCTGTGCTGACGGCTTGGGGCCTGGAGCCTGCTTTGGATTCTGTGTCTCCCTCTCTCTCTGCCCCTCCCTCGCTCACACTCTGTCTCTCAAAAAATGAATAAACATTAAAAAAATTAAAAACTGCCTGGCTGGCTTGGTCGGTAGAGTGTGCGATTCTTGATCTTTGGGGTTGTGAGTTCGAGTCCCATACTGAGTGTAGAGATTACTTAAAAATAAAATGTTAGGGGCGCCTGGGTGGCTCAGTCGGTTAAGCATCCGACTTTGGCTCAGGTCACGATCTCGCAGTCCGTGAGTTCAAGCCCTGCGTTGGGCTCTGTGCTGACTGCTCAGAGCCTGGAGCCTGTTTCACATTCTGTGTCTCCCTCTCTCTCTGACCCTCCCCCGTTCATGCTCTGTCTCTGTCTCAAAAATAAATAAACCTTAAAAAAAATTTTTTTAAATAAAAAAAATAAATAAAATGTTAAAAAAAAGTAACATAGTCTATAGACCTATTATTAAAATACTTGAAAATTTAACATGAAGCTCTGATGAGAGATTATATATTATACTTAGGGTTTACTAAAGATCTTTGTAGATAGTAGTTGTCTTTTAAGTGTTTATAAAACATTCATGTCTATATTACATAAACCTAGACAAAAATGTGTAAGCTGATAGTGTATTTCTTACATTTTATGTACTAAGGAGTTTTGAAAAACCAAAGTTCCTCTAGAATCACTTTGAGAGGCTCAGAAAAGTCAGAATCTGTTATTTTCTGTATTGCACTATTTAAATAGGAAGGCATCATCAGAAATCAACACCGAGTTCACTCAAAAACCAAAAGCAGGAAAAAGCAGGTGTGTAGTTAGAAATGGCAACACTTTCAGAAGCCTTTTTTAGGCCCCCCCGAGGTGGTGTGGAATGTAGCTAAAGACGACAGGGCCCACGTGGATTCCTGATGAGCTTCCTGATGAGCCTGGTTGCTTTCTCCTCTTTGAGAGTTTCTCCCCTTTGGGCCACTGGTGCTAATTGCTTGTTACCAGAGGGTGATGCAGGGTGTGCATCTGAGCGCTTCTCCAGGAGCGGTAGGAGTGGCCGGCAGAGTGGGAGGTGCTACTAGGAAACGGTGCTGCCATTTCTTTCTCTCTGTCTCTTTTTTTTTTATGTTTATTTATTTATTTTGAGAGGGTGGGGGAGGGGCATAGAGGGAGGGAGAGAATCCCAAGCAGGATCCACATGGTCAGCACAGAGCCTCACAGGAGACTCGATCCCACAAACTGTGAGATTATGATCTGAGCCAGAACCAAGTCAGGTGCACGCTTAAGTGACTGAGCCACCCAGGCGCCCCCAGCGCTGCCATTTCTGACTGTGGACGTGGTCATCCAGGCTGGAGTTGGGGCTAAATTCTTCAGTATTTGCCATGGTTTTGTTTTGTTTTGTTTTGTTTTGGTTTGGTTTGGTTTGGTTTATTGTGTTTTTTGGCTAGTTTTAGCAAGAAAGGCTGTGGTAGGAAGTTTGTTAATTTTACAAATGAGCTCATTACTTTTGATTGTCGAGCACAGCCTTTCAATTTAGACAGAGTCTGTTCCTATGGAGCTTCACTTGTCCGGCACAATCATCTTCACTTTTCGGGGCTTGAGAGGCAAGGGGATTGTTGTCACCCGAATTTGCATTTTCACCCTTGCTGCTTGTTTCCTTCTTACAGGGAGATCTGGCAGATTCTTTTTTCATTGTAGAATCTGGTGAAGTGAAAATCACTATGAAAAGGAAGGTAAGTGTTGGCAAGTCCCAAACACCCATGGGGAGCAAGGAACACCATAGGCTTCCTTTCTGATGCTTTTTAGACTAAGGTTAGCTCGGTTTTCATAAGCTGAGTCAAAGCGCATGCTCTTACTTCCCTTGTCAGGGCAAATCCGAGGTGGAAGAGAATGGCGCAGTAGAAATTGCTCGGTGTTCCCGGGGACAGTACTTTGGAGAACTTGCTCTGGTCACTAACAAACCCCGAGCAGCTTCGGCGCACGCCATCGGGACCGTCAAATGTTTAGGTAGGAGTCACAGCGCTGTACGTGCTCCTCTGGGTGGAAGCTGTTCGGTCTGCCTTTTATGTATTCGTGTTGCTGTACTGATGGTCTTACTGGGTTCACACGTTTCACAGTCCCCACTAGAGAGAACAAGGTAAGGACTCATAGCATTATGAAATCGATTTGTGGGAGGCCCTTGGGTTTTTTTTTTAATTAAAATATTAAAAAAATTTTTTTTGATGTTTATTTTTGAGAGAGAGAGAGTGAGTGTGGGGGAGGGATAGAGAGAGAGGGAGACACAGAATCTGAACCAGGCTCCAGGGGCCTCAAACCCACGAACTGTAAGATCATGACCTGAGCTGAAGTTTGGTGCTGAGCCACTCAGGCACCCCTAAAATATTCTTTTTAAAAAAATGGTTTCATTTTGAGAGAGAGAGAGAGAGCATGCACCCACAGGGTGGGGGAAATGGGAGAGAGGGAGAGGAGAGAGAATCCCAAGCAGGTTTCACACGGTCAACTCAGAGCCTGTTGGGGGGCTCGATCTCACAAACTGAGATCATGACCTGAGCCGAAGTCACGAGTCAGATGCTTAACTGACTGAGCCACCCAGGCACCCCGCCCTTAGTTTTTTCTTTAAAATTTTTCACATACCTATTTTCTCCTGTTTTCTTCTTTCATATAGGCGTGAAATAGCATCTTGTTTTAGTAAAGAATTCTGAGTATGGAGTTTTATGTCTAGTTTTTCAAATAAAGTTTGTGTTCCTGAAAAAAAAAGCCAGAATAGTATTTTTATAGCATACATTAAGGTCTCTGGGCAAAGCTGGAAGCTCTTTGGGAGTACTTCCTCGTCCTGGTCCCAGGAAACCATGGTTTCAGGTTTGTCAGAATGCAGCACAATCTTCTCTATTGTTCAACTTCTTATTTCCTAGCAGCAGAGATGCTGTCCTCAAATGGAAGACGTCTGTCTGTATCTGAGATCCATATATGAGAAAGCGCTTACTTTAATGGTGAAAAATGGAATTCAGGAGGAGTCCATGTAGTTGACATTTTAAGAAAAATTGATTCAACAGTAATTAGCCACTCTGTGTTCTTATTCACAGTTTAGTAGAATAAACTTGGCTTCAGTGTTCTTTTTTTTATGTTTATTTTGAGAGAGAGGGACAGAGACAGAGTGTGAGTGGGGGGAGGGGCAGAGAGAGAGGGAGACCCAGGATCTGAAGCAGGGTCCAGGCTCTGAGCTGTCAGCACAGAGCCCAACGCAGGGCTCGAACTTAACAAACCACGAGTTCATGACCTCAGCCGAAGTCAGATGTTTAACCGACTGAGCCACCCAGGCACCCCAGCTTTAGTATTCTTAAGATCTGAGGGTCCCTTCAGAATCAACTTCCTAGAGGAGCCCCTTTTTAAAGGGCTCAAGTGTTACACCTGGATGAAAAAGAAGGTAGTGAGAAACTGACAGGTAATTTTCCTGAGTATAGACATTAGTGAGAAAGAGTAAAGGTGAAGTGAGTGAAATCCCATTATTTTTTTCCTATAACAGATTTATTCACATTAAGGAAAATTTGAGAAATACAGAGAAGGTAGGAAAATTCCTTACCACCACTACCAACCCCCAGTGATTTCCACATCCTCTTATAATTCCTCATCTTTTTTATTTGCATGGGTTTTCTGTTTTTAGAGTGTTGTAAACCGCTGTGTTTCATTTACTGTACCTTAGGCTCTTATTTTATTTCTCATTTTATCAAATTGTAACATTCTGTTAGGTAAACATCCACATTATGAGTTAATTGGTCTCCACTGGCGATTTTGGGGGTTTGGGCTCCATATTTTTCCAGTGGGGGGGAGCAGGTTTTGTGTCTGTGCGCACAGACTACTTTTCCATGTATAGGATTTTTCCTTAGAGATGGTTCTCGGGAGTAGCCTTTCTTTTTACGGAGTTCACTGTATACTCCCAGCCCTCTTGACCTGTGCTGATGCACGTGCTACTGGCAGTGCAAGAGTGTCCACTCCCTCCGCTCTTGTGAACAATGTCCCTTGTACCTTTGCAAATTTGAAAGGCAAAAAAAAAAAAAAGTTTTAATAAAAATTTGCACTTCTACAGTAGAAAGTGTGATCATAGTTTCTACGAGTATATTATAAATTGAGTTTTTAAAAATGCATGAGACAGACCAGGAAAGTGACATACATACAGCATATACTTACAAGTGGAGAAGAGCATTCTGGCTGCTGTTTTGAATTGGCTAGGCGATAGTATGAGAGAGTAAACGTTACACAAGGTAACATCATGTCTTTACAGCATAGCGTCGTAAGTAAGCCCCGAGAAGGAAGAACAGTAGAGGAAAAAAAGGCCTTGCCACCTTTGAGGAGAGTTCATGTTACTGAGGTGGTGAACTATTTTTTAGGGGGGCCTGGGTGGCTCAGTCGGTTAAGTGTCTGACTCTTAATTTCGGCTCCGGTCAAGATCTCACAGTTTGTGAGTGTGAGCCCCACATCGGGCTCTGCACTGACAGCATGGAGCCTTTTGGGATTCTCTGTCTGCCTCTCTCTCTGCCCCCTGCTCTCACTCTCTCAAAAATAAACTTTAAAAAACAACAACAGGTTTTTAGAATTACCAGGCTTTGCCATTATAGTCCCTTGTTTTTTTCTTACCCGAGACCAGGAGCCTCCCAGCAACCTAGCATTGCACAATCCCATTGTCAAGGGAACACTGGCTGTTTATTTTCTGAAGTGGAACATTTTTATCCTTGTGCCCTTTTCTTATATTTGATATTTATCTAAAAATACCATTGCAGCGTCACCTGGGTGGCTAAGTCGGTTAAGAGTCTGACTTTGACTTGGATCATATCTTACAGTTCATGGGTTCAAGCCCTGCTGACAGCTCAGAGCCTGGAACCTGCTTCGGATTCTGTGTCTCCTTCTCCCTCTGCCCTTCCCCTGCTCATGCTCCATCTCTCTCCCTCCCTCTTTCTCTCTCCCTCTCCCTCTCTCTCTCTCAAAATAAAACATTAAAAAAAATAAAAATAACCATTGCATTCCTGACACATGCAGAATGGGTATCCTAAATGACTTTGCAGTTTTTCAGATTTGCAAAGAATGTTACATTTCTTTTTCTTCTCTCCTCTCCTTCTCTTAGCCATGGATGTGCAAGCATTTGAAAGGCTTTTGGGACCTTGCATGGAAATTATGAAAAGGAACATTGCCACTTACGAAGAACAATTAGTTGCCCTGTTTGGAACTAACATGGATATTGTTGAACCCACTGCATGAAGCAAAAGTATGGAACAAGACCTATAGTGACAAAATTACACAGTAGTGGTTAGTCCACTGAGAATGTGTTTGTGTAGATGCCAAGCATTTTCTGTGATTTCAGGTTTTTTCCTTTTTTTACATTTACAACGTATCAGTAAGCGGAGTAGTGATTTAATACTCTATAGGCTTTAACATCACTTTCTAAAGAATAGATCAAAACAATATTGACATACTGATGAAATGACTTTGTACTCCACAAAATTATGATCTCAGTGAGAGGTTTATTCAAATGATTGTAATATATTGAAAGTATCTGTGTGCAAGAAGATAATTGAAGGGTGTTACCATGGGCAACGTGTTCATGTGGACTCCCTCGGATTGCTGTGTTAGTGACTCTGCCCATGTAAAAGGGAACTTGGCAGTGAACCATGCTCTACAGCATGGCATCACATTCTTTTTACAACTCGCTATATATATAGTCAGTACAATTTTAATCATTTTTGTTTTCAAGTTTTTCTGGCTTGGTAAGTTATGTGCTGGCCTTGGACTATGGCATAAAACATCATATGCAATTTTAAAACCTTTTATATTTTTGCAATAAAGTATGTTTTGACTTCTTTGGCCTAACGTCAGTAACCTACATGTTCCAGTGGTTTTAAGGACGGGCAATGTAGTCATTATGATAATAGGGAAGAGTCTTTTTTAGAGGAGAGATCATTAACACAGTTTCCTCATAAAACATATATCTACTTCCTTTTTTCATTGTATAGTTCTCTGTACTCTTAAAAAATTTGAGTTCGACATTTAATGTCACAGTTTTTTTTGATGCTATTTAAACTTGTCTTATAGAAGCTGAAGATACTACATATGCTAAGGGGGGGAAAAACTGTCCTATACCAAAAATATTTTGGAGTCCTTATCTACACGCCCACAGGATATTTCTCGGTTCTTCACTAGGCATACATAACACAGTCCTCTGCAGACATCTGTTCCCTTGGGTTTCCTTTATGGTGGTAGAAATAAATTTTTATAAACCATACGTAAAGATAAAAGGAATTTCTGCCCAGTCCAGATGTACCATTAGACCTTGCCATTTGCATGAACATAGACTCAAATGTGCAGGATGAACTCAGTTGTATAAATTTTCATTGATAATTGATATACTTATTATTCTGCTATATAAGATGAATTAAATTCCACTCAACCAAAGCAGTATTATTCTTAATGTGATTTCTAGGCCCACGTGACCACAGTGTTTGGAGAGGTTAATTCTAACCAGTTGTTCACTTTTAAATGAGCAATTTCATTTTGGGGAAACAGGTTTTAAAAAAACATATACCTGGGTAAAAATATTCTGTGGCTGTTATAGTGTGGTGTTATTAGAGAATGTTTATGGTCTGAGTATAATGAAAATATGGCTAAAATAGGTTCATCGGGTCATGTATATGTAAACAATATGTAAAGTATAACTTCAACCCCATTTTAGAACACTTTAATGATTTTACAAACCTTCATGTAGGAAGAGAGCTTACTACATGAGGATGACTTCTTTTCTACTTCAGATTTTATTTTAAAAGTCATGTCTGTTAGACAAGAAAAAAAAAAAAACCGCAAAGAACCCACCCAAATTCCTGGTTCATCATTCTGTATTCTTTATCCACTTTTTCAAGATACCTTGTTGCATAAGCTGATTGTTAACTGTTCATGGAATAGCAAACAAATGCCTGTTTAATAGAGAATTCTGACCAAGGCTGTAAATGCCAGTTACATTATTTTCAGTATTGTTGGTTATATTTAAATTTACCTTATAATAAAGCACACTTTTATAATAAAATGTTTTTAATGAAGTTTTTTTTTTGTTTTGTTTGTTTTTCGCTAATTTCTTTTTTTTTTTAATTTTTTTTTTCAACGTTTTATTTATTTTTGGGACAGAGAGAGACAGAGCATGAACGGGGGAGGGGCAGAGAGAGAGGGAGACACAGAATCGGAAATAGGCTCCAGGCTCTGAGCCATCAGCCCAGAGCCTGATGCGAGGCTCGAACTCACGGACCGCGAGATCGTGACCTGGCTGAAGTCGGACGCTTAACCGACTGCGCCACCCAGGCGCCCCATGTTTTTCGCTAATTTCTTTACTGGTACTTCCGTCGTGCATACTGCACTATGTGAAAGCCTGACTGAGATGTGGCCAATGGGAAAACCGCCACCCCCTCCCCCCACCCCGGGCGTAATGCAACCAGGAAACATTGCTCTTTATAGCAATAGGTTTTTCACAAATTTTAACTATCAGTCATATGCGATATAAACATATAAACAATTATGGTCTGCTGCAGACTCATTGGGCCATTTTGGTTAACGAAATAAACCTGGCTAATAGGGAATTTATATGTCAAAGTGTCTTATTAAAATACCTTAAGTTTCACTTGTGGATGTGGATGTCATTATTCAGTCACCAGCCAAGATATTTTACTACTTGGAAATTCTCTGTTGAAGTTTCATTCAAGGACCCAGTATGTGCAGCTAAGAAATACTCTGGAAGTCTCCCTGTTTGTTTTATAGTGTGTGTTTTCTGCATGTCATGATGAACTAGGGCTTGGTGCATATATTTTCGCAAACGCTACCTGTGATACACGTTGGGTGAATGTATTTGGCTTACTGTTAGAAAGGAGTGGACCATTTAAGGTGTGTAGAAATGTGCAGGGGA
>NW_024412391.1:83559368-83651544 GCF_014898765.1 Herpailurus yagouaroundi
AAAAAAAAAACCTTAAAAGTATAACGAGTTATGGAAGCATAAATAGTAAAGTATGCCAGGTATTTGCATAAGTCTTGTGTGCCCAACAATAACTATGGGAGCTTAGATCAATTCAGTCTGTGTAAGTGAGGAGAATCAGTGACTTTGCCCAAATCAGTTACCTGGTGAGTCCATAGCAGAACTCCCAGGCAGCTGACATCTCTTGGTTTCCTGTGCAATTCTTGGTCTCCTAGGCTTTCCTATATTGAACCTATGGAGAAATTTGCATCAAATTTGCAGCACAGGTGTAGTACGATGCTTGAGAGGAAAACTTCATTTGACCAACAGATCTGGGTTTTTCTGTTCTTTTTTTATGCTGTAAATATATAAAGCCTAAAATTGCTAGGAAATCCTGAAGATGCATGTAACATTTACATTTAGGAAAACATGATGTATGCTGTGGAAGGAACTGTCTGCACCATCAAAAAGTATCCAAAAAAGGACACTTACTAGGTAGGTGGCTTCTCTACATTGTGGTTTAACCACAACCTGAGCATTGCCATCACACCCCCCTCCCCAAACTCCCCAAGACATACTGCAAAATGTATATACGTGAAATGTGTTAGTATCAATTAGAACTGAGTTGTTATAGTAAGTAAATGAAATTTTACTCTTAACTGCAAAAATGGAAAATGAGTTTTTTTTTCCAGAGGCCAGCAAAAGTTTAAAGTGTGAGCTGGAAATGGACTCAGATGACAAAAGCAATAACATAGAAGTGAAACTCTTTAAGTGTTTTCTGTTCAACATCCAAAAAAAAAAAAAAAAAAGTTCAAGTAGAACCCTTGAGTTTATGAGCAGTAACTATGGTCAAAAATCTTGGATAAAGTTGCTTCTGATTGCTGGTTTTCCGTCTTTGTCCTAATTGGAAACCCACCTAGATCCCGCTGAGGAGCGAGAGGAGAAACATGTCTCCCCAGAACGCCACAGCCTCTGTTAGGCCTCTCCTTTCCAGATGCCTCTATTCTTGAAATGTATACAAATGTCATGTTTTAAAGCCAAGCAATTATTTTAGGAGAGATGCTCACTACAGAGACCTCTTTGGCAAATCTTTTTCTTGTAACTGCTCCTTAAATTAGCTGAACTTAAATAGCTTCCACATGTTTATTACTACAGCATGTTGTGATAGGCTGTGTAACTTGAAGGAACGGAAGTAGATAAATTTTGTATGCCTACGTGTGACTGGCACGGAGGGAGACGGAATGAGTGGGAATTGCACTTATCTTGTAAGCAGATGAGACCTGCCCTCTTATAATAACGATGCATGTGTAGGGCAAGGACACAGCACACAGAAGCTTGTTCAGTCAGTGTTCAAAACCACCCAGGGCATACAGTGTAACACATAATCTGCTATACTAAGATTTGTGCTACTTGCTTCCTCCTAACTTCTCGTTCCCTGGATCAGCAGGCATCTACTGATTGAGAGCTCAGACAGCAAGATGCATATGAGATAGTGGCGGGGGAAGGAGGAGGTGATATACATGTTGGAGGGTGACCAATGGAAGCAAAAATATGAAGTGTGGCACAGTGTGATAAGACTTGTGGTTTTAATCGCTTCTTATCAGTCTTGCCTCTAAAACGAGGTTCTTACGACTGGCAACAAAAAGAAAACACATAGATGAGGGCCTAGAGTAACAAACAGACATGAGGAGAAAATACATGGGAGTTTTGTGTTAGTTCAGATAACAAGAATGATCTCAAACACATGAGAAGTCATTTGAAAGACGAAAACCTTCATATTTCTGCTTCTAAATTTTATAAATAAGAAGTAGGATTAAGTTGAAATTGTTGTTGCCTTCTCTAAATGTTCACATTCTCATTAAAACCAAATTGGACAACTTAACAAGAACTGAGGGCAACTGAGGCCACAAAGGGTAGTCTCCTGTGTCCTGAAGACACTCACGTTTATTTTTCTTGACTTAGATCTCCTAAACCCCACACAGGATCAGCAGTTTTACCTAAATTTCTTGTCTGAACGGCAGCTCATGATCTAAAGTTGAATCCATTCTTTTCTCCTCCCAGTTCCCAAGTCCATTCTTTCCAACATTCCCCACCTCAGCAATAGCACGGACATACCATCAATACTCACCCACAAGTCCTATCCAGCCTAGAAACCCAACAATCATTTTTTTAAGAAGATTTTAGGTAATCTCTACACCCAACCTGGGGCTTAAACCCACAACGCTGAGATCAAGAATCGCATGCTCTACCGACTGAGCCATGTTGTCTCCTCCCAACCAACCTCCCCCCCCCCCCCCCGCCCCAGTCCCAGCCAACAATCATTCTTTTTTTTTTTTTTTTTAAATTTTTTTTTTCCACGTTTTTATTTATTTTTGGGACAGAGAGAGACTCAGAGCATGAACGGGGGAGGGGCAGAGAGAGAGGGAGACACAGAACCGGAAACAGGCTCCAGGCTCCGAGCCATCAGCCCAGAGCCTGACGCGGGGCTCGAACTCACGGACCGCGAGATCGTGACCTGCCTGAAGTCGGACGCTTAACCGACTGCGCCACCCAGGCGCCCCCCAACAATCATTCTTTAGTTCTCCTTTTCTCCTTAGTTCTTCCTCCTAAAGGCGATAGTGTTAAGACACTCACTTACACTGAAGAAAGGTCTTGCTTTATGGTCATCTGAGTATAATTTAAACTCATAGTTGAATCAAGAATTACAAGCACAACAGACATACTACTCCTTTCTAAAATGGCACTCATAGGCTCCCAGGCATTTCCTTACAATTTGAGTGTACCTGAGTACTTGGAATTATAAAATTATTATTCTTTTTTTTTTTTTTTTGAGAGAAAGAAAGCTCACACATTGGGGGAGGAGGAAAGAATCTTAAGCAGGCTCCACGCTCAGCATAGAGCCCAACGTGGAACTTGATCCCATGACCCTGGGATCATGACATGAGCCGAAATCAAGAGTTAGATGCTCAACCGACTGAGCTACCCAGGCACCCCTAAAATTAATTTGTTTTAGTGTATAGTGGATATGGAAGGCTATTTCTAAGAGTTTAAATAATCTACCAAGAGAGAAACTATCTGAAAATTTGGGGCACTATTTTAGATCATACATGTGTTCCACTTCCTAGTTTTAGTACAGATGGTCCCATGTGGTTTGACTCACAATTTTTTGACTATATGATGGTGCAAAAGCAATGTGCACTCAGTAGAAACTGTACTTTGAATTCTGATCTTTTCGCAGGCTAGCAGTGTGCAGGGAGATCCTCTCTCATGACCCTGGGTAGGGCAGCCAGCCACAGCTCCCAGTCACCCACATCTGGTTATGAGGGTCCACAAACCATACAGTAACAGCCATTCTATTTCTCACTTTCAGGACAGTATTCAATAAAATGCATGAGATAGTCAACACTTGATTATAAAAAACACCTCCCTTGGTGGGAGGTGATTTTGCTCAACTGTCGATTCATGTAAGTGTTTTGAGCCTTCTAAATGTTCATTTCCTTTTTAACAATTTGAACAGCGATATTCTCAATATGTAAACAATGCCCTGTACTTGAACTTAATCTTTCTTAGTCCAGCAAAGTAGTCATTGGTGTGCCAAATGTAGTGGAATTGAGGCAAATACGTTGTTAAATTCTTAAATTAGGTAGTAAAGTAGTACTACTACCTTATAATACTACTTTAGGTAGTAAAGTTATGGTTAAAGGTAGTAAAAAAAAAAAAGATAAATCTTCTTAACAAATCAGCACTTCATGTTTTTTTTTATGAAAACAAGTATTTTACAAACTGCTGGAAAGACATTTTGATTTTAAATGACAACTTCTTGGCATAGTTTATTATGTGTTCTTTAATTGTATCTGTTTTAGTGAAAGAGTAGAATTTACATATATTTTCAAGATCTTACTAGTTTTTTTACTTTGATCTTTGTTCTGGGTTATGAGTTGGTTGGTTTTATTGGTCACCAAGAATTAATGATGATGTTCCTGTTAAATATATATGAGGTACTACTATGGTCATTTAGCTTCCCAGGAAAGTCAAAAGACAGAACTAATTATTCACCTTAAAGGTGTAGAGATTTTTTTTTTTTAAGTAGGCTTCATGCTCAGTGGAGAGCCCAACACTGGGCTTGAACTCATGACCCTGAGATCAAGACCTGAGCTGAGAGATCCAGAGTTGGACATTTAACTGACTGAGCCCTGCAGTTGCCCCAGAGGTGTAGAGATTCTAATACTGATACTTAATCAGTTGTGACTGAAATGTCAGAATTTTAGTCCCCAGTGACTTAGACAAAAATGAAAGTATGTGAAAAAATTTCCTATCTTTGTAGGCTCATCAATTGGCAAAGTGGTCAGCAAATAATAGGAACTAAATATTTCTGAATGAGTGAATGAAAAAAAAACTTTACAGGACTATTAAAAGGTAATTATTTATAATAATGTAAAAAATCTTGATCTGAAGTTGAAATTATTCTTCCCATCACTGTGTTCACCGATCAAAACATCTCCAGTAAAGCTTTTGGTAAGAACTTTCAGATAGAAAACCATTTATTTATTTAATTTATTTTGAGAGAGAGACAGAAAGCACGAGCAGGGGAGGGGCAGAGAGAATCCCAAGCAAGCTCAGTTCTGAGCACTGAGCAAAAATGCTAGGCTCAGTCTCACAAACCACAAGATCATGACCTGAGCTGAAATCAACAGTCTTAACCAACTGAGCCACTTAACCAACTGAGCCACCCAGGTGCCCCATTGGATAGAAAACCTTTTAAAATAAGGTAAGGTTCAGCTAAAAACAGACCTCATGGTTTATGCAACGAATAGGGGTAAGGAGTGGCTCAGGCTTTTCAAAGCTCATTTTTGGGGGAAGGAAAGCTGATTTTCAGTTTCCTTGTGGGAGTAAGACATAAATACTTCAAATTTTAATTTTAAACGATTAGGTAAATTCCACGATTTCTCTTTTTGTCAAAAAATGAAACACTGCAGAGATACAGCAACCCGCCACTGCAAGGAGAAAAAAAGGAAGAAAA
The DNA here is from genome assembly GCF_014898765.1 of Herpailurus yagouaroundi. Taxonomy (NCBI): domain Eukaryota; kingdom Metazoa; phylum Chordata; class Mammalia; order Carnivora; family Felidae; genus Herpailurus; species Herpailurus yagouaroundi. The sequence continues at coordinate 83,564,386 of NW_024412391.1, forward strand.
AAGAAAAAGGCAGGGTCACAGTCTAGTTCTTTTTTGGATCCCTCTATTATCTCTGAAAGATAGTAAGTTCAAACCCTGTCCTTTCTTCTCAGTGAAAAATTTAGGTGTTTTGCTGGCCCTCAATTATTTTTAGGAAAAAAAGTTACTATTTGTGAATACAAGAACATAAATCTTTGATCATAGGGTAGACAGAACTATTTTAAAATAATTTCATTTCAAGGCTTCCAACAGGGAACCCCTAAAAGAACTGTAAAACTTTTTTCACCATGAGAGTTATTTGGGATTTCTTGATTCATTGTGGCTTTCAGGCAGATTTAAAAATTCGAGAAATGCAGGGTGCCTGGGTGGCTCAGTTGGTTAAACTTCTGACTTCAGATCAGGTCATGATCTTGTGGTTTGTGACTTTGAGCCCCATATTGGGCTTTGTGCTGAGAGCTCTCAGTCTGGAGCCTGCTTTGGACTCTGTGTCTCCCTCTCTCTGCCCCACCCCCTCCCCTCTTCTTTCTCTCAAGAATAAACATTAAAAAATTAAAAAAAAAAACAAACTTAAAGAAATGTGGGGGGGGGGTAGTGTTTAAAGGAATAATCAGTTACGGTTAAGGGCTCTTTTCAGTGGTTTGACTTTATAGATTTCTAACTAATGTAAGTTTTCCTCTTAATTCTAAGCATGCATACAGTGATCTAAAGATATAAAACCTGAAGCATAGCTTAAATGATTAAACACTAAAAGTTCAAAGGAAAAAAACCTTAATAATGCCTTTTGAATGTTAATGGTAAAAACAATTATAGACTCCGTGGACTGTGATGGCCAGCCATGTTTAAAGTGAAGTTAACTATAAAGCCAGGGAAGCCATCCTCCTCTGGTGAGTCAGAGTATTAGTAACTTAAGGAGGAACTCCTAGTGGCAACGAAGTGGAAAGACATTTTTCTTTCATCAATGGGAAGTCGTCTGGAGGAAAACACTGGTTAACAAAAACTTACCAGGGAAGCTTGGATGATTCACAAATTCAGTTTAGGTCACACGTTACGCCTCTATTACCTTAACGAGCAAGCTGGTCAACATGGAAAATACCGCTTTGGGTTGCCTCAATTTCTAAGTCAATAGTAATCATCCACCCCCTTACAGCTTTATAAATTCTCCAGACCCTGAACTTTTCTCTGTTAGTCCCCAAGCCTTTCAGTGCCTGGCATACAGCCAGCATTCAACAAATCTTGGGTGAACTGATCAGAGCTGGCAAAGAAACCCTCTCAAGTTGCTGTCCGGGGGGTGGCCAGGAAAGGGTCGTGATAAAGAAATTCTAGTTCTTCCCACTGGAGCCCGATACCACCTTTATTCTCCCCATAATGCCTGGGGCTGTGATTTGTGGGTGGCTTGGTCCCTCGCGAGGCTGCACTGCTTCCGCCTGTGCAGTCATCTCCTTCCCCTCGCACTAAAACAATACCTTGGCCTCCTGCCAAACTTTGAGCAGCGAGCGACTCTGCCTGTTTATGGCCCGAAATGGGTGCTGCGAGAGACTGGGGCTCTCCGAGTGCTAGGAGAGGCCCAGAGGAAGAGAAGAGGCCAAAGCTTTAAAACACTCGCTTCCTCCGCCCCCTCCCTTTTGTCCCAGACACCAAAACAAACGAGCTGATACACGTGTCCCTATGACTCTTGTTTACTATCAAGACAGCGCTGTGCACGCCCTTCTGGGATACGTAGTCCAACTAGTTTCTCTCTCCTGCAGTTTCCCAGAAGAACAGAGCAAGGCTGAGACTACGAATCCCACAATCCATTTCGGGGGCAAAGTTTGGCTTAGGTCCCCGAAGTCTCGGCAGCAATCCAATCCGAAGCGCTCACTCCAGTGATTGACACGCCGTCTTCTCCAGTAAACACAACACAAAAGTCAATACAAGCCCGCCTCCCGAGACGGACCACGGTATCACCCAATGGGAAAGGGGAATGATCGAATGGCAGTTCCGTGGACCAATAAGAGGGCGAAAGAGCGGGGCGAAGGCTCAGCCCCCGGGGGGTTGAGGGAGGGGGAAGACGAAGCTTGAAAGACTTGGTAATGGCGACGGGTTTGGTAAGTAGGAAAGTTTCGGTGGAGGAATAAGAGAGGCGACGGGAGTACTAAGGCGCGCCAGGGAGACCGGCGTCAGTCGGAGAGGGGATATACAAGCGGCTGGTGGTGTTGTCGTGTCCAGGGCGGCCCGCGCCGGGGCTGCCCTCACTCCGCGGCTGGTTTGTTGTCTTTCAGTTCGGGAAGGGGTGGGGGTGGGGAAGGGAGGGGCAGGATCCCGAGGGGACCGGGCGGCCGGGCGAGCTCTGGTCCGCGCTCCTCTTGTGCGAAGGGCTGCCCTCACAGTGGAAGCAATCAACCGTCCGGTAACTGCCCGCGGCGAACCCACCGGACCGGCACCTCCCGCGAGCTCACCTGGGCTTCGCGGCGGCGCGGCCCGAGGGGGGTCTCTGGGGCCGGGGCTGGGAGGAGTCGGCGAGGTCGGCGCTCTGGGCCGGGTTGCGCGGTGGGTGGCCCGGCCGGGTGCGGAGATGGGGCGGGCCTGGGCGGGGGAAGGGGCCGACGCGGCGCCGGGGCTGCCCAGGAAAGTTTGACTTCAACTCCGCGAGTGTGGGCGGAGGGTCGGAGGTTGGTCCCGAGTGGGTGGCCGGCCGGGGGTGGGGGACCCCAATGAGGCGCCGCCTCCACTGGGGGCCGAGAGGGGCTCGGGCCGAGCTGGGAAGCTCGCGGAGCCGCTGGGCCCCGGGGCTCATTGTTACGCATTTCGAATGAATGGGCTCCGAGGCGCCTGCGCGGTGCGGCTGAGCTGAGGGGAAAAACAAGCCTGGAGTCCAGGCTGCGGTCACATGATGGGGGGAGGGGAGGGGAAGGCCATGAATGGCGAAAGAAGGTGGGGGATGGACTTGGCGTGAACCGGGAGGCGCTGCCTCTGTGACCGAGAGCCCAGGCTTGGCAGGCGATTCCAGTCTCCGCCTTCCAACCTATGCTGCTGCCCCAGGCAGATTAAAACAAAACAAAAAAGAATCCGGGCGAAATCGACAGTGGGGGCCCGGTTTTTGTAGCTTCCTTAAGCCCTGCACTCTGTCTAGGGGATTTCACTCAAGCTGTGTGCGTTCTACACTCCCTAAGAGTTCGTTCTTCAGGAGTTTTCACCTAGAATCGTTTTTAAAAGCAGCACTGACGACAAGGCAGTCCTCCAGTCTTTAGCTCAGGCTGCCACTTAGGCTAAGACGGGAGGAGGGTGGTAGGGAGTTGGGTCTGCTAGGAAGTGTTGGGAGTCCTACCATCAATTCCCGACGAAGTGCCGTAGATTTATTTCCCACTAACGAGCAGTAACGGATGACTCCCAACAGTGGTTTTGAATTAAAATTGCCTTTTAAGAATTAGAATAATTTTAACATTTGTCAATACTTTTCTGTTGCTTAACTATTGATAATGATCTACACTTGTATTCCTAGTACTTTCATTCCCCCTCCCGTTTTGGTTTTTGTTTCCTTTTTTTTTTTTTTTTTTGCTATTGTCTTTTGTTTTAGCTTGCTAACAAGGATGTTGGGGTAGTCTGTTCGGTGTCCTAGACTAAGCTACAGTAGCTTATCCCTCCGTACTTGTGGGTGTGTGGGAGGGTATGTTCCCAGACCCCCTGTGGATGCCTGAAACGACGGATAGCACTGAACCCTATACATGCTGTTTTTTCTTATGAGGGCTTATAAATTAGTGAGGTATTAATACTAGCTAATAAGAGAACAAATATAACAATACACTGTAATAAAAGTTGTGTGAATGTGGTCTTTCTCAAAATACCTTATTGTCCTGTACTCACTCTTCTTGTGATGATGTGAGCTGATAAAATGCCTGTGTGGTGAGATGATGTGAGGTGCATGACCTAGGCATTGTGACTTAGTTTGGCTGCTATTGACCTTCTGACTGTAGGTCAGAAGGAAGATTATTTGTTTCCAGACTCAGTTGACCTTGGGTAACTGAAATCACAAGAGTGAAACCTCGAATAGGGGGAAACTACTGTAATCCATTTTAAATACCTCAGTTCTTCACTTTAGAGATATAAGTTAATTGCAATTACCTTCTCTTCATCCCCGCCCACCTTAGAATTTGAGCTTGGTATGGAAGTCCTTTCAGATTAGGGAAGGACGTACAGAAACGCATTCTGCGATATCCTTGCGGGTGGAAAGGATAAAGATTCAGGGAAGAATAGGCATTTGAAAGTAGGAGTCTAATCTCTGTTGGGTCAGTGCCTTTTCTCTCTTTTCTCAGTTCTTTTCAAAAAGGTAGTCACATTCAGTCGTCAGAGTGCTGTTTTCCTCATCCATAAGAATAACTTTGTTCACAGAGCTGTTTTGAGGTTTTTATGAAGTCAGAGGAAGTATGTCAAATGCTCTGTACATAGTAGATTGGCATTTGTAAAACCTAATTTCCTTTTGGTCCATTCACGGAGATTTAACTATTTCTGGTCCTTTCCACCTGTCCTGTTTCTAAGATTTTGTGGATATTTATTTACCAAAGGTTACAAAACAAAGGCAATGAGACCCTTCCCATCCCCACCCGATAAAAATTTGTAATATTGGACATGACATTTCAAAGCACAGCTGCTGGAGAATTTTACTCTTCCCTTTTGAGAATCTCTGGTCTAGTTGCCGAGTTAAGTCAAAATACAAGGCAAGCTATGTCAAATCCTATAATACCAGAGCAGTATGCAAAAGCATGAATGAACAATAGGGTTAGCTCTACCAGGAGATATTTGAAAGAGGAGCTTGTTTATCAAAATGAATGTCTAATTGGTGTAATATATGTGGGGGAGAATTTTTGAGTATGGAGTCTTCTGGTATTCTTTTACTGTATCAGGGGCCTTGCTTCCCCCAAATAGTTTGACGGAGAAAAGTCTGAGACGAAAATTTACATTGGTATAGGGATTTGAACTTTGTTTTCATGTATTTTATTTTATTTTTTTTTTAATTTTTTTTTCAATGTTATTTATTTTTGGGACAGAGAGAGACAGAGCATGAACGGGGGAGGGGCAGAGAGAGAGGGAGACACAGAATCGGAAACAGGCTCCAGGCTCTGAGCCATCAGCCCAGAGCCCGACGCGGGGCTCGAACTCACGGACCGCGAGATCGTGACCTGGCTGAAGTCGGACGCTTAACCGACTGCGCCACCCAGGCGCCCCTCATGTATTTTATTCTTAAAGTTTATTTATTTTTTGAGAGAGCGCGTGTGTGTTCAACCAGGAGAGGGAGCAGAGAGAGAATCCCAAGCAGGCGCCCTACTGTTGGCACAGAGCCTGACGTGGGGCTTGATCCCATGAACCATGAGGTTATGACCTGAGCTGAAACCAGGAGTCTGACGCTTAACTGACTTAGCCACCCAGGCACCTGTTTTCATGTACATTGTTTAATTCTCCCAGTAGCCCAATGAGATCAGTGTAGGGGCTGGGAGGCCGCATTTAAGCGGCCAGCCTCACAGTACATGGCAAGCAAGAGGGAACCTGCAGTTTGTTGGCTTAGCTCTAGACTCCCATTTACCATGCAGTAGACTTGCAGAAGCACCACTTCCATTATCTCAAGACCAAACTTTCTCTTTTTTAATGTTTATTTTAGAGAGGGGGGAGTGGGGAGGGGCAGAGAGAAAGAGGATTGGAAACAGGCTGTGAGGTGACAGCAGACAGCCTGATGTGGGACTGGAACTCAGGAACCGTGACATGACCTGACCGAAGTCAGTTGACTGAACTTTTGATAGCCTTGAGTCATGAAAGGTGCAAACGCAGGGAATGCAAATTCAGTAATTAATTGGTCCTTTTGTTATTGATGAGTAGCTCTGTTTTGAAATTGAAATATCCTTTCCCAGCTTCCTGTAAGGAATATTGTGAGGGGATGTTGTTAGAGAGCTAGGACTAGCGGCTGGAGAAATGGTAGAGGTTGCAGAAGGTGTTAGTGTGCTGCACAGGTGAGTGGGGACAGTGCAGGGCCCGCTGATGGGGAGGAGAAAATCTATCCTGGAAGGAGGAGAAAGCCAGAAAGCTGTGCAAAGGGAAGGGGAGCATAAGACGGATGCTCCCTGGGGCCCAGAGCAGCTCTGCTGCACACACTGGAGATGGCTCTGAGGAGATACACGTGTGTAGTGTGACCTCTGAACTTCCTGATCAAGGTAAAATGAGAAAATGTTCAAGTCGAAGACTGCAGCTGGGGCTGGCCTGCAGATCACATCCTCATGTGAAGCATAGTACAGCAGCTATTCGTAAGGAGTTTGAGTCATCATAAGATAGGTTTAGTTGTGCCGTGTACACTTAGAAGTTGGAAAAGTTTCTATGAGAAGACTTCAGATCTGCCATCCAAACTTAATATTCGCTGTCCAGAGAACTCAGAATGACTAGTTCCTCTCATGTCTTGGGCATTACTCAGTAAGGAATCTGCACGGATACTACCAGTTTTCTGAGAACTCTTGCAAAGGAAGCTGGGAGCAGGTGGCTGACAGACATTAAAAATGTGAATACACTGTCTTTAATACATTTTCCTTTCAGTATTTGTTACGGATGTTTCTGCATACTCGTATCATGCTTAAGTATCATTTTTTTTTTATTACTTAAAATTTTTTTTATTTTTGTGAGAGAGAGAGAGAGAGAGAGACAGCAAATGGGAGAGGGGTAGAGAGAGAGGGAGACAGAGAATCCCAAGCAGGCTCTGTGCTGCCAGCGCAGAGCCCAACGTAAGGCTGGAACCCACGGAACCATGAGATTGTGACCTGAACTGAAACCAGGAGTCAGACACTTAACCGACTGAGCCACCCAGGCACCCCCAGAATGATTTTTTTTCACAGACTCAGTTTATAGTTCTGATCATGTCAGATCTCTGTTCAAAAATCTTTAGTGGTTCGCCAGTGTCTGATAATCGCTTATAATAATTACTAACCACTGTGCATTGAGAGTTTACTCTGTGTTAGGAACTTCTGTAAGCTTTTTACATTTGTTAGCTCACCGAGTTTTTACAGTAACCTATGTAGGTGTTCTTATTATTTCCATTTTACAAATAGGGCATAAAGATTTTAAATAGATTGCCCAGGACACATAGCCAATAAATAGTAAATTTGATACATAAACTCAGGTAGCCTAATTTCAGAGCCCTTATTACTCTGATGTACAAAAACCAAAGAAACTAATTTTCCTAAACTAGGATTGAAGATTCTGACTCAGTCTACCTTTGCAGCCTTACTATCCATGACCACAAGACACACAAGGCCGTCCTACCTTCTGGTGATCCTGGATTCTGTGTTGTTTTGATTTCATCCATTACTTGCACCTTCTGCAAGTTTGCTCATGTGAGTTTCTCTCATTGTAAGATTTTCCTTCTTTCCATTTTACCCATTCATAGCCAAGCCCTGCTCTGTAGAACTGTGGTCATTTGCTTATTTTTTTCCACTAAAGCACAGATTATTGAGATTCAAGATAAATTATTCATCATTGAGGTCCAACATTGCAACTTGTATAGTGCCTTGTACATAGTGTCTATTAAATGAATAAATATGTATATTTAAATAAAAAGGAATTTGGCAATCATTTTTAGTCCACTGGTTTTCACAGTGCACCTGATGTTTGGAAAGAAAACAAAAAGCAGCGCACAGGGTTACCCCAGACCAAATAAATCATATTCTCTGGAGGTGGATCCTGGTCATCATTTTGTTTGAAGGACACATAGTCACATGATTGAGAATCACTGATCAAGCTTAAAGTGTGCTTGATTTTTTCAGTGAGAAGTGGAGGTTCAGAATAATGATTTGGCCAGTTATGCCTGAGAAATCAAATTGTGTTACTAACTGCATCTCTTGTGTAGCCACTAATTTTGTAGGAGATTTTTTGTTGTACCTCAGCAGTTTTGCTGTTAACTATATAATAAGACTGTGATTAATTAGTACATAATAGATTATACTGAGCTGAAAAAGTGTTCATTTCTTGCAAATGTTTTGGGCATCTTACGTTTTTTTAATTTAAAAAAATTTTTTTGATGTTTATTCATTTTTGAGAGGAAGAGACACAGAGTGCGAGCAGGGGAGGGGCAGAGAGAGAGGGAGACATAGAATTGGAAGCAGGCTCCAGACTTGCTGAAGCTGAATAACTAGCTGTCTAGTCTCATGTCATTATACCGTTTTCAGTAACTGTTCTTTTTTTTTCTTTTTTTTTTAAACTTTTTAATGTTTATTTTTGAGAGAGAGAGACAGCGTGAGTGGGGGAGGGGCAGAGAAAGAGGGAGACCAGGAATCCTAAGCAGGCTCCAGGCTCTGAGCTGTCTGCATAGAGCCTGATGCGACGCTTGAACCCATAAACCGTGAGTTCATGACCTGAGCCGAAGTCAGATGTTTGACTGAGCCACCCAGGCATCCCAGTAACTGTTGTGTTTAAGACATGAGTGCCCGGAGTATGTATAGTGTTGCCTGTGTTGGTCTAGGGATAAAACATTTTGTGAAGAAGTCATTTTACATTTCTTCTACTCACTCTGTTTTAGCTCATCCTCACAATTGCTCTAGCAGGAAGGTTGAGCAGCTAGCATTAGTTCTGTTTTACAGATGAAGATACCAAACTAGTGAGAAGCTCAGTCCCTCGGGTCATGTATTTAGTAAGGGTTCAAGCTGGAATCGAAACCCATGATTCTTTACATCTAACCCAGTGCCCTTTTCACTACTCTGTAGAACATCTTAGTGTTGAGTAAGGCTCTAGAGCAGTGCCCAGGATCTGGGTCATCTTTGAGGAGTTCAGGTGGAAAGCACCTGAAGTAGAATGTTAGAAATAAAGTACAGCAACAGGCAGTTTGGCTGCGTGTCAGGAACCTTAAGATGTTTAATTGCCATTCACCTACTAATGTGTCTCTGGAAATCTAAAGTAATCTGATACAAGCAGATATTTTTTTAAAAAAAGAATGTAAACTGTTACTTAAGAATGAAGAAACTGGGGACAGCATGTTCAGCAGTAGGAGGGATAAGGAAATTTTGGTGTATCTTTGTGATGTATATTGTATAACTATTTAAAATAGATGTGTAAGAAAAATTAGTGACACAAGAAAATGCTTATAAACTTACGCTAAAGGAAAAGGCGTCAATTATAAATAATACAGAGTATGAAGGAAAATAAAATCTATGATGATAGGTATATGCATGAAAAATATTAGCAGTATCTAAATCTGGTTGGTGGGATTAGAAGTCACTGTTCCTTTTTTTTTTTTTAATGCCTTTTTTCATTTCTCCCTCTCCCCCCCCCCCCCCCCCCCCCCGTTAGTGTATTTCATAGTTAGGAAAATTTACTTTGTAGTAAAAAGATTATAAAAAAGCCTTTGTAGAAAAAAATTTGCCAGTGTTACTAGTGTTTCTTGGTGAGTATGTTATGGTTTAGAAAGGTCTGGTATAAATACTAAGCAGTTAACATGTTTTCACAGCATTTTTGATCAGCCTAGTCTGGGGTACCAGATTTTTAGTGACTTTAAATTGCAGTATATTTTATTGTCTTATTGTGAGGGAAAACTTACATCCTGTTAGATTTTTGTGTGTGTGTGTATTTCATCTTAGCACATTAGAGCTTTTTTTTTTTTTTTTTAATGAGATTTGGAGTAAATCTTTGAAAAATCGGGAAATCTTCCTGCTGCTGTCACCCCTGTTAAATAACGAATTTGATCACTGTCCAAATGCAGAGTGTCAAAGGTATAACCACATTTTACTTTCATAACAAAATTTAGTTGGTGGAAATTATTTAGGTATATTAGCCTGTGTTGTTTTCTTCCTTGTGATCACTTTGTGGGCTTAAGATGTAGATTTACTATTTGCTTAAACTTACCATGATTATTATTCATCTTTCTAGAAATAAGTGATTTGGAAGGATAGGTATCTTTATTATGACTAGGTACCACATTTTCATAAAGAAAACAGTATTTTGGGGTGCCTGGGTGGCTCAGTTGGTTAAGCGTCTGACTCTTGATTCTGGTTTAGGCCATCCATGATCTCACAGTTTCATGAGTTCGAGCCCCACATTGGGTTCTGTACACTGACTGTGTGGAGGCTGCTTGGGATTCTTCTTCTCCCTCCCTTCTTCTGCCCCTCCCCTGCTTGCGTGCTCTCTGGCTCTCAAACAAACAAAAGAAAACAAAACATAGCATTTTCAATTTTTGAGAAGTATAACATACGGGCATTTTAAGAAATTGTTTCTTAAAGGTCCTTCAGAGAATGCCGTTTTAAGTGTATTAAACCTGTTTATTTTCAGAGATGAGGAAACCACACAGTTGGCAAATAGAAAAATTGAAATAGAATTTTCAGAAAATGAAAAGGAAATAGAATATTTCTTCAGTCTTTTTTAATTTAATTGAGGAAAGTGTGTTAATTTTCTTTTAAATTTGAAGATACAAGTTGAAAAAGTGGTTTTGTTGGTCTCTCTTTGGGTCTCAGAGTTACCAGATTAAACAAGTAAAAGTATGTATAATGGTGCTAGTATTCTTTTTTAAAGAAAAGATTTTTATAAATTCAGATCCTTTGGGATCTGGGTGTAATTTAGTGCTGACTACATGGTCGTAGCCCAAGAAATCCGGGAGTCTGCCTGGTGTGAGGGACTTGAGGGGGATACAGAATGCAATGTATGATTAAGTGAAAGATGCAACATTAGGCGTCTCTGATGGATTTTATCCTTCCGCAGTCTCCAGATCACACGATGTGACATTTTTTTCTATGTTATTTTTATTTGAAGTCGGAGCACCATAACATGGTGTGGGAAGTGAAGACAAATCAGATGCCTAATGCAGTACAGAAACTCCTGCTGGTGATGGACAAGAGACCTTCAGGAATGAATGACTCACTGGAGTTGCTTCAGTGTACTGAGAACTTGCCATCCTCGCCTGGATACAACTCCTGTGATGAGCACATGGAGCTTGGTAAACAAAATTCAAAGCATTGTAGGAATCTGAGATTCATACTTTTATGGTTAGCCAGCTTCTCCACCTGCCTTCAACTGCTTACAAGTCCCTGAAGTTTTTGTACCTTAGGAGTTTTCAGTGTACTCTTGTTATTGCTCGTAAGATATTACTTAAGACCAACGTAACTTTGGGCTGTTTATGGTTATCATAGAGCCTCACTTACAAATTACCAAACGAAACTGCTTTGGTGGGTAAAAGTTGGGCAGATCTGCTGCGGTGGGTAAAAGGTGGGTGTTAAACACCTCCGGGAAATCCTGCATGTGGCTCGTGTTCCTTTTGAAACGTCCCTGTGAGCTGGTTGGTTTGTTGCTCTGGTGGGGACATCACGGCAGACCCTTGGAACTCGAAGGTCTGACCCTCGCGCTTATCACTGCTGCCAAGCTACACCCGCGAGGTGCGGCCTGCAGAAGTGCACGGGTTTGGTGAGGTAGGATTTGGGATGGTGGTGCTGTGAGGCTGGTGTTGACGAGTAAACAGCTAGTGAGTGACCTGGGCCTGCTGCCCTGTCGTCGTTCTGCGTGGCTTCGGCTGCGTTCAATACGCGGTTTTCTTCTGTGTTCACAAAACCCTTGAGAAACTGTAACTGTGTCACGTGCTGAGCCAGAGGAGATGCTCTTTGGGAATTGGGAGATCCTCAAGGTCTTGGGACATAAACTGCTTGAATGCCAAGGGGTTACTGGTGCTGGTGAGCGAGGAACACCAGTTTATTCAGTGGTTGATGCTTCACTGTTACAGTTTAGTGTCGGGAGGAAGTCAGAAGTCAGGGCCCAGGGTTGTCAAAAACTCGTACCACTCCTCGTTACTTCAGTTTGAAAGTAGTTAATTTCCTGAACTGGAAAGACAGATGAGCTCGTGACACACCACAAATAAAGAAGTGATGGTCAAGAACGTTGTCGGCTGCAAGGGAAGGGACATCGCTACATCACTGAGAGACTTACAGGGGGGTTTCTTAAGTTGCTGCGATCTTTTCCGGCTGCTCAGCGAAAGGGGGAGGGCTTCGAGTCGGTTTTCTGAGTGGATATCCTGAATCAGTACTTCTAAGTAAGACATCTCAGCTTTAGTAGGCTGTTCTGAGTCGTCTGCCTGAATAGAAATTGTATGCACATATGTTGTTCTTCGTAACAGTTGAGAAGGACTCCCAAGACTAGAAGAGTTTCCTGACTGATATATTGAAGGGACCCCGGGACCTGTAGTTTGTTGTAGGTGTGTGTTTCATAAAGAATTTTTTGAGGCCTGCAAGATGCTTTTTCTCCCCTCCTTTTTCTTTTTTTTTAATACAATTTTTTTAGAATTCAGTCTTGGTGTTCACAGCTGTGGCATGTACATGGGCGTGTACATGGGCCTTGGAAACACACTTTTAGGAAAAAATAACAGATATTATAGAGTTTAGAAGTCCTCAGTCAAAACAAATAATTTAGCATAAAGTTGAATGAGTAGTACCTAAACCTTATAATATGATGTTAATCTCATCTCTGAAAATTGTTCTTAATATTGCAGTAATTTTCTATAACTGGGTAATGAAGTATATGAATAAGTATATATATGTACACATAAAATGCCTTTTTCCTCCTTAAACATGTTAACATAAAAATGTCTTGGGGGTATATGGATTAATTCCAGGTAAGTTGTAAAAAAAAATCAAAACACATACCTTGTTTTTACGGTCTGTGAACAGTTGTGGTAATTACAAGTCATTAATACATTTATATTCATTAAGTCTATTTTTCCATCAGGCTGTGTTGACCCTTGAATGTATAAGGTGTCATTTTTCAATGACATTTTTTAATGAAACTTGTTTCATTCAAGAAAACATTTCAAATTTATACTTCTCACAAAATTTATTAGCCACATTTAAGGACTTCTTCTAGCTGTAATTACAATATTGTTCCCTGTGTTAGTAATGTCTTTTTTATAACTTTGGGTGTATTTATTTGCAGATGACCTTCCTGAACTTCAGGCAGTTCAAAGTGATCCAACCCAATCTGCCATATACCAGCTAAGTTCAGATGTTTCACATCAAGAGTATCCAAGACCATCTTGGAACCAGAATACCTCAGACATATCAGAAAATACTTACGGTGAAAATGAGGTGGATTGGCTAACAGAATTAGCAAATATCGCCACCAGTCCGCAAAGTCCACTTATGCAGTGCTCATTCTACAACAGGTGGGAGTGCTGGCTATATTTTTATCGTAAACTTGTATCATTGCAAAGAGTTACTTATTTTTTTTCTAGTTTTAAAAGTAATAATGTTATTAACCATCTGATGAATGGTTTACTGAAATTAGAATTTAAGTAAAGTCCTTAGAATTGAGCTCATTGTTTTATAATGATTGCAGAGATATTTCACCTAATATCATGGTTTCATATTTTGAAAAGTAGATAAAAGTACTATGAGAAGCACCTGGGTGGCTCAGTCAGTTCAGCACCTGACTTCTGTTCAGGTCATGATCAGGCTCATGAGTTCACGCCCCTTGTTGGGCTCTGCACTGACAGTGTGCAGCCTGCTTTGTATCCTCTCTCTCCCTTTCTTTCTGTCTCTCGTTCTCTGTCTCTCAATAAATAAACATTAAAAAAAAAGTGATATGAGTTAAAAAGTTTTAGTAAATGTTTTAAAGTCCTCAAAAAGTAAACTACACCAAGAAATACTTTTATTATATATTTATGCTTAGAGAAATGAAAATTATACTTGTCTAAAGGACCATAACTATAGTAAACATTAAAAACAATTTTTTTTATGTTTTTTTATTTTTAAGAGAGAGAGAGCACAAGCAGGGAAGGAGCAGAGAGAGAGACGGGGAGTGGGGGAATCCGTAAGCAGGCTCCAGGCTCTGAGCTGTCAGCATAGAGCCTGACGTGGGGCTGGAACTCAGGAACAGTAAGATCATGACCTGAGCCAAAGTTGGACACTTAACTGAGTTGACCCACCCAGGCGCCCCTATAATAAACATTCTATTTAAAAATTTTATCAACCTTGAATTTGGTTCCATTTGATCTAGGTTTATTTTCTTCCACAGTATATGTGAGCTTACGTTATTTACCAGTTTGTGGAAATGAAAATTGCTAATATTAAAATCTTGAATTTAATAAAAGTGGACTCCCATTGGTAAAAACCACTGTTTCGTATACCCAGACCAGAGGACTAGAGTTTCCAGAAATGAGTTGCTGTGCTATGAAATTATGGAAGCTTTGAACTAAAATTCCTAGAGAGACCTAAGTGGATAATATTTCACTAATTATCGCTAAAGTTATAAAGTTATCTATGTAAAACTACCTAGATAAACACAATAGTTTGTAGGGGAGAGAAGTGCCCAGATTTGTACTCACATGGGTAGACAGACCATAGTCTATACAAGATGATGTAGGAATAACTGAATTTTGGTAATGCTTCTAACTTACTGTAATTCTTTGCTAAGACAACTTTTCATGTGTGAAATTCTGGCTTTCTTGTAACCCATTAAATTTTGCTGTGTTTTCTTTTCCCCCCTGTTTGACAAGATATTGGTCTTGATTAGGGCAAATTCAATGTAGTTAACTAAATTTTTCAGTTTAATTCCATGAAAATTTCCTAGAAAGAAAAAAAATAGTCAAAAAGCTAAAGATTTGTTGGTAGTTATAAAAACAGACCCTGATCTTCCCATTGGGCTTTTTCTAGTTTAGAGATAACACTTCTTTTTTTAATAGCAAACTTAGAATTAATATAGTTCATGGAAAGTTGAGCAAACCCTTAAGGTAGGTAATCGATAAAAACATAAGTAAAGAAGGAATATTTTCCTTAAGATATAAATTTATTCTCTGTAGCTCTCTTTCTTTCTTTCTTTCTTTCTTTCTTTCTTTCTTTCTTTCTTTCTTTCTTTCTCAATGTTTATTTATTTTTGAGAGAGAGAAAGAGAGAGAGACAGAGACAAACAGGGTAGAGCAGGGGAGGGGCAGAGAGAGAGGGAGACACAGAATCCGAAGCAGGCTCCAGGCTCTGAGCTGTCAGCACAGAGCCTGATGCGGGGCTCAAATCCACGAACTGTGAGATCATGACCTGAGCTGAAGTCGGATGTTTAACTGACTGAGCCACCCAGGCACTCCTCTCTGCAGCATTTTCTATGCTTCCCTGCTTCCTAGGGAACAAGACCAAGAGGCTCTCACTGCTGTCTCTCCTGCCTTCTAACATTGTCAGTGGCTGTTCATGCTCCTTCTTGTAGCATGTTAAACCGTGTTAGTTGCTGAGCTTTGGATGTCTGAAGTTGTCACTGTATAGTACCAAGGGGTTGAGGACAGGTAAAGTTTACATTACTCCTGCATAGATAGAGGGATGGAGAGATGCTGTTGGTATTTTAGACATGTGTGGCATGTTAATTTTTACAGAACATTTAGGCCATATACATTTCAGAACATTGCATTGTTACTTCTCTTTAAATGGTTCAACAGAAGAACTGATAAACTCATTTTCTTTTATTAGTCATGAAGGCAGGATATACTTAAGGAAATTTTAGCAGTTTGGCCATTCTTTAATACTCCATGAAGATATAAATGTTTTAATAAAAGGAAGAACTGGAGCAAAGATGAATCATTAAGTATTTGTCATTTGAAATCCAAAATTGACTGGAGAATGTGCTAAAACACTTAGAAATTTGAGGGGTTTTTAAGAAGTGATAGGAACATGAAGGCAAAGTATAGTTTTACGGACTCTTATTCCAGAGTAACTTCTGCAAAGATATAATGAAAAAGTGTTAATAAGAGTAAAATAAAAATTGAGGGGCTAACACAGTTTCTCAGGGAGTAAGGGAAGAATCAGAAAGGAAGATATTTCTCCCCCTTTAAAAAATTTTTTTTTTCAACGTTTATTTATTTTTGGGACAGAGAGAGACAGCATGAACGGGGGAGGGGCAGAGAGAGAGGGAGACACAGAATCGGAAACAGGCTCCAGGCTCTGAGCCATCAGCCCAGAGCCCGATGCGGGGCTCGAACTCACGGACCGCAAGATCGTGACCTGGCTGAAGTCGGACGCTTAACCGACTGCGCCACCCAGGCGCCCCATCTCCCCCTTTTTAAAAGAGGGTTAGTCCAGACATGCGTATACTTTTTTCTGTTAAGCACCAGATTCCTATTTTGCATCTCTGAGAACTGTCCTGATTGGGGACCATTGGGCTGGTTGGTCTCCTAGACCTGCAGTCTTCCTCTCTGCTGCTTTCCAGAGTGCAGTGCACATGCTGGGCGCCCTGACTGGGAGTGCTGCTTTTAGTGTTACCCCTCCTGGGAACAGTTGACTCTTAATCAAAGGTGATCCTGTGGGAAGATAACTAGCCTTATGAGTAGATGGTTTTTGACAAGCCTGTATCAGGAAATAGGAAGTAGTGTCCAGTTACAGGAAGTTCCATTTAGGCTGCTTCCTGCTAGAATAAGTTTAAGCATTGTAGCTTCAGGTAGTTCATTGTATCTGCACAGTGACAGGTGGTTGGTAGACGGAGGCTTCGGTGTTGGTCACGTTAGGCTGAGATGCCGTGTTCATACTGACTGCAGCAAAGTAGAAGAGAGAAGTGGACAGGGAGCCTTCACATTATTCGTTATGTTTGTATGTACTTGCTGATACAAAAATGGGTGAATAAGTGAAAGTAACTTGGAATTTAAAATACATGGATAAATATGAAAAAAAGAACAGTATTTGAAATGTGTGAAGAGGGCTTGGGTAAGAAGCTAAGGAACTGCAGACTACAAATGAAATCTTGATGTCTTTAGTGTTTTCCGTAGGTGTCTTCTATGTGATAACATTGGTATTATGAATATGAAGTTCTTTTCATCAAAAGGAAAGATCTGCTTTAAGGACCTATGCTTTATGGTTAAAACTGCTTCCTTATTTTAGATCATCTCCTGTACACATCATAGCTACTAGCAAAAGTTTACATTCCTATGCGCGCCCTCCACCGGTGTCCTCTTCTAAGAGTGAGCCAGCCTTCCCTCATCATCACTGGAAGGAGGAAACCCCAGTCAGACATGAAAGGGTGAGTTAATTCATGAGATGAAACTGTTACGGAGTTTGCACAGCACTGAAATATGTTAACTTTCCTTTTCTGTGAAGTCCTTTTGAAGCACGTGCAGATGGGAAATTGTCTCATCGCTCTGCTGGTGATCTGGATTAGATTTTACATACAGGTCTGTTCACTGTTAGCAAAGTTTGTTACCAGTGGGAACATGAATTTAACTAAAACTTCCAGAAACTTCAGTTTTCAGAGGCATATTTTTTCCTAAGTTTACAGGTGTTTTAAGTTATCCACTAATGAGGAGAGAGAGCCTGAAGCCTTGGGATAAAGACAGATATTAACAAAATATGTTACAAAATTAAAAAGTTTCTGATATTTTTCTCCATAGGCAAATAGTGAGTCAGAGTCTGGCATTTTCTGCATGTCCTCCCTCTCAGATGATGATGATTTGGGATGGTGCAATTCCTG
Organism: Herpailurus yagouaroundi; assembly: GCF_014898765.1. Classification (NCBI taxonomy): domain Eukaryota; kingdom Metazoa; phylum Chordata; class Mammalia; order Carnivora; family Felidae; genus Herpailurus; species Herpailurus yagouaroundi. Next base: position 83,581,774 of record NW_024412391.1, read on the forward strand.
GCCTTCAACTGCTTGGCACTGTTTTTTGAAAGGTAAAAAAACAACTTGAATTTTTGCAGCTTACTTATGTAGCATGCTAGTCAGATAGCTAATATTTGCTTTTCTACTCAAACTTTAGGCACACGACTGTGCTTTCATAAGGGAAGCAAAAAGGAATGGCAGGATGTTGAAGATTTTGCTAGAACTGAAGGCTGCGTTAATGAGGAAGATCTCCAAGTGGGCACTCACAAGGTTGATTTAAAATTTGTAAAACTTTTCCCAAGTCTTTCGTGAGAAAACATAGGCTTATTATTAATCTTTAGGAGTATCCTCCATTTATTTTCGTATTTAAGTGACACCTTACGTTTTAGGTGGAAGTTTTGTGATTGTGTTAAATTACTTAGCTGGATGGAGGGCAGCAGTGTCTTTAGGTTCACCTTTGTAATTATGCTTTCCGAGATGGGAAAATGATGTATTCCTTAGTTCTTTTTATACATTTTACGTTGGGAGAAATGAAATGAACAGGGGTGCCTGGGTGGCTCAGTCAGTTAAGTGTCCAATTTCAGCTCAGGTCATGATCTCACAGTTTGTGGGTTCGAGTCCTGTGTCAGGCTCTGTGCTGATAGCTTGCTCAGAGCCTGGAGCCTGCTTTAGATTCTGTGACTCCCTCTCTTTCTGCCCCTCTCCCCTGTCACACTGTACTCTGTCTCTCTCTCTCTCTCTCTCTCTCTCTCTCAAAAATAAACATTAAAAAAAAAATACAATGAACAAATGAACCAAGGCTTTTATCTTATGTAATGTACAAAGTGGTTAATTCCCAAATGGATAATTGAGAGTTGATTATATGAAGTTACTTTTTAAATGATCCCATAAAACATTGGCATTTTTAAGTTGATAAGCAGAAGCAGTGGTTAGGACAAATGTCCGTTAGTGCCTTTAAAATCTTAATCTTTGCAATCTTTTAATTTCTCCATCTCCACTGTAGGCAGAGGAATTGGGCATGTGAAGTGTGCTTGTTTAAAATTCCTGTTTTGATCCTGCTGTTGTTACTAACTGTTGAGTCTCTGGTCTTGGAGTCAGGAAACCTGGATTGTCTTTCTGGTTCTTCTAGCAATTGTCTGTGTGACTGATGTTGGGCAGATTGTTGACCCCACTGTGTGTGGGCTCCCTGATCTGAAAATAGATTGGATCAGTTTTGACATCTTGTAGCTCTAGGAATGGGAAGATCCCGTAATATAGTTACAGATAACATGGCTGTGGCCTCCACCTGCATGTTGGACACCTGCATGAGTCACAGTCAGTTCTTCCTACTCAGCTTATTAGTATAACCAAGCCTGGACTCACCTTTTCTTCCCCTTCCTGGCCTACTTCTTCTCCCTTCTTTTAAAGGTATTGTTAGCCTTCTTGATTGACAGATTGAAAACCAAGAAGTTGAGTGTTCCCCTCCCCGCCTTCATACTCAGTGGATCACTTCTCTTTCCTTAGAGGTGTTGTGCAGTCCTCCTCTCTCACTACCTCTTTCATGCACTAGTGTCATAAGGATCGGACACAATAGCTAGCTGGTGGCGTGTCGGTCTCGTTTTTTCTGTGACTTTAAGGGTAGGGATCATGGTTGTTAAATGTGTTTTCAGAACCTAGCACCTGGTGTGTGCCAACTGCTCAATAAATCAGTTGGATTAAAATTTAGCCCTTTTCTACCACCATGGCACTTGTCCGTTTAAGACTGTGATGGGTTTCTCTCATCATATCTTCAAATACATTGAATACTAGAGGCACCTTTTATTCTGCAGACTTTAATCATCTTAAAGTTGACAGTGGTTAGTGAAAATACTTGCATTGACTTCCAGTGCCCTCTCAAAGGAAAGTTTAAGCACTTCACCTGTCCTTTAGACTCCTTTGCTTACTAACTGGCCCTCCTTTTCAGCCTTCTTTGCCGCACCTCTGAACCCCCTGGTATTTTTAGCAAATACTCAGCACTCTCCAGAGAAGGCTGGTTTCGCCTGTTCCTGGCATGAGGCATGTTCTTCTACCTTCTGGGTTTCATTCTTTTAAATCCCTGTTCCAGTGGGAACTGAACCCTGCCTCCTCTCTCTGAGTTAACACCTCCCTGTATCAAGTGCATTAGCATTGTTACATTTCAGTGAAAGTGCTTGTGCCAGTCTGTTTGGCATTGCAGTGATTTATATACGTGCCTTTCTTCACTACTGGGTGGAAAGCAAGGACCCTAAAGACAGGGATCCTGTCTTGTTTATTTTACTTTTTCTACAGACTCTTACACATAATAGGAACTTCATTATGTGTTGAATTAAATATTGTTTGTTCACTCTGTGCATGTATTTTCAGGGCTATGGTTCTGATGGTCTAAAGTTGTTATCACATGAAGAAAGTGTATCATTTGGCGAGTCTGTACTGAAGTTGACTTTTGATCCTGGTACAGTAGAAGATGGCTTACTTACTGTAGAGTGTAAGCTGGACCACCCTTTCTATGTTAAAAATAAAGGTAGGGTGTCAATTTGAATTTATAGTAACTTTTTAAAGAAAACTTCTTAAATCTGGAAAGATGTCTTGTGGTATAATTCTTTGATGATTAAGAAAGAAACTTGAAGGGCAAACTTCTTTCAAACTACACAGAACTACCATAGAAGGGGTTTATAAGAACACCTAATGGTGCTTTAGGGTCTTAGCAGTCGTTAGGCGGGGCTGCACTTCTCTGGGTATGAACTCGTACATTCAGGTAGCTTACTATATAAGCAGCTCTCTGTTATCTTGGTATCATTTGGGGGAATGTGATATTCTGGTAATTGCACTGAAATCACTTTTCAGAGATTTATTACACTAACACCATGTTAAAAATAATTCAGAGGCTGTTTTGTGGTCTTGGTCATTGTCACCTATTATTACTATCTTGTAAATTGATGGAAGTGTTGATTGATAGAATCTGTGTATTAATAAAACACTGAATCCAACAAGTTTTGGAGAGCTTTGCACTGCTTAAAGGAAATACTTGGGACTTATTTTGTGGCAAAGATACAGGACATGTTAAAAATCTGCTGAGACTTAAGTAGTAACCTATTTTCAAGGTTCAGAAGTGAAAGGCCTATTGTAGAATAAATAGTTAGGGTCCCTTCTCTCCATCCCTATCCTTTATGTAACTGCTGTTTGATTTGATTTTAGGTTGGTCATCGTTTTATCCAAGCCTGACTGTGGTACAGCATGGCATTCCATGTTGTGAGATCCATATTGGTGATGTATGTCTACCTCCCGGACACCCCGATGCCATTAATTTTGATGATTCAGGTGTTTTTGATACATTTAAAAGGTATTATTGGATTCTTTTCCTGTTGTTAACGTTTACCTTTAACCTCTCTAATGGTTGTGAAGTCAGATATTTAGGAGGCTAAATCTCAAAGGTTTGAAGATTATAAAAGGACTACTTAGAGCAATATGATGAAATGAAAACATATTCGGTAATTGAACTAACAAAGTAATAGTTCCAGGGGAGCTTTACACATAGTCATCACGCAGGAAAACCATGAGTTCATAAACATTTGGTATTAGATTAGGAAAAATACCACATGTTACATGACCAGGAACTAAACGGATCAACTTTGATAGTTATTCTATATATATAGAAAACTGCTGTATCTGGACAGCTGTTTTAACCAGTCCTTAAGTCTCTTAGTAGTGTTTTTTTGTACTTACCTGTCCTTTTCTTTCCATAACTGTATCTTTAATAATTCATTTCGACCAAGGGCATTAGTAGCATGAATTAACAAATAGTAAAAATAGCAAAAACACTTGACATTTGGAAAATCTTAAAGAGGGAAGTGAGTTTTTTGGACATCCTCTTGCTAGTACGTGGTAGAACAGAACAAGTACCCCTGTGTCCTGATGCTCGAGGGGGTTGATGAGCTGTCTCAGTTTGTTCTGGTCTCAGCACTGAGAGGCCCGCATTCCTGGAAACCCCGCAGGCCTGGCTCAACCAGGGCAGTTATTCCCCTACTCCCAGAAGGTATCCAGAGAAAGTCTGTTTATAGGTATCTGGAATTTTAAAACTCATTTTTTCTTTAAGATAATTGCTAGTGTTTATTTTTAAGAGAGAGAGAGAGCAAGTGGGGCAGGGGCAGAGAGAGACAGAGACACAGAATCCGAAGTAGGCTCCAAGCTCCCGAGCTGTCAGCACAGAGCCTGACTTGGGTCTCTAACTCACCAGCTGTGAGGTCATGACCTGAGTCGAAGTCAGATGCCCAACCCACTGAGCCACCCCAGAGTCCCTCTTTAAGATAATTTTTAAGTTCATAGGCATTAAGAGAATCCAGAATACCTGCTGGCCTATAGGTTTTATTTATTTCGTTAATTTAATGTAATAAAACGTAAGGTTAATATATTTTTATTTTGAAAGGATATGTGAGGCTGTTATTTTAAAAAAGCACCTAGCACAGGCCCTGGCACAGGCTTTATGCTCAGTAAACGTCTGCAGATTGCAATCTAAATGCTATTTGGTTACATCCCTCACACACTCTGTTCTTTTTACAAATTGAAGAGAAATGAGGTGGTTTTGAGGTCTGATACTCTTAAGTATTCTTAGGATGTAGGTCAGTGATACCTCGTATGTTTTGGTGAGAATATTCTAAAGATAGAAAAACTTTGGAAGATAATTTGATTTTTTTTTTTTTTCTTATTGAGAGAGAGAGAGAGGAACAGAGAGAATCCCAAGCAGGCTCTGCTGTCAGTTCAGAGACCGACCAAGAGCTCAATCCCATGAACTGTGAGATCATGACCTGAGCTGATACCAAGACATCAAGGGTCAGACACCTGACCGACCAAGCAACCCAGGCGTCCCTAATATGGCTTTATCTTAAAACACTATCAACAATTCATTCCTGTGTGTGTGTGCCCTAGAGAAGTAAATCCTTACAGACACGCAGAAGGAGATGTGTAAGTTAGGTCATCGTGGCTGTGTTGCTCAGGATCGCACAATGTGGAAACAATACAACATTGCTGGGGATCCCCAAGACAACCCCTGGGTTCAGTGACATACCAGGAGGACTCATAGGATTCAGTATATAGTCACACTCCTGCCTAGGATTTCTTCTAGCGAAAGGATATGAAGCAAAATCCTGAAAAGGAAAGGCACGTGGGTTGAAGTGTGGAGGAAGCCAGGCCTCCAGGACTCCCAGCGCAATCGCACAGCACCCTTGTTTCTCTCAGCAGTGAGTTGTAACAATAGGGATGAACTGGCATCTGCCGGGGAAGCTGTTACACACTCAGCACTAGGGTTTTTACTGGGAGCTGGTCGCACAGGCGACCTGTGGAGTGACTTTCTGCTCCCCATTAAGGAGTGGAAAATGGGCAGTTTCATCCAGGAGAAAAGAGCATGACAGAGTTGAGAAGCATGAAATTGACTGAATTTTCATTGTGGATTAGATTGTGACTTGGCAGGTTAAGGGAAGTGCTGTCTGTTACAAGGAGGGCCAGAAAGGGAAGGAAGGTGGAAAGAAACACTTGTCCAAAAGGGAACCCTAGAATCGGTTCCCAGGGACAGTCTGGGGATTTGGGGGCAGCTCCTGGGTCCTGCTGTACAGGGAAGGACATCTGATCAGATTTTACCTTGGTAAGGACCAGAAGTCAGCCATAGATGAGCTTTAAAACACAATTTATAGTTCGTTGGTAGAAAGGAAGCTTTTAAGTGAGAGTATGATTTGAAGAAGCCCATTCCAGACACAATTGAGGCCAGTCTTCTGGGCATCAGGCAGGTTTCAGACTGTCACTTCTGACTTTGTGAATTTAGCATTTCTGTTCAAGTGATAGAATTTAACTCCTGAGTGTCTAGTGTGTACAAGGTGCTGTACATGTGTTAACGTATTTAATCTTCACAATCCTATGAGATTATAGCCTCACTTTACCGGCGGTGGGGGAGGGGACGGTGCTTAAGGAACCAGAAACAGCCATTTGTATCAGAACCAAGATTCAAGTCTGTATCCTTTCGAGACTCCAAATTTTGTGTTCTATCAATCAATCTCGGCTATTTCTACAGTAATAATAATGTATACCCCAATGAATACTTGCTATGTGCCAGCCTTTGCCCTGAGTTTTGTAGACACTGTTCTGTCAGCTCAGCCACACTACATGGCATGTGTTCAGTTCATTTTAGAAATAAGTATACTGAGGCTAGATGTTTATTTACTCTGTCCAAGTCATACTACTAGTAGGTGGAAGAGGTGGGGTGGGGTCTGAACCCAATTAAAATTTTACATTATTATGTTCTGCAGAACTTTTTTCACCTCTTCATTAGGTCATCAGATATTTGAATTTGAGAGCCTAGTGTATGTGTTGGGCGTGGGGATTTAGAATCTTTTAAGACATGGGCCTGCTTCTTTGCTTCCAGTCTAGAGAAGGAAATGGATTAGTAAATGTGTACGGTGTGGTGTGTGCTGATTGAGAGATGTGGCCTGGTAGGTGCTCTGGAACTAGGATGCGGGGATTCAGAGCCTAGCTTTGCCGATTTGTTGTGGAAGCTGGGATAAATCAATGAACTTTTCCATGGGTCTGTAAAAAAAAAAAAAAAAAAAAAAAATCTGTACAAGGATAATGTTGAAGGGAGGATTAAAGTGAGTGTCTGTGACTATGGTTAATAGACACAACACTACTGTGGAGTTTTTCTTTTAAGAATAGAAATTAGGGGGCGCCTGGGTGGCTTGGTCGGTTAAGCGTCCGACTTCGGCTAAGATCATGATCTCACGGTCCATGAGTTTGAGCCCCGTGTCGGGCTCTGTGCTGACAGCTCAGAGCCTGGAGCCTGTTTCAGATTCTGTGTCTCCCTCTCTCTCCGCTCCTCCCTGTTCATGCTCTGTCTCTCTCTGTCTCAAAAATAAATAACGTTAAAAAAAAAAAAAAAAGAAATTAGGGGGGCACCTGGATGGCTTGGTCGGTTAAGCCTCCAACTCTTGATCTTGACTCAGGTCATGATCTCAGTTTGTGGGATCGAGCCCTGCACGGGGCTCTGCACTGACATCTCAGAGCCTGCTTGGGATTCTCTGTCTCTTTTCTCTCTGCCCCTCCCCTGTTTGAGCCCACTCCCTCCCTTCCTCTCCACCCCCCCCCCACTTCAAAAATAAATATACTTTAAATAGAAAAAAGAATACACATTAGTGAATGTGGGAAAGGGTATTTGAGCTTAAGGAATGGCAGGGAGAAAAAGTGGAGGCATGAAACAAGGCACGTTTCAGGAACTACTGGTAGAGAACTTTAAAAAAATTTTTTAAAGTGTATTATTTTGAGAGAGAGAGTGTGTGTGAGTGGGGCAGAGAGAGGGAGAAAGAGGATCTCAAACAGGCTCTGTGTGGTCAGCATGGAACCTGACTTAGGGCTTGAACTTAGCCAAAACCAAAAGTCAGATGCTCAACTAAGTCACTTGGGCACCCCAAGGAGAAAGAATTGAGTGTGGCAAAGGTAAAGCTTTGTTTTAGACATTCTGTGTAATATTTTAATGCTATAGTCATATCAAAATCTGAATTCTGTGATTGAATATTTCAGACTACTTTTACGTTGTATCCATAATGGAAGTAGAAGAGTTACATTTGTACCACTAGATGGTAGAGTTTTCAAATTTCAGTAATTAGCTTGCTTCTATTTAAATCTTTTGGTATTTCAAGTTGTAAATAAAGACTTCAGTGGAGATTAATAATTTTGTGTCAGTTTCATTTATAATGTTTTAGTTTTGTTTTTCTAAATTATATATGGGAGGGTATCGAGATAGCAAAAATTGTTTCTTTGACATAATCCTGACTGCTGAGTATTGATTAGATGATTTTGGCATCATATTTATTTCATGTAATACCTTTAAAAAAATCCACATGTTGTGTGGTTGATAATTGGTAGAAGTCATTTTTATTGTGTGTGGTGACTGGCATGGGCTTCATGCACTTAGTTCTCTCCCATCTGTTTCTGGAATAATTCATAATCTCCTATTGCTTTACCTTTAGGTAGATACTGTTTCTGTAGTTAGTATCAACCTGTTTTCATGTATTATCAGAATTTCTGTTTCAGGGAGAGAAGTAGGGGTTGGATTTAGAATAAAAGGCTTTCTGTTAAGATAAAAAGTAGAAGCAGTAGGCATGAACACAGTTGGAACAAAAGAAATCTTTTGACCGGTGTAATCTTTAGGCTGTTGTCTACACCAGCTCTACTTCTCAGGTAATATTTTCAGTTAATCTATTGTGTGTTCACCCTGACATTAGCCATGGCAAGGTGGAGGACCATGGTTTTGGTGAGGAAACCTAGGGCTTTGGAGGTGGACGAATCTGGGTCTGGATCTAGTAGCTGCATGGCCTTGGCTGAATAATACTTTTTCTTTCTTAGCTTGTTTCTTTATACAAAGAGAGGATAATGAAGCTTGTTGGGAAGATACGGTAATATGGATAGCTTATTTCCGTGCCTGTGTAAACTGAACATATACTGAATAGGGCTTTGCCTGATCAATGTGAGGTTTTACTCTTAAGTTACTAAGCTGTGTTATAATAGATGGATGGCCTTCAGGGGAGATTGACATATGTTTGACTGTTTTGACCTAAACAAACAAAAAATTTTAAGTTCTTTTAGTTGTATTCAGTCACTCTGGACTGTCCTTCCCCAACACTCGGTCTTGCATAGCAACTAGTCCTAGGCCTTGTTTACGCCTGCCACTCCAATTTAGTTTTCTAGCTTTAGGCTTCTGTAGGCCAAGAAATCAGATTATCAAATTTTTCAAAAAGTGAATCTGAAGTAGTAATTAAGTGGGTTGTGGGGGATCTGGAGGAGGTACTTGCTATAAATAAAGTGCGTGGATTTTCTTTTGGGGGGCTTGAAATCTTTAACTTTTATACTCTGTGAAGATTAAAAAAAATTATTAGTGCATATATAAGCTTTCATCTTATAAGCAGCTGTCAGTGGTGAAGGTGGTTAAACATCGTACAGGGGAAAAAAAAGTGTTTTCAGTTTTTATAAATCAGATAATCAGGGGCGCCTGGGTGGCGCAGTCGGTTAAGCATCCGACTTCAGCCAGGTCACGATCTCGCGGTCCGTGAGTTCGAGCCCCGCGTCAGGCTCTGGGCTGATGGCTCAGAGCCTGGAGCCTGTTTCTGATTCTGTGTCTCCCTCTCTCTCTGCCCCTCCCCCGTTCATGCTCTCTCTCTGCCCCAAAAATTAAAAAAAAAAAAAAAAAAAAAAAAAATCAAAAAATAAAGTCAAATTAAAACCATGTTAATTTTTTTTTTTTTTTTAAGCTATGACTTCACACCTATGGATTCTTCTGCAGTCTACGTGTTAAGCAGTATGGCTCGTCAGCGTCGTGCATCTTTGTCTTGTGGGGGGCCTGGAGGCCAGGACTTTGCAAGATCTGGACTTAGTAAGACCTGTGGCTCATCGGGGTCATCACAGCTCTCTCCCAGTTCTTTGTATGCTAAAGCCGACAAAAACCACAGCTCAGGGACTGCAAGTGCCACTTCTCCTAACAAGTGCAAAAGACCAATGAATGCCTTCATGCTTTTTGCCAAAAAATACAGAGTTGAATATACTCAGATGTATCCAGGGAAAGATAACAGGTAAAAATTCTATTTGTGAATCTAATAGTGAACTCTTCTGTGCAGTTCATGGGCACTGGGAGTTAAGTAAACTTCTCGCTTAGTAGCTTTTTTGATCGAATTCTTGTTTTCTTAGGTTGACTTTCAAAAGTTAGCTTCATGGGTAACTATTTTATGATACCTAGAGGGATAATTCGGTCACCTGGGTGGGTAAGGGTCTGCCTTTTAAAATAACATTGTCATTTGCCTGTTGGAAGACACAGTTCTGACTGTCCTATCTTTATAGAAAAAGTTTCTCGTGTCAGATCGCAAGTGTCCCTCCTCTCCGTCTGTGTCATACTGTGGAAGATGCAGGCATTGGTGGTTTGTAGTCTTTTTGACACTCATAGTAACTACAAACTGCCAGAGACTAAACATACAGGTGGCATCAGTGAGAGCCCACGGATGAAATCCACACTGGTCCTTTATGCCCTGCTTGTTTGTACTCCTCGCTCATCTGAGTCCTTTAGCGCTCACTTCCTCTCAAAGCATTGAAATGACTTCTTCCAATCTCCTTAGTTTCCTGACCATCAAAACTGCTGTCTCCCATTACCCTTGATAGCATGAGCAAAGTCATGTGATTATCCACATAAAATAATTGAGTTTTGAATTCGAGTCTGAACGTCTCATGAGCGCAAGATAGAGGGAGAGGGAATTGACAGTTTCAGGTCAACATAATGTGGTATTTGTAGATTCCGTAAAATCCTCTCCACACAACATCTACTTAACATCTATCACCACACCGTTACAGATTTTTCACATAAAGAGAACTTTTAAGAGCTACTCTTCACAACTTTCGAAAGTACCATACAGTACACCTGTGCACTTTACCTCGTCCCCAGGGCCTTCCTTGTTTTATAACCAGAAGTTTGTACCTTTTGACTCCCTTCTCCCATTTCGTCCAGCCCCCACCCCTAGCCTCTGGCAACCACTAAACTGTTCCTATGAGCTTATTCATTTTTAAGTATTTACATTTTAAAAACAGAAACTTCTCCAACCAAATGCACTTGTGATTTGGGAATTGATACCTAAATATTTTTTACCAGTTTAACTGGTAAATATGTTGACCATTATGTGGTACCTTTAACCCAAAGACTGTAAAAACTGGTTTTTATTCTAAAGGAAGGTAATAGTATTTAATTGCATCAACTTACTGGAAAATGTACATACATATCTAGTACATATTTAATTTCTTGTTAAGTAGTGGAGCTGTGGTTACTATTCTTCTGAGGTTCAGGTGCCTGCCTCTAGCTTCCCCATCAGTCACTAAAATCCCTCGTATATACTTCACACAGCATGTACCGCCTTTTGTTTTGTGTCATGAAATTAATGGTTAAAAGCTCTTCACAGAAGGAAAATGGTTTCTGTCTGCATGTTCTGGATGAGACTATTTTCTGCTAGGTTTGGGAGCAGATTAACAAATATAAATAGGAAACAGCTTCAGATTTGTCATGATGTGTTTTATCCAGTTTGACTTCTTTCCCTTTGAGTTAATCCAATTTTCTCAAGTACGAGTATCACCTAGGATTTATGTGGTGTTGTCTTAGGAGGGTAAATGGTAAGCTGTGCAGAGTTCATGCCCACCACATTTTTACTATGGTTGCATGAACGAATGGGACTTTGGTCCTAACTATTTGATGGGTTATGGGTACAAACAGAAAGCAAGAATAGCTTATAATACTTCATGCTGCTGATACTGAACACTGCCTTAATACCTTAGCATCTTTAAGGAACCAATATACTAGGATAGTTCCAGTGGTAATTTAAACCATTTCTTTGAAATATTGAACTTTCTCTTTAAGCTCTGTAGGACACTGAATATTTAGCCATTTTAGATGCCTCTGGACAATTGGAAAATACTGGCAGTATTCCAGGAGGCTTTATAACTGCCAAGATTATGATGAATGGGCCCATAGGACTTGAGATTTTACTGGAAATGACTACCGTAGTCTTGGCCTTTTCCCTTCTCTCTGTTGGACAAGATTTTTGCCTTCTTTTCTTTTAACTTTCTGTATCTTCCTGAAGTAGCAGCACTTGACATACATGCGTCTTACGAGAAATTCTTGCCTTCAGCATTGTGTCAATATTTATTTTACAGAGCCATAAGTGTGATCCTTGGTGATAGGTGGAAGAAAATGAAGAATGAAGAGAGAAGGATGTATACATTAGAAGCAAAGGCTTTGGCTGAAGAACAAAAACGTTTAAATCCTGACTGTTGGAAAAGGAAAAGAACCAATTCAGTATGTTTCAACAACTAGTTGCTCAAAAAGATCTTGACTTCTCCCCATAACTATACTGGCATGTTGCAGCAGTTGTTATAACCTTTAAAAGGTGGTGTTGAGGCTTTTTTTCAGCCTTTTTACACTTCACAACCTAATAATGTGTTTATACCATCATGTAAGGCAGGCTGTTTTTTTTTAATCACTAAGTGCCATCTACTCTTTTAGTATGGAAAGTAGAACTCTCAGACACGCTTAACAAGTGTGTTTAGGGGGTGCCTGGGTGGCGCAGTCGGTTAAGCGTCCGACTTCAGCCAGGTCACGATCTCTCGGTCCGTGAGTTCGAGCCCCGCGTCAGGCTCTGGGCTGATGGCTCGGAGCCTGGAGCCTGTTTCCGATTCTGTGTCTCCCTCTCTCTCTGCCCCAAAAATAAACGTTGAAAAAAAAAAAATGTGTTTAGGCAGAAATATTAAGGTGGAAAAATAACTTTGGAATGGTAGTATTTCTAGTTGGGTTGAAAGATGGGTGTTACTCAGTATCACACTATTAGAAATCTCTCTGATCTTGGGGTGGCATGTCTCCACAGCCTTTCTTGATTGGGCAGGGGCTAAGGAGCACGGGGCACATTAACCTTCATGGGGCCTTCTGATGTTTGCACAGAATTTCTAGATTAAAAACCTCAGGAAGGAGAAGAAATAGAAAAGCCTAGGAAGACTTGTAAATGAGTTCATACCATAATCAGCCTCGGATGGACTTGATTCTTAGAACATTTCCTTGACTAGACTAGCATCTTTTAAGTTGTATCTTTAGATCAGTTGGTTAAGCGCCCGACTATTGATTTCGGCACAGGTCATGATCTCACGATGTGTGAGATCGAGCCCCATGTCGGGTTCCATGCTGTCAGTGCATACTCTACCTCTCCCCTGCTCGTACTCTCGCTCTCAAATAAAGTTTAAAAAATAACAAAAACAAAGGGAAGATAGTCCTTTGCAGCAGGAGGGCTGGTCGAGGAGGTCTTCAGTTCATTCTGCCTAGGTCTTTTAATAGTAACATGTAGTTCACACTCACACATTTTTCAAGAATCTCTTGTAAACAAGTAGATGGTAGTCAGACTCCAGCACAAGAGGGTGGCTGAACTGGGTTTGTGAAGTTCTTCATTACCTTAGACTTCCGTGTGGTAGAACTTAGCCTGGATCCCCTTTCTTTTCTGCTCCTCCTAATCCGTCTCTTCTTGCCGTTGTCATACATTTTCTAGATGCTTAGTCATCGGGTATTAGCAAACTTAAAAAAATCATCCCCTTTGAGAAAGTGATCTTTTTTAAACAGGAAGCTTATAAACATTCTGTTCTCTTAGTTCTCATTTGTAGAATTACTAGATATCGATTTATACACATTCACCGAGTTCTAATTTTCTCTCCACAGGGCTCACAACAGCATTAAGCCATGACGCGCGTTCTGAAGTCTGTAGTTACATAAACACTGACTGTCCATGGAAGGGCTTAAGAAGATCAAGGTGTCACCATTCGTCCTGAATTCGTGTGACCATAAGATACCGATAGCAATGAGTCTTGAAATGATTTAATAATATGAGTGAGGATTTGCTTTCTCCATTAGAGCATTAAGTAAGCTAAAACTATCAACATTGTAAACCAAATTGCCTTATTTTTCTTCCAAACTTCGTATATGTCTATCAGGTAATATAGGCTTGAAAATTGATATCCTGTGGTGCTAAAGTACAGTAGAAAGAGAGGAGAGTGTATACATGTTTTATTTTAAATTGTACAAAAGGGGAATTTAAAAATATGTAACTGCTGTTTATACATTGGCTCTTACTGCTTATTAATCTGTATTGTATACATAACGGGATGAAACAGCTGGGAAGAGGCCTCTCTCTGAGCAGCCACCACACGCTGGGCCGTGCCAAACACGGGAGCTCTAGTCCGGCCAGTGCCAAGCGGCTGCCGGCACGTGTGGTGGGTGGATGGCATCAGTGTCCCAACGTGAGAGCCGCCTGCTGCCGCTACCCCGGGCGTGCAGAGTCTTGCACCAGGTGGCAGCACCCATCTGTCATTTCCAGCAGAGGCCAAGCCCGGGCCAAGGTCAAGTTAGTTAATAGCATTGGGATATAGTCACTGTAATGGTGCTATTAACAGTTGACATCGTTGTATTTTTTAACTTTGTGTTCTGTATCTCCTCAGCCACGTATCTTAAATATCTTCTTTGTCATCGTATCTTTATGGTGGGGGCAGACTTTGCACTTACTGCAGTGCAACATGTGCACTTTACTTTTCCTCCAGCTGTCTGAGGTGAGAGCAAGTCCCTGGGCGAGACGCTGCTTTTGCTCTGAGCTACAATCATGGCTTTTCACGTTACTTACCAAGTGGTGTTTCTGGTTAGGAATCACAGCTGTAAAATCGATTTCAGTTCATTACACTTCTTCATGATGTTGCCCCTAAATTTTGCACACTATATTCTTGTATATTATTTCAAATAAAATGGAAAAAAATTGTTTATCTCTGACTTCTGCTGATTGAACTTGACTGAATTTGAGTGGTCACAATAACAGGTTCAGGGCATGGAAAATATATTCAGAAGTTGCTGATGGGGTTTTTAAGCATTAAAAACAAAATGTTAGTAATAGAGCAAGGACAATAGAAAAACAAGGACCTACATGACCTATTTGTAAGAATCTTTGTAGACTAAAGATTATTTTTAACTCAACATCTTACAAAGTGAAACAGGCCCCACAGTCTTTTAATAAAATAACACACGGAGTATAAAGACAGCATGGCTCTGTCTTTATTAAAGATACACTAGAACATACTTAAACAACAGTTAACCCTACGTCTTCGCTTTGGGGTAGGCCTGTGGTTCCCAGACTTCGTTGCATGTTGGAAACCACTGGGCATGTTTTTAAAAAATACTCATGCCTGGCTCCTACCCTCAGATGTGTTCCATCTGGGGTACAAATCGGGCATCAGGATTTTCTAAAGCTTCCACCGTGATTCTAGGGCCACACACTGATCTAGTGAGGACAAAGGTAAGTGGGGAGTGGCAGGGTACTTCTGTAACTTGATCAGAGCCCTCAAAAAGCAGTGGGGACTTAGGATGTGTGTACACATGCAGGGGGAATCTTATGTAATGGGAAAGAAATTTCAGCTGGTCTCATAGAAAAAGCCTGGAAGGAGGGGGGTGGAAAAAAGAGTTGGATGTCTTTCTGGAAAAATCAGGCCCATGGAGTTCAAAGGTTGGTGATGACAAACCTATTTTGACATTTTATGCTACTTAAGGTAGAAGGGCTAACGAGGTAAGGCAGAAGATCAATAGGAAATATGGAGAGGTCAATTACATTCTTAAAACAGTGGATGGGAGCTGTTCTCTAGAACATGTTACTTAGGTTAGCTGCCAACCTTGAATCGGGTCAGCGCACGACGAAGAGTAAGAAATACTTCAAGTTATTCATGAAGAGCAGACATAGCTTTTTGAAGCAGCTGAACCATTATGGGATAAACTGGTGCAAATTCTTTGCCTTCTCTACTTCTTACTGACTGAACGTAGGCTTCCAAAGCTCCCCTGAAAACAAAAATGAAAACAATGTCAAAAAATGATATAAAAGATAAAACCACTTAGAGGGTACCGATATTTAAAACAAGCCCTTTTCTGGAATTGCTATGCCCAGCTCCACAGGCTAGGTGGCCAACAGCCTTCAAAAATTTACTCTTACTATGGTGAATGTGGAAATCTAGGAACATTTCTGGGTCCGCATTGTGCTCAGGGGTCACGGGCTCTCTGGTCGCCAATGTTCTCAGTTTCCCTTCTCTTCCCTTCCCTGTTAGACTTGGGAAGAGCCTCCTGCAGCTTGCTTGCGCTTGTTCACGGAGCTCACAAGGGGGAGCCCCACACCGTGGAAAGGCCCACTGGGGATCGCTGGGGTCCGGGGCTCTTCCCCACACAGGGAACCCTGGAAGGCACGTTACATTCCTGTATTTGAGGAGAATATGAACCCACGGGTTGTACAGCTCTTGGGCTCGGATTTTTTGGCAAATTGGGTGATGAGGAGTATGTGGTCCGGGCCGGTTAAAATTTATGATGTTCTCCTGAATTCGATCTGGGAGTCCACAATTGGATCTGGGAGTCCAGAGGCCAAGTGCAGTGCTCTGCTTGCTCATCTACTCTCTGGTGGCTTTCACACCACAATGGCTGACAGGACTTGTCAAGGCAGAGGCTATATGGCCTGCAAAGCCTAAAATATCTACTATCTGGACCTTTATGGAGAAAGTTTTCCAATCTCTGAGCCAGATGGTTTAAGTGTTGGATGTTTAATTGGAGCTAAAGAAAATGGTTAAAAATTTTTTCATTATTAGTCTATTTACAAGCATAATAATTTTGTCATAATCGTACTGTTTTCTTGAAGTTTCACATGTAGATTAGAGTGTTTCTATGAAGATATAAGTTAATAATACCATTACTCAGCCCACATACTCAGTCTCAAGTCCCACCTACTCTGTGATTCTTAACTGGTTTTTTTGCTCCCAAACACTGAGCAGACTGCCTCTTGCTCAGATGTGTTGATTAGCGCTGGTTCTATAGTGCCCTCCACCCCGCCAGCCACGTCACAGCCCTCGCCGCAATGCATAACTGAGTACCCAGTCTCTTATTTCCACCGTGACCTCCCTCCTGACTTGTTTCCATCTGTGTTTTGGGCAGCATGATCTGCTTTCTTTCAGGTACCCTTCAAACTTGCCTATCACACAGGCAGTCCCCCAGAATGTACAACGCCGAGAGAGAACCCTAATGGAATCTAGGGGCTCTGGGTGACGATGATGTGTTAAGGTGGGTTCATCGACTAGAACAACGGACCACCCATGGGGGACGATGTTAACGGGGGAGGCTGAGGGTGGATGGGAACTCTCTGAACCCCCTCTACTGTTGCTGGGAGCCTAAACCTGCTATCAAAAACGAAGTCTACCAAAAAAGAAGAGAGACTTGGGTGATAAAACTCCCTTAGGGTAGTGTTGTGCTCACCTTCCCCTATTTCAACAAAGGGCCCCATCATCTCCAAAGGTCTCTATCTAAAGTCCTCCTTTAATCCACCTTACAGATTTCCACACCCAAGTCCCTCCTCTCCCCTTTACTTCTGTTTTGAATCCTGCCAGGTGGGCACCAATTACTGCTGTCACCTCAGAGGCGGGGTCTCAGCCCCTGCTGGTGGCTCTGATGCACGGTGCCTGTCACGCGATGAATTCACAACCCACCGAGCACCAGCTTCATCATCTACCTCCCCCGACCCTGCCTGTGCTACTACTGGGTTCTAGATAGTTTGCTGTGGCCTAAAAAGACCTTCAAATCATCAGTTTCCATTGTTTGTGTTACCTACACACGTACAGAGCAGTTTCACCCCATTCATGACTCTCACCCCAACCCTGATGCCGACCCGGAGAGAGCCGGGATGTCTGTGCGAGTATCACTGAAAAAAACGGTCTCTGTCTAACAAGGCAAGGCTGCAAAAGGGCTGGTTTCTCTCCGACCACGCTGACTCTCTCCTTCCTGAGACACCTTTCTCCGTCATCTTCTGAATGCTTGGAATGTCCTTCTGTGCTGTCCCTGCAGAGCCCTTTCCTAGGGGCCAGTACTCAGGCCTTCTTTTTGATACAGCCTAACTCCTGGCAGCACAGAAGAAACCACTTGGGAGTCACGAGAATTTGTGGAAAGGTCCAGGACTTCTGCATCAACGGTTGTGGCTTCGTGGGAGTCCGAATCGCAGGCTCTGTTCGGGGTGTGGCCACCGTAGATCAGCTATGCGGAGGGAGCAGCAGGCCCTTCTTAGGAAGCACAGCTGGTTTATCAGGCTCGGCCCCACTGCCTCACCGTGTGATCCGGGCCACCTTTCGAGCCTGTCTGCTCGTCTGCCAACTGGGAAGGACACCTACACCATGCAGCTATGGGAATGGGAAGACAGTGCTGGGAAGAACCTGGCACTCTTCCAGGAACACGGAGGGACCTTTCTAACAGTGCTCACTGTTCTCCCCGCCAGGCTTCCAGACAGCCTGAGGGTCTCCACGTAACCCAGCAGGTTCACACTTCCGTCAGGGCATCATCACTTTGTACTTGAGTATCTATTATGCTGCAAGTATCTGTTCCATGGTGAGTTTCCCTCTAAAGAACGTAACTTAGTTTGGAGGGTTGGGGCTGTTTTGTTCCTCTGTGCAGCCCCAGGACCTAGTGCTTGACAAATGCATGATCAATGAATTTTAAAAAAATGAATTAGAAATACAGGAAGATAATCCGTAATGAAAAGTAATGACAAGTGTGCAGAAGAAAGTGAATAAAGGAGAAACGTGATTGTAAGATCCTCAAAAGCAGCACAGACACGAAAAATGGAATTTAATGCTCTTAGAAAATAATGTTTTGCGAGATGCCTTAGTTCATGTCAGAGCTGAACCTTAATGAAACTATTTCCTTATGAAAAAACTTACTGCTTTTAGTAATACTTTTCAAGTTGCTATGGCATCCTGGGCAATCACCCCACTCCCAAAATGTAGCCCCTGCAGATTCATACATAGAAGAGAAATCCCCCAAGGGCTCCAACTCTCTTTGAGACATGGTGTATAAATATCAGTCTAACAAATTAATGCACTGAAATGTGCAGAGACTGCAATCAGTCTGTAGTGAATGAATTAGATCCATTTTATCTAATAAATGAACCAAAAATCCACTTAGCAGTTCCATTTGCATCAAAAGGATAAGACATTATGTAAACTACACAATATGTAGGAGAAAGTTCAGAAATGAGTTTGTTTTTTTGGTATTCATGAAAAACACCATCAGAACTACGGGGAGAAAAACAGATTCAAGCTACCCTCCCACGTAAAATCAGCACAAGATTTTCAAGCAATTATTAAATAACTTCATTCGCTTGAGCACAACCTCAGCTTTCTTGGAAGTCAGGCCAGGCATTATGTAAGAGTTAGTCTCAACTCGCGTTTGTAATCAAAATAAGCAGATGGTTAAAGTTACCCTTATTGAAAGAAAAAAGTCGTTCAGGAATTGCACAATTAGTAGAGGAATGGTTTGTGGTAACATGGCAACACTGCTCAAGTAGAGGTCTTTATGGAACACAAAATTCGTTTCTGTCAGGCATGAATTATCAGTGTGCTTCATACTGAAATACATACACGGCTCCCAGATCTACCATGTGCCTTCCCAGGCAGGGAAGTCCCTGCCTCCCCTGGGCTCCATCCTCCCTCTTGGTCCCATCTCGGGCACCCAATCCCCAGAAATGAAGGTGCCTAGAGCCGCAGGGATACCGGGAGGAGAGACTGAACGTAACTCTCATCAACAGGGACCCCGCCGTTCTGCAGAAGCGCACAGGAGTCAGAACGGTTCTCAGCCTGCAGGCCCTGAGAGGCAGGAGGGCAAAGGGTTCAGGACGCATCTGACACCGACAACTGTGTCATAGATGCACAGATAAAAGGTCTGACAGGCAAATAGGGCTTGTAAATGTTTCCGACACTGTAAAACAGGTGTTCAACGCAGACAGAGGAAGAGCAGAGGAGGGCAGGGCTACGAGCGGAAGAGGTGCTGCTGGGCTGCAGGAATCCAGAGTTCTGCAGCACTGAGGAGCCAGTCCTCACTCAACACCCATAGAACCACAGGCACTCCCCCGCGGCTGTCACCTATGTCCCTGGGGGAGCACATGTCCGCGGCACCTGCCTGGTGGGGGCAGAGGACGAACAGTTTTCTCCCGCTTACACCGCTTGGCCCCAGGAGTCAGTGATTAGTCTGATTTTAAAATGAATGTGACCAATATCCACTCATGCTCTAGAGAAAGCTCTGGTGTCAAAAGGAAGCAGAAAGGAAGGCGGAAAAGAGTTCATTATTTGCCACTTACTGAGCAGCAGTAACTCTCCTCGACTTGGCCTATTTATGACAACTTGACACAGTGTGCCAGGGGGAGTGCAGGGGCACGCGGCAAGGTCTGCCCCAAAAGTCAGAACGAATCTATTGACACTTAAAGAGCAATACTCACCCTGGGTTTATTCAAAGGGGAAAGGAGTTCACCCAGTGGTGCTTCAGTATGCAGGCACAAAATTAGTTTTGCAGTAACAGATAAGAGAGAACATTCTCTAGGACAAAGCTTCCCTCCTTGCCAGCAGCCTGGACTGTAGCAGGAGCATGGTGTTTTGGAATCCCCCAAGGAGGGCTCGGTTTTCTGCCTGGGGCTTGAAGGTTCTGATATCAGACATGTGCAGAGTGATGGATGGGCCTTATTTAAAAAGCATGACAGTATTTCTGAGCATGATTTTCAGCTGCTAAATATAGGCTTAGCAACAGCACTACCGATGAAATCACTCAGGAGACATTTTAAAGAGAAGCAAAACAAAACAGATTTGTGATGTACCCACAGCAGGACAACTGTCATGGATGAACTCATTCCAACTTGCTAAGAAGACAAAAATCGGCCCTGTTCAATTAACTGAATCCTGGACCCTGTGTGCCACGGCTGAGTGAGTCTTTGAGACTCGGGGGTTAAAATCCACAAAGATGCAGCAAATCTGAATTAGGCCCAGGCCAAGTCTCTTCCACTCTAGAGTCCCGACCGAGGGCAGCTCTGATGGGCCACAGGAACCCACGAGAGACTCATGTGGCATCCTCGCGGGTGAGGAGAGTCACAGATGAGCAAGGAAGAAGAGCGGGGGCCCAGGATAATCTGCTCCTTATTCACATAGGCTCTGGAGGGACAGGGGCTCCCCGCCCCTGGCTCTGAGCCCCAAATGCCCCTCCCAGAATCCAAGGGGCTCATGTTTCTCATCGGCCCCTCACAGCTGCCTGCCTGGCGGGGTCTCTCACCAGGACGGTGGGTCCCAGAGTCAGCCAGCTGTGCTGTGGAACTGCCTTTCCCAAGCCCCAGCCCTGCAGATTTGGAGGTAGCTGAGGGTGTGGCCTGGTCACCAGGCTTTTCCAGTACTCTGTAAAGGGATCTGCCACGAGAGTGTGGTTGAGAACCACCTTACCGCATTAGCCCCACTCTGGCTCTGGGGAACCCGGCTCCTTACTCTGCATGAGGCTCAAGCTTGCTCGGTGTGGTGGTCCCCAGACTGACAGTGTTAGGACGCCCCAGGAGAGAGGAGAATGTTTCCAGAGCTATTTAAAAAGTACGACTGACTGAGATTTGGAGAATGAGGGTGACAGAGGAGCTGAATGATGTTGCAAAGGTTTTCTAGAGTGGCTAGTAGGTAATGGTGACACCCCAACCGAGACGGAGAGTCTGGGAGAAATGAGCAGATTTGAGAAGAAAGAGGATTTAACACTCTGGGCTTGAGAACTGTGTGGGACTGTGAGTGACATGATGGCCAGGCTCTGGCCTGAGGTCCCAGACAATCAAGGTGAGTCACAGGCCTGGGAGCCATGAGGACAGAGGAGATCACTAGACTCAGGGTCTAGGTGAGCTCACCTGGGGACCAAAGCACACATGGAATGTGAAAGAAAAAGAGCCAGGCACAAGTTGGGGGAGATGATGCCATTTGAAGAGTGGACAGAAGACAATTCTGCAAATGAAACCGAGGGAGAAAAAAAAACCAAAAACGACCAGACAGATTAGAACGGAAGCAGATGACAGAGGTGTCACAGAAACTCTGGAGGGAAGGGCTTCTCTTGGTCTGCTTTGTGTCCTCAGGGCCTGGCACATAGTGAACTGTTCAGTCAGTGTGGCATTTCCAGAAGGAAGTGGCGTTGACTCAACTCTAAGCTACAGAGCGAGAAGGCAAGCGCAGCACCGTTTGGACTTGGTGACTGGAAGGCCTGTGACTTGGGAGAGAGCACTTTCAGGGCAGAACGCTGAGGGAGAGCCGCCTGATGTGTGCGGTTCCTGCGGCCGCCCCGCACCCGGGCGTCTGGGCCAAGGGTGACCGGAGGGCCGCTGGGTTTGTCCAGTTATTATTCTGCTAATAACTGGATCGCGTTCGGTTACTTTTAAAAGTTTACTCATATCTCTGCTCCACCGATTCAGTGACCGCAACACATGACAATGAAGCAGAAAATGGGGCTCTAGGGCTTTTCACTGGGGACACGGGTTTTCAAAACCAGGGCGACAGCTCTTAGGGCTATACCGGTCAGGGGACAGCACAACAGGCGACGTGAAGATGTGGAAGTGAAAGACACAGACAGCAAAGCACGTTGTGCCCAACAGCTGCAACCGCAGGGTGTCCCACACACAAGTGCCTCTGCTCGCAGGCGGCCTGCCGCAAGGCGGTGCCACTGAGTGCCCCAAGCACTGCCTGGCCTCCTTCCCCTCTGCAACCCTGCCCTCCCCCGCACCGTGCTGGAACAGGCAGGTGTCCCAGGGGCGCATGGCCTTACCTGATAAGGAGGAGCCTGTCCTTTTCAGATGGATGGTCATCCAGCCACTGGGAGAAGCGTGCATGGGACCATTCTGCCCTCTGCAGGGTGGGAACACAGGCAGAGACAGGGTGTTCACACAGTGTCCGTCAAGGACAGCAAGTGCTGCTCAAGGATTCCCAATGTGAAATCACCCGAACACCTGCCTGCAGGAAGGCGGCAAGCCTTTGGTGCACCTTCCTGACCTCCAAGGAACCTTTTTGATTTGTCAGTTGAAGGTGGGTCAGCAGAGGAAATGGTGCCTCCATCAAAAAAGCTTTATGAATCAATTACTTGTGTCATTATATTTAAAGGGTGAACTCTGGCTTCCCCAGGGTAATTTCTCCATTGCTGAGAGTGGGCGCTGAGCAGTGGGCAATCTGTCACTGCTAAGGCAGAGATCCATGACTGAGGAATGCAAGAGAAGGCCAGGAACCCATTCAGTGACTGGGGCTCTGTATTTATAGACTTAGGAGGGAGAACTCACAAGACAGTTCTGGCTTTACTTTATTACCTGAAAAGGGGATTTCAGCTCAGGGGGTGCTCTGGTGAACAAAAACTGAATAATGATGCTGAATGGAATAACATCCCCCAATGCAGGACTAGTGGCCACATGTTCATTCTTCTGGAAGATCAGGGGTCTAAGAGAAGAAAAAGCAAAAGTTATTTCAACTTGTTCAATACTGAAAGAGGTGATTTGGTAGAAGAATCTTAAAAGCACGTTAGTAGAATAGCATAGTAGTTATAATAGCTAAGAGCGGGAGAATGAATAATAGCATTAGTCCTAAACTGGCTAATTCTTAGCCATTTCTTAACCACTACCCCCAGTTCAGCCTGGAGAGAGAGAGAGAGAGAGAGAGACACACACACACACACACACACACACACACACACACACACACACCACCCCCCCAACCTACACTCTGGCAGGCTGGCCTCCCCTGGCCTATGGGTATAACTTGACTTCAAGGTGGCTCAGCAAATTCCCCTTTTAGAGCTCATCTGATTAATAGTCTGAAATCAAAGCAGCAGTAAAGCCTTCAAACAGTTATAACCAACAGATACTTATCTTGATCAAAACTTCCAGCTTTCACTTTAAATAAAAATCCCTCTTTGGGCTATAACCTAGCATGGGTAAATGCAAACATGGTCTACACAGCTCTCAAAGGGCAATGATACCCCACATGTACTAAATTATTACCTTCTGAACATCCCGTCAAGATTTATGCCAGCTCCCTTCCAAAACACCACACGAATGCACAGGCAAATCTGCCCCCCCCCCCCCACCAATCACCACCAATCAAAAGGCTGGCAAGAGTAATCAGAAACTTTTATTGACCTCTCCTTGGCCGTGGGCTCTGACGGACAGGAGGTGGACAGGCCCCTCTGTAGGGGCTGAATCTCAAGAGGGAAGAGGGCAGTGGCACCTCCCGGCAGAGCAAAAATGATTCTAAAGTGTGTGAAACAGCTCTGTGTCCTGGGCTCTTGCCTCACCCCATCCTAATTACCCCCAATCCACACGGGAGGCCCGCAGGACCCAGAAGACCGGCTTCTTCCTCACATCCATGTCCAGGTTTGATGTCAGAGTCACAAATACTCTCAACAGGCAGCCGGTTCTCAATGGATCCAGATTATTATTGGAGGGTCTTTGTAATAACTATTCTGAAAATGAAATCTATCTCGGGTAGGGAGTTTTCTAATTTCAAGCATTTTATCAAGTAACGTTCTCCTATAATTTCTTTTCCATAGTCATTGTGGAAACGTTTCAGTCCGCTTGTGCTGACCATCACCAACAATCCATAAAGTTCCAGCCCAGGCCCTCCGGGGGCCACACTGAGCCCACAGCACACCTGCCGTGAACATCCTCCAGGCCAAATGCTCTCACGGGGCCCCACGCCGCAGAACTGCACGCAGAGCCAAGCTCCTGAGAAGGTATGAAACGGTCACCGAGGGAAGTTTGGTTTTGTCTGTAGGCATCCTTGTGTGAATGTCTCCATCTGGGAGGGAGCTCCCAGGTTTGAACACTACCACAGCAACACCTACCACACGCGGCGTTCACAGTGTGCCAGGCTTCAATATTCCAGCACTTCAAACATTCCGGCAAACAACCCTATGAGGGAGGTACTGCTCTATCCCCATTCTACAGGTAGGGAAAACTGAGGGGTGGAGAGACCATGTAAAAGCTAGAAAAGGGAAGACTAAGGATTCAAATACAGATATCCTGGCTCTTAGTTTTGCCATGCAGACTCTTTTAGGATATCAACTACAGCAACTACTCAACATGTTTTTAGAGCAGGCAGACTTAGCGGGGAACAGAGAGCCCTGGTAAAAGCACAATGTCAATTGTCAACAACTTCTAAAGAAAACCCTGAGAAAACCAATGTTTACAGGACACCATTTGAAGGACACACCATTATTTCTTAAGGGCCCCCACATTCTCTCTGGGTCAAAGCGGACCTCCAGTCACCTGTGTACTTCAGCCGTATCACACAGTCTCTCACAGCAATATTTTCACCCGGCTTGACCTTATGTTGCTGCAGGGCAATGAGGGGACACTGACTCTGGGCCGGCACGGGGATGAGGCTGTGCCCAGTCCCGCTTCCCGCAGGCTGGAGCCCTACTGTCCCAGCAGCAAAGACAGCTCCCAGCCAAAGTCCCCAGGAGTGGCCGACATTCCCAGAAAGCTCTCTGCAACTCCAAAACCAGCTGGTGGCCACGTGGTCTGCTTTGCTGTGCCAGTGGCAAGGCCGCTCCTGTGTGAGCTGTGGGGAGGGGTCCTTGCACTGGGTCATAGGCTCATCCTGCAGGTCTGGCAGGCCTGACAGCTGCTGTGAGGGACGCAGGGAGACAGGAGCACGCACGCCTTCCCCTCACTCCCTGCCTCTCTGGTCCTATGAGGCTCTCCCCTTGCCCCGGGAAAGCTCACTCTGCCCGTGCCATCTGATTTTGGCAGGATTCACCTTGAACCCAGGTTCGTGACAGAAGGAGACCCTGGGGGACCAGTCCTGTGTGACAGGCCTTGACATAGGGAAGAGCAGCCATACAGAATCCTTTCTGCCTCTATTACAGGACGACGACCGAGAATTTCGGTCCCTGAGTCTCTCAGTGCTCCATATATGTCCCAGGTATAGGTGATTTACAATTCTGTACCAATGAGCACAGAGAATTCTCTTAAAATTCATGTATTTCCGGGGCGCCTGGGTGGCGCAGTCGGTTAAGCGTCCGACTTCAGCCAGGTCACGATCTCACGGTCCGTGAGTTCGAGCCCCGCGTCAGGCTCTGGGCTGATGGCTCAGAGCCTGGAGCTTGTTTCCCATTCTGTGTCTCCCTCTCTCTCTGCCCCTCCCCCGTTCATGCTCTGTCTCTCTCTATCCCAAAAATAAATAAATGTTGAAAAAAAAAAAAAAAAATTCATGTATTTCCTTCCTCCTGAAAATGACAATTACATAGCTGAATGGGATTCTCTTTTACCCCAGGGGGTTTAAAGTCAAATATGAAACATAGCTACAGCAATTAAATTGCTTTCATGGTTTGAATACTGTTTTTTAATTTCTTCAATCTATTTTTTAATTTTTTTAAATGTTTATTTATTTTTGAGAGACAGAGAGACAGAGTTGGGTGGGGGAGGTGCAGAGAGAGAGAGGGAGACACAGAATCTGAAGCAGGCTCCAGGCTCTGAGCTGTCAGCACAGAGGCCGACGCGGGGCTTGAACCCAGGAACTGTGAGATCATGACCTGAGCTGAAGTCGGATGTGCAACCGACTGAGCCGCCCAGGTGCCCCCCCTTCAATCTGTTCTTGATGCACACTGAGGATGATACCGGGGTGGAAGGGCATGAGGACAGCACGGAGGGAGGCTTGCAGGTGACCCACTCGGTGGTTGCCGGCTGATGTACCTTTGTAACCAGGCATGGTGAGAACCGGCTTGCAGGAGCCTGTCTGTTCATCACCTGTCCCTCTGTGGCTGTGAGTCTCAGCAGTTATTTTTCTGCCAAGACCCAATCTCCCACTCTAGCCACTACAAGGACTGCCACACTGGATCTGATTCCACACTATGCATCACTGACATAATTACCTGTACACATCAAAGGCAGACATTTTACTCATGGTGCTTGTTTTAAGAGTCTGAAAGAACACAGCATGAGAACTTCCCTTCTCCCTGACTCCAGGTGGAATCTGAAACACTGGCAAGTTAAAAAATAAATCACCATCTGAGGTGACATGAGGAACAAAAGGAAATTAATTAAGGTGTTATAAAACGCAGTTACCCCAAATGCCACAGCATCATTCTTAGAGAACACGCTAAACAGAGCAGCACTTTCAAGGTTAAACTTTACAGACAGCAGGCAGTCCTCATTAATCAGAAGTATGAGGTCCCATTAGAAGAAGCACTCTTTCCAGTAGGGGGTCTCCACTCCGAAAGGACTTCCAGCTGGGGGGCTGCTGGTCGTCCGTGGAGGCCAGTGATGAAGTGAAGGGACACTGCTGTTCCCGCATCCACATGCAACATCGGCAGCAGCCCATGCCACCTGCCACCCCTCACTGCAAACTTCCTTTTGCTCAGGGGCCTGGGAAGGTGGCAAGACCACCGAGAACACGCAATGACATCTGGAAACAGCAGAGAAATGAGAGTGGAGGGGAGGGAACACTCTTGCCCCTGCACAGGGCACACGAGGGTCTGGCCTTCTGGAGAGGGGAAGAGAACGGTGGAGGCCTGCAGGAGGGGTCAGGGTGCTGTGGCAGAAGGGGCCATGGGGGTCCCAGGAGAGAACAAAGCAGGAGGCTGAGGGTTGCAGGTGGGTCAAGACTCAGAGTAAAGAGGTTAGAGAACTCTTAGCTTCCTTTCTTAGGATCTAGATGTCATGAACCCCAGCAGCCCAGGCGGGAAAGGAGGCAGGGTTTCAGGAAGACACCCTCCAGAAATAAAAGTGTACATTTGGCTCAACGTTCTTCGGGCATGTCCTAGAAGCCTGTACACAGCAGACGACAGTGAGATGCAGCATTCATAACAAGAGGTCACCACTAAAGCGAGGAGTTTAGATTCACCTGAAACTGACATTTTCCTGGATGATTTGTATATGCATTCGGATGCTATTCTAGAATCAGAGTGAAAACAAATGGGAACTTCTGGAATAAGCTCTGGGGTGTAGCGGTTACAAGCACAGTTGGGGATCAGGCAGCCCTGGGTCTGGAAGGCAGATCTGGAATTCCCACAGGACTTTCAGACAAGCAGCCCCAGCATCAAGGCGTCCTGGGAGTCACTCCTGACTTGTGTCATTGTGAAGGTCAAATGGTGGAGTATCAGTGAAACACTTAGCACACAGCCTGAACACGCAGTCAGTGGTCAAATACGGACCGCAATAAAAACGATAATCAGCGAAATACCCAACCCTCCACATTTACCAGCGTGCTCCCAGCACTGCCAAAGTATTGGCAAACAGCAAACCAAATCCAGCCCAGGATGTGGCTGCCTTCTGGCTACAATGTTGAAATCTGAAACTCGGAGTAAAGAATCCAGAAACCCTGGGGAAGTAGTTACTTCATGGGATGGATTAAGAACCCCAGATTCACAAGTGAAAAGAAAAGAACACATTTGGGGGTTCTGGTGCTAAAAATGGAAGCTTTCATTCTACAAACATGTGGGCGTGGAGGGGAGAATTCCAAGCAGCAGGACAAACTGTAGACACAGCAAACTCTCACCACGCCTACAGGTGAAACCAGCTGACGGGAATTCTATACTCCAAGGTTACTGATGGTTTCCTTCTTCTCCAGCCCCTCAGGCCAACAGGTCCCTCATGGCAGCCTGTCTCCTGGTGGCTTCTGGCGGAGCACGCCGTGGACATAATCCAGGGGCGACACTGTGCCCTCCAAAGCAAAGGTGTTGGGGCCTGGGTCTGTGTCCCTGAGCTGGTAAAAGCACGAGGTCCCTGTTCCGTCCCTTGCCTCACTAAGGTCTGTACTGAGAGTGCTTCCAGGCCCCTGGCCAAGTGGAGCTAGGGTAACCACCCTTGTAAACCCCACTTAGGGGACAATGCCCTGCTGCAGAGGGATGGACAAGGATGTGTCTCGAGTGGAAACACAAATCACCCAAGGGCAAATCCCTAATGTCAGCAGCTTCCCGAGGCGTCATTCTGTCCTGGGGAAGAAAAAATTCCCGCTGCCTGGGAAACTCTAAAGGAGACAGTAAAATGTAAATGTATGCAAGAAGTTTGCTGGCTTAATTCAACAGTCCACTACTATTACTGTCAAGAAGCAAGCACCCTGCAGCAGATGGCATCCATCACGGGGGAAAATCCATAAGGGCGCACGCGTGTGTGTGCGGGTATGTGTGTGTGTTGGGTGAGGGGTGCTGCACTGGGGGTCTGGCTGGCACTGTCACTCTCCCTCGCAAAAAGGCCATTGCACGGGGCCTGCCACCCTCTCCTGTAGCCACCACCTCTGATTCAGATGTAGGCCAACCTGGCTTTTCGTTGCAAGGCTGCCTATTTTTCTCACCCCGCTCTCCTCCTTACATGATGTTTTACAGTATTTTATATCATTTTTTAGCTTCTTTGTTATTTTTAAGTGGGAATAACACTACAAGAGGGACTTTAAAATATATTTACTGGCTTTTCTAACTACAAATACAGAACCACCAAGGCAAAAACCATGAAAAATATAGAAAACCTCTAAAGGGAAACTCACCAGTGACAATCCATCAAAAAAATGTTGTTTATCCTTCTTGACTTTTCCTCTCTATACATACACTTATTATTTTAAAAACAGCAGGGATTATATCATATATACTGTTTACTAGCCTGTTTTGTTTTTTCATTTTGTGATGCATTACAAAGTTTTTTCTCATATTATTAGCTACTAACCAACACTATGAATTGTTAATGGCAGCATATATTTGATCCTATTAGTGTGGCAGATTATTTGGCCAACCTCCAGTGACTGCCACTGAACTGGTTCTGACTGAACTGGTGACTCATGGGAGGAGACCTATGAATGAGAGTCAAGGTCAGTCATGTGCATGGCCCCTCATCACAACTCCCAGCACAGATGACAGAATTAACAAGAGCGGGCCCTTCCATTCCAATTGCTCAGGACTAATTGTGGAGAAAAGACAGACATCTAACACATGTTTTCAGAGAGGCAAGTAGAGGGCTGACATTAGGGATACTGGAACAAAGATTACTCGGTACTGAATCTCTCCTCTCTAGGGAAAGACTGTGTAGGACCCTCCACACAGGTGAGCTTTACTTAAGTCGGTCTCTTCCTATGACAACAGTAAAGAAACCAGGGCTTTCCCAACAATGTTTACAGACAGAGGTAAATGGCATGTACTGGTGTCTCTCTTCCCGAAGGATGAGCCCTAAAACATTCTTTGCAGACTAGAGCTAGATTTGAACCCCAGAATATACCATGCTTTCATTTTTATTTCCTGATCCAGTTCATCCTAAAATCTTTCTCAAATGGTCATCCAAGTCCTGTCAAACAACTGAGAAAGTGCTAAATTCAAGTCAACAGGTTTCGTAGATTCAATGTAACTGCAGGAATAAATTGGTATATAAAAATCTGTGTTAGAAGTTTTCACTAAATTCAAGTTACAGAGCATGCTCCATAGGCAATGGATATATATGTGTGTGTGTGTATATATACACACACTAATTGTTCTCTTAACATTATGTGCCAAGGCCTTGGTGCTAAGGAGTCCTCTGCAAGAGGAAGCTCAGGAGCAGAACTCCAGGAGAGAAGGACACAGATCTTCCCAAGTGCACAAAGGAACAATTCTGCCCCTGCCACTAGCAGCTAAAATTCAAGAGTTGAGGCCTGTGAGGAAGGTGAGAGACTGCTGATGCAAACTATTAGCAGGTCATGAAGCCAATGTAGTGGGATAAAATAACCAAACTAGAAATGTCAGAGAGTGAGAAGAGTTATTATTGTTTCACCACACCTATGTGGGTGTGCATGTGTGTGTATGGGTCTGAGTGTGTTTGTGTGCAAGTGTATGCCAGATTGCAATATAAAATACCTCTTACTATGAGTCATGGTCAAAGTTTGATGCCCATCCCGACTGACCATTGCCCCATCAGAGAAGCCAGCTATAAAAAACATTTTTTTAGAATTGGAGAGGGAAGATGGCGGCGTAGGAGGACGCTGGGCTCACCGCGCGTCCTGCTGATCACTTAGATTCCACCTACACCTGCCTAAATAACCCAGAAAACCGCCAAGATTAGCACAACGGAGTCGCCGGAGCCAAGCGCAGACGAGAGGCCCACGGAAGAGGGTAGGAAGGGCGGCGAGGCGGTGCGCGCTCCACGGACTGGCGGGAGGGAGCCGGGGCGGAGGGGCGGCTCGCCGGCCAAGCAGAGCCCCCGAGTCTGGCTTGCAAAAAGCGGAGGGGCCTGACGGACTGTGTTCCGACAGCAAGCACGACTTAGAGGCTGGGAGGTCATAAGTTAACAGCTCTGCTCAGAAAGCGGGAAGGCTGGAGGACAAAGGGAAGGAGAGCTGCTGAGCCCCTGGACGACAGAGCTCAGTTTGGTGGGGAACAAAGGCGCTCGCCAGCGCCATCTCCCCTGCCCATCCCCCAGCCAAAATCCCAAAGAGAACCAGTTCCTGCCAGGGAACTTGCTCGCTCCGCGCAAACACCCAACTCTGCGCTTCTGCGGAGCCAAACCTCCGGCAGCGGAACTGACTCCCTCCTGCTGCCACAGGGCCCCTCCCGAAGTGGATCACCTAAGGAGAAGCAAGCTAAGCCTGCCCCTCCTGCCCCTGTGCACCTTGCCTACCCACCCCAGCTAAGACGCCAGATCCCCAGCATCACAAGCCTGGCAGTGTGCAAGTAGCCCAGACAGGCCACCCCACCCCACAGTGAATCCCGCCCCTAGGAGAGGGGAAGAGAAGGCAAGCACCAGTCTGACTGTGGCCCCAGCGGTGGGCTGGGGGCAGACATCAGGTCTGACTGCGGCTCCGCCCACCAACTCCAGTTATACACCACAGCACAGGGGAAGTGCCCTGCAGGTCCTCACCACGCCAGGGACTATCCAAAATGACCAAGCGGAAGAATTCCCCTCAGAAGAATCTCCAGGAAATAACAACAGCTAATGAGCTGATCAAAAAGGATTTAAATAATATAACAGAAAGTGAATTTAGAATAATAGTCATAAAATTAATTGCTGGGCTTGAAAACAGTATAGCTGACAGCAGAGAATCTCTTGCTACAGAGATCAAGGGACTAAGGAACAGTCACGAGGAGCTGAAAAACGCTTTAAACGAAATGCATAACAAAATGGAAACCACCACGGCTCGGATTGAAGAGGCAGAGGAGAGAATAGGTGAACTAGAAGATAAAGTTATGGAAAAAGAGGAAGCTGAGAAAAAGAGAGATAAAAAAATCCAGGAGTATGAGGGGAAAATTAGAGAACTAAGTGATACACTAAAAAGAAATAATATACGCATAATTGGTACCCCAGAGGAGGAAGAGAGAGGGAAAGGTGCTGAAGGGGTACTTGAAGAAATAATAGCTGAGAACTTCCCTGAACTGGGGAAGGAAAAAGGCATTGAAATCCAAGAGGCACAGAGAACTCCCTTCAGACGTCACTTGAATCGATCTTCTGCACGACATATCATAGTGAAACTGGCAAAATACAAGGATAAAGAGAAAATTCTGAAAGCAGCAAGGGGTAAACGTGCCCTCACATATAAAGGGAGACCTATAAGACTCATGACTGATCTCTCTTTTGAAACTTGGCAGGCCAGAAAGAGTTGGCACAAGATTTTCAGTGTGCTAGACAGAAAAAATATGCAGCCGAGAATCCTTTATCCAGCAAGTCTGTCATTTAGAATAGAAGGAGAGATAAAGGTCTTCCCAAACAAACAAAAACTGAAGGAATTTGTCACCACTAAACCAGCCCTCCAAGAGATCCTAAGGGGGACCCTGTGAGACAAAGTACCAGAGACATCACTACAAGCATAAAACATACAGACATCACAATGACTCTAAACCCATATCTTTCTATAATAACACTGAATGTAAATGGATTAAATGCGCCAACCAAAAGACATAGGGTATCAGAATGGATAAAAAAACAAGACCCATCTATTTGCTGTCTACAAGAGACTCATTTTAGACCTGAGGACACCTTTAGATTGAGAGTGAGGGGATGGAGAACTATTGATCATGCTACTGGAAGCCAAAAGAAAGCTGGAGTAGCCATACTTATATCAGACAAACTAGACTTTAAATTAAAGGCTGTAACAAGAGATGAAGAAGGACATTATATAATAGTGACAGGGTCTATCCATCAGGAAGAGCTAACAATTATAAATGTCTATGCGCCGAATACCGGAGCGCCCAAATATATAAAACAATTACTCATAAACATAAGCAACCTTATTGATAAGAATGTGGTAATTGCAGGGGACTTTAACACCCCACTTACAGAAATGGATAGATCATCTAGACACACGGTCAATAAAGAAACAAGGGCCCTGAATGAGACATTGGATCAGATGGACTTGACAGATATATTTAGAACTCTGCATCCCAAAGAAACAGAATATACTTTCTTCTCGAGTGCACATGGAACATTCTCCAAGATAGATCATATACTGGGACACAAAACAGCCCTTCATAAGTTTACAAGAATTGAAATCATACCATGCATACTTTCAGACCACAATGCGATGAAGCTGGAAATCAACCACAGAAAAAAGTCTGGAAAACCTCCAAAAGCATGGAGGTTAAAGAACACCCTACTAACGAATGAGTGGGTCAACCAGGCAATTCGAGAAGAAATTAAAAAATATATGGAAACAAACGAAAATGAAAATACAACAATCCAAACGCTTTGGGACGCAGCGAAGGCAGTCCTGAGAGGAAAATACATTGCAATCCAGGCCTATCTCAAGAAACAAGAAAAATCCCAAATACAAAATCTAACAGCACACCTAAAGGAAATAGAAGCAGAACAGCAAAGGCAGCCTAAACCCAGCAGAAGAAGAGAAATAATAAAGATCAGAGCAGAAATAAACAATATAGAATCTAAAAAAACTGTAGAGCAGATCAACGAAACCAAGAGTTGGTTTTTTGAAAAAATAAACAAAATTGACAAACCTCTAGCCAGGCTTCTCAAAAAGAAAAGGGAGATGACCCAACTAGATAAAATCATGAATGAAAATGGAATTATTATAACCAATCCCTCAGAGATACAAACAATTATCAGGGAATACTATGAAAAATTATATGCCAACAAATTGGACAACCTGGAAGAAATGGACAAATTCCTGAACACCCACACTCTTCCAAAACTCAATCAGGAGGAAATAGAAAGCTTGAACAGACCCATAACCAGCGAAGAAATTGAATCGGTTATCAAAAATCTCCCAACAAATAAGAGTCCAGGACCAGATGGCTTCCCAGGGGAGTTCTACCAGACGTTTAAAGCAGAGATAATACCTATCCTTCTCAAGCTATTCCAAGAAATAGAAAGGGAAGGAAAACTTCCAGACTCATTCTATGAAGCCAGTATTACTTTGATTCCTAAACCAGACAGAGACCCAGTAAAAAAAGAGAACTACAGGCCAATATCCCTGATGAATATGGATGCCAAAATTCTCAATAAGATACTAGCAAATCGAATTCAACGGCATATAAAAAGAATTGTTCACCATGATCAAGTGGGATTCATTCCTGGGATGCAGGGCTGGTTCAACATTCGCAAATCAATCAACATGATACATCACATTAACAAAAAAAAAAAAGAGAAAAACCATATGATCCTGTCAATCGATGCAGAAAAGGCCTTTGACAAAATCCAGCACCCTTTCTTAATAAAAACCCTTGAGAAAGTCGGGATAGAAGGAACATACTTAAAGATCATAAAAGCCATTTATGAAAAGCCCACAGCTAACATCATCCTCAACGGGGAAAAACTGAGAGCTTTTTCCCTGAGATCAGGAACACGACAGGGATGCCCACTCTCACCGCTGTTGTTTAACATAGTGCTGGAAGTTCTAGCATCAGCAATCAGACAACAAAAGGAAATCAAAGGCATCCAAATTGGCAAAGATGAAGTCAAGCTTTCGCTTTTTGCAGATGACATGATATTATACATGGAAAATCCGACAGACTCCACCAAAAGTCTGCTAGAACTGATACATGAATTCAGCAAAGTTGCAGGATACAAAATCAATGTACAGAAATCAGTTGCATTCTTATACACTAACAAGGAAGCAACAGAAAGACAAATAAAGAAACTGATCCCATTCACAATTGCACCAAGAAGCATAAAATACCTAGGAATAAATCTAACCAAAGATGTAAAGGATCTGTATGCTGAAAACTATAGAAAGCTTATGAAGGTAATTGAAGAAGATTTAAAGAAATGGAAAGACATTCCCTGCTCATGGATTGGAAGAATAAATATTGTCAAAATGTCAATACTACCCAAAGCTATCTACACATTCAATGCAATCCCAATCAAAATTGCACCAGCATTCTTCTCGAAACTAGAACAAGCAATCCTAAAATTCATATGGAACCACAAAAGGCCCCGAATAGCCAAAGTAATTTTGAAGAAGAAGACCAAAGCAGGAGGCATCACAATCCCAGACTTTAGCCTCTACTACAAAGCTGTCATCATCAAGACAGCATGGTATTGGCACAAAAACAGACACATAGGCCAATGGAATAGAATAGAAACCCCAGAACTAGACCCACAAACGTATGGCCAACTCATCTTTGACAAAGCAGGAAAGAACATCCAAGGGAAAAAAGACAGTCTCTTTAACAAATGGTGCTGGGAGAACTGGACAGCAACATGCAGAAGGTTGAAACTAGACCACTTTCTCACACCATTCACAAAAATAAACTCAAAATGGATAAAGGACCTGAATGTAAGACAGGAAACCATCAAAACCTTAGAGGAGAAAGCAGGAAAAGACCTCTCTGACCTCAGCCGTAGCAATCTCTTACTCGACACATCCCCAAAGGCAAGGGAATTAAAAGCAAAAGTGAATTACTGGGACCTTATGAAGATAAAAAGCTTCTGCACAGCAAAGGAAACAACCAACAAAACAAAAAGGCAACCAACGGAATGGGAAAAGATATTTGCAAATGACATATCGGACAAAGGGCTAGTATCCAAAATCTATAAAGAGCTCACCAAACTCCACACCCGAAAAGCAAATAACCCAGTGAAGAAATGGGCAGAAAACATGAATAGACACTTCTCTAAAGAAGACATCCGGATGGCCAACAGGCACATGAAAAGATGTTCAGCGTCGCTCCTTATCAGGGAAATACAAATCAAAACCACACTCAGGTATCACCTCACGCCAGTCAGAGTGGCCAAAATGAACAAATCAGGAGACTATAGATGCTGGAGAGGATGTGGAGAAATGGGAACCCTCTTGCACTGTTGGTGGGAATGCAAATTGGTGCAGCCGCTCTGGAAAGCAGTGTGGAGGTTCCTCAGAAAATTAAAAATAGACCTACCCTATGACCCAGCAATAGCACTGCTAGGAATTTATCCAAGGGATACAGGAGTACTGATGCATAGGGGCACTTGTACCCCATGTTCATAGCAGCACTCTCAACAATAGCCAAATTATGGAAAGAGCCTAAATGTCCATCAACTGATGAATGGATAAAGAAATTGTGGTTTATATACACTATGGAATACTACGTGGCAATGAGAAAAAATGAAATATGGCCTTTTGTAGCAATGTGGATGGAACTGGAGAGTGTGATGCTAAGTGAAATAAGCCATACAGAGAAAGACAGATACCATATGCTTTCACTCTTATGTGGATCCTGAGAAACTCAACAGGAACCCATGGGGGAGGGGAAGGAAGAAAAAAAAAAAAAAAAAGAGGTTAGAGTGGGAGAGAGCCAAAGCATAAGAGACTGTTGAGAACTGAGAGCAAACTGAGGGTTGATGGGGGGTGGGAGGGAGGAGAGGGTGGGTGATGGGTATTGAGGAGGGCACCTTTTGGGATGAGCACTGGGTGTTGTATGGAAACCAATTTGACAATAAATTTCATAAATAAATAAATAAATAAATAAATAAATAAATAAATATTAATTAAATATGAATATAATTAAATAAATATTAATATACTCAAAAAAACATTTTTTAAAATTATACGTTGATCAATATCAATTTTTTAATCCATAAATTGGTACTAGACGGTGTCACCACTCTAACTTTAAATGCTCCTTTAGAGGTTCATTTTCTCATGAGAGAATTGGGAGAGTTGCCAGAAAATTCCCATCTTACATGACTGACAACAGAATTGGTTTCATGCGAAACCCTCAGAACTTGTATCCCACACTGTGATACAATTTAAAAGCACATGGGTAAAAGCTATCTTGCCTCAGCCCATAGAAAGATAAACACTATTTTAATTCATACACATGCAATAAACATGCGGCCGGGACTACCAAAAATAATAGCCTCATCTTAATATGGCAAATCCCAAATGACAGCTTTCCCACACTTTTGTCAACAGCTAGGTGGTTAATGACCTCCCGCATACTAGTTGATTCTGTAACTTGGGGCAGTGTCGTATCACCCCTGGAATTGCTGGGTTATCATATAACTCAGTGACTTCACAGGAGTCTTCACAGATTATTTTTATGATACAGGCAGATGATTGGTGGATCAGTGACCTCAGGACCCCTTCATCTTTCAACCTGTCCATGTTTGGTAATGTCAAACCCTAAGACTTCAACAAAATATTCAAATACTTTTTAAAAGGTCTGAGCAGATCCAAAGAAGGTATCTGAAAACATCTGTGATCCCACTTTAAGTTTTTTTAAAACCCAACACTGTAAAAGGCACATTTGAGGAAAATAACTTGGGTTCTTGTTTTGGCATTAAAAAGAACAGGGCTCTCAATCAACAACCTTGGATTCTTACATTTCAAGTGACATCACGCCTGAATTTTCTACTATCAAAAGCGTGGATGGCATAAGACACTGAAGAAATCATTTAAAGGCCATACTTCTTATTGATTACCCTGGTTTCTACTTCTGAGTCAGTTTTTAGCAAACTGCATGCCTGGAATCTCTTCACTTACCTTTATTTATTTATTTATTTATTTATTTATTTATTTATTTATTTATTTATTTTTTACGTTTATTTATTTTTTTGGGACAGAGAGAGACAGAGCATGAACGGGGGAGGGGCAGAGAGAGAGGGAGACACAGAATCGGAAACAGGCTCCAGGCTCTGAGCCATCAGCCCAGAGCCCGACGCGGGGCTCGAACTCACGGACCGCGAGATCGTGACCTGGCTGAAGTCGGACGCTTAACCGACTGTGCCACCCAGGCGCCCCTCTTCACTTACCTTTATAAAGAAACGTTCAAAGACCATTATGGTCTTGGATATTCCAGACAGTTTTATCAGGTTTCCCCTCTAGAATGCTGTGGTCACAAAATGGGTATTTATGTTTGGTCCCCTCGGCCCACAGGGTTGGTCATCTTTTTGAACGTATACATTTTCTATGTGTGCTACGATGTTATTCAGCTTATTGAATAAACAGCCATAGCTGTTAAGCTATTCGGTGTTCCTTACAGTCTGAAGTGGTGGAAGGCCTAGCTCAGCATCCAGCACTGCAAAGGATTTTCCCATAAATTAGTATATTCTTAGGTAGTGGATTCGAAGTAACTGTTTTTCTTTTTGAACTGGTCTCTAGGAAGTTCAATCATAAATTTGTGCTCAACTGCATTAGCCCATCTTTCTAGTTACTCCCTACATCTTACCACTAAACTCTTTTAATATTCTATTTAATAGTTTTGCTATGGAGTCTAACCTCTGACCTTTTCAGAGGTAGGTTAGATTGAAAATGATATATGAACAAATGAAAACTTCAGAAAAAGATGCCTATATAATTATTAACCGCCTGGTATTACTACTCAATCTATTTCTGTAAGAATGAGTAGAAAAAAAAAAAATCTTCCCTAGAAAGAACATAATAAAATTCATCAGCTTGGTCTTATGAATTTTAACTAAAAAGTCACACACATGCATGCACACACACACAATCACTGCACATAATTCTCTATGGGTTTCTGGTTTGAATAATAACTTTTAAGATAAACCATATGAAATTGCCATTGCTGTAGGTCATAAAATGGTTGAATATTGGCAATTCCGTATTTTTCAACATGAACAGCGGGAAAGGATTTATCTGTTAATAGAATCTGGATATATCAACAGCAATAAAAGAACTAGGTCTCACCTGAATGACCTCAGCATCCGATAGGACTTTCCTAAATCAGATACTCTTCTGCAGAATGGACTCACAGCCAACTCCATCTGAAACATTAAAAGATACTCCATAGTTTTGTCAGAATATGTCAGAATCCTATTTTGAACTGGGGACACACACACCTGGATAACAGAAAGTTGTAGTTTGCAGTAAACTTAATTTTACCTGGACTGTGAGGAAAAATCTGAAATTCAATAAAATTTAATAAAAGGCAAGAACTTAGATAACTTTTGCATTTACTAAAGGAATGTAACATGACACAAGAAAATAGAAGAACATTTTTTTGGTTATGTAAAAGGAGGAGGTTTAGATCTTTTCTCCACTGAAAAATTGGAGAAGGGAAGGTTTTTAGGACTGCATGCCTTACTTTAAGTAGGCATCACAAGTGTTTCTGTATTAAGTATAAATAATGACACTTCTCACCAAGCTGGCCCACGTGATTAAAAGCCCTAACTCTGGAGGAAGCACAACTACGACAAATTCCAAATCTACAATGACTACCGTGTGGCCCCGGACTTCACTTCTTTTTCCAGGTTCCCATCTGTCAAATGGAGACAGCACTAATGCACAGAAGTATACAAATAAAATAGAGAATTCCACAAAGCAATATGAGTGATCATGCAGTAGGTGCTTGTTCAATGGCAGCAATTATTACCGGCATTTTTTTAAACTTTCCCCCTTTTACATTATTAGCAAGTTAATTTGCTTCCTGACTCAAGAACTACTGGTTTCACTTTATTTTCCTCCTTTGACAAGACATTTTACTTGTCATTAAAGGGAGATGTAGGCTATCTGTTCTTTATCTAGCAAGTGCAAAGTTTTCGCATATGCGGATCTCAGATAGTAAACCGTTTTTCCTCTCTAGCTATCAACAGAACCCTGGTAAAGAATAGTTTAGAAAATGTCTGAAAAAAATTATGCAGCATCTTCCTTCAAGAAAAACACAGGAATGGAAAGTAGAGCTTCTGTCCTGCTGGTCATCCTTCTAAAATATTGCTCAAATCTTCCCTACTGCAAGACCATGGAGACCTAAACAATCACTCATCTGAGAAACATTTTTGATTCCCTATTAATTGACAGGCACCAAGTTAGACATTGGAATGAGAAGATAAATTAGAGTATCTTGCCTTCAGGGACCTCTTTCAAATTTAGTGAAGATTATCTATCTATCATAAAGGACTGGTGTATACTTTTATTTTAAGAGAGACAAAGTGAATGAATGGAGGAGGGGCAGAGAGAGAAGAAGAGAGAGAACCCCAAGCAGGCTCTGCACAGTGAGCGTAGAGCCCAACACGGGGCTCAATCTCACAAACTGTGAGATCATGACCTTAGCTGAAGTCAAGAGTCGGATGCTTAACCAATTGAGCCACCTAAGCGCCCCATCTTTAAACAATATAATTATTACTCATCAAAATCATAAAAAGCTGTATGTGCATATACATACACATACATATACTGCATATACATATATACATACACATGATTATTACTAAGCAAAATAACAAGTGTGATACCAAATGTATGAACTGACT
This sequence comes from Herpailurus yagouaroundi, assembly GCF_014898765.1. Taxonomy (NCBI): domain Eukaryota; kingdom Metazoa; phylum Chordata; class Mammalia; order Carnivora; family Felidae; genus Herpailurus; species Herpailurus yagouaroundi. The sequence goes on from NW_024412391.1 coordinate 83,621,745, forward strand.
GTCATGGGGGAAGTGGAGGGCAGCTTCCTGGAGATGGTTCTGAGGGGAACTAGTGGAATTTCTAGGTGGAGCAGGTGAAATTTCTCTCCTAACATATAGAAGACACAGAATATGCCCCCTATGTCCTACAGGGAAACCTTAACATGGTTAGAAAACTCTCTAAAATACAGAAAATTAAGTAAATGAAAAGGGAGAAGCTCATGGTTTAAGAAAGTCAGGATTCTTGCCAACAAAGCAAAACAGAGCAGGTTGAAGCCAGTGTTCTCAAACAAGACAGTGAGTCCTTGGGACCTGTTTAGTTTCTTCACTTGATGGAATTACTGGTTTCCTTCAGGATGTGGCATTTATTTTACACTGAGCACAAAGTAAAAGTGCTATTATCATGGATCTCTGATTTGGTAATTCCAATCATATACGTGTGTGTGTGTGTGATGGTTTTTACACACTGAGATTACATGAAGTATTTTTCATGAAACATTTTTGTCATTTTTTTCAATCACCCTACTGGGCTTCACCATCTTCAAAGATTAAACCAAAAAACCTTTGCCTCAGCACTTGAGCAGGATGAAATGTTAAAGCAAATTTAAGTAGCTAGGGAAAAATTACAATATAAGAGAATAAGACCTTGAGTTGCTGTGTAACCTCTGATGATACCGGAGATTTCTATGCCATGGGACAATTTCAAAATTATTCAATGTTTAAAATAAACAAAGGACCTCTAGGCTACTGAAAACCATTTTCTTCTGCCAGAATTCCATTAAACAATAAAGGCCATGTTTCCAAAGGGCAGGAGTGTTCCTTTTAGAGGAGGTGACTCTGCAATTAGCCGTGGATGCACAAATGGCATGTTCAAACGCCTCTCTCTCCCCCCTCTCTGGTTCAGAGGAGGCGAGCGGTCAGCTGCAGGCACGGTGAACTAATTACAGGGCCGCTCCATACCCACTGCAGACATTTGGTTAACCACAGGGCATCTGTGGATATTCCTACCGCTCTCCTGCCTGACACTGCTCAGGGGAAAAGGCAACTGGAATGGAAATCTTGATAATTTTGTTTTCTTTTCTAAATTTATATTTTCAGGCCAAAAAACTATACACACACACACACACACACACACACACACACACATATATGTATATATGTATATATATGTGTATATGTATGTGTATGTGTATGTGTATGTGTATGTATATGTATATTTAAAAGGCACCAGAAGACCTATAAATAGAAACTGCTAGGAGGACCACTGAGTAAATAATTTAATGCCAATTCCACTAGCCATCCCCTCCCTCAGGGTAGAAAGGATATTGAGGGGCAGAGGGAAGTGTGTGTTTCAAAGGGCAGTGTAGACAAATCCCTGGAGAGATTCTGAGTCAGCAGACCCCAATGGCCTTGAACAAGCTTAGTGTTTTAGAACTGCTGTGTGATTATTGTAGACACAGAGAGCATGTGGTCACAGCAGGGAATTAATTACCTGTAGGAAACCACCTCATGCCCGTGACCTGATTCCTAAGGAGGCTGCATGTCGGGTACTTCCCTCACCACGAACCCTCCAGATGGCACTGGGCAACTACTCCCCCTCTCACCTGTGCAACAGTGCCAGAGGGGACAGGTTAGGATTCCTAAAGAAATCTTTAAGACATACCATCATCTGTCTTTGCAAGCAGACTGAATGACAGCTAGGCAGCAGTCCCTAACCTACTCCTATGGGTCTCTTCCTGGGCTTCTTCTCTGTTTTTTTTTTTGTTTTTTTTTTATGCCAGAAGAGTGGGCACTTTTAAAACCCGGAGAGGATTTGTGCGTTCTTGATTCCAGTGGCCTCGATGGCTTTGTTTCATTTTGAATACAAACTGATAGAACTTTCAATAACGAGGCAGTCAAAAGGCTTTCCAGTCCCCAGCTGATGCCAGTCATGAATACAAATGTCAGAGTAATGCCTTCTAAGTGTTTTGACTCTCTGAGGAAGACACGTCCGATCAAATACGATCCAGAAAGCTGAGGCGCAGCACCGTACAACTGCAGGTGTGGCAAGAAACCAGGTCAAATTAAACCCAACTCACTGTAATTTTTGTAAATGGGGGTGTAGCTGGATATCACTAGCCAAAGCTACTAGGCACAACGTGATTAACTCTGATAGGGCTTCCTCCCATCTCTCCTGTGCCCACAGCCCACAGGGTGGGGACTGTATGCAAGCTGGGTGGCAGGATGCTCTGAAGTGGGGACACATGCACAGTCCGGGAGGGAACAAAGGAGTCAGGGAAACAGACCTCACGCTGAGTAGATGCTGCTGCTTCTATATTTAAGAAATGGAAAAGAGAGGCTGTCCTGGAGCCTTAGTTAGTAATGAGGACTAATGAGTTTCACTGATCTTAAGGGAAGGGAGCTGAGAAAAGGTTTGGTTTACTGGGCGACATGTCTTAAGGAAGAAGAAATGCCAAATAAAATTGTGAATGATGTGGTTTCTGGAAGGTGGGAGTCAACCCACCCCCGGCTGCCTTGCATTTGGAGCAGGTGCTGGGTGTGGCAGCAAGGGTCACAGGACAATGCTCTCCATCTTTCAAGACTCATAAGGGAACATCACATAAAAATCAGCAACGAAAAGCCTGCGGCGCAGCAGGCAGCGCCCTCATCCTGGCGGTCTCTGCTGTCTCTCTCTGCTCCTGGCCACTCTGATTGCAGTGCAGCCTCCAGGAAAGTGACTCAAGGACCAGCTGGAGCAGAATGCAAACAAACCGGTGGGGGAGGGAGCCCCAGGGAGCCAAGAGGACAGGAACAGAAAAAACAAAATTCTGGAGGAAAGGGGGAAAGAAAACAGACACCCGTTTGAGTAGAGCTCAGGGTGTTTCTAACAAGAGCACGACTTGGTGCACGGCTGTGCCCTCAGTCCAGCCAGCGGCCTGGAGCCAGTAAGGGACAAGTAACACACTGCTTATGTACGATCCTTAACACGGAGTGTTAACCTGTAACAACAAAACAAAGTGTGCAAGGGCATGAGAACGAAGCTGATGAAAGTGGAAAAAGGTCAAAGGAGCAACACAAATGGTAACATTTAACTTCTGTTTCTATGCCTACGCCACTAAAGGCCTATTCCCCAAAGAAGGTTCTTTACTATGGTCTGGTGGTCTCCAAATCATGTGGAGATGAAAATGACTAATCCTGGCCCAATTCGTATGCAAAGAGTCTGGCTCTTGAAATGTGAGATAATGTACCTGGTCCCTTTTGTGCCCCTATCAGGTACAAGGGAGTGTCTGACAATCACCCCCGTACAAGTAGTGCACATCTTCTCAGCAAGGGAACAGTGAACCCAGACTTGTCCCCAGATACACACAGGGATAAATAAGGACATTAAAATTTGACTATCTTTATAAGCAGGGGGGATCTGGCAAACTACGAACAACCCATCTGAATAACTATTTAGACTAGTAAAGTTAACAGCTTGGAGAGGCTTGAAAAATCAGTTTGCCTTTGGGGCGCCTGGGTGGCTCAGTCAGTGGGGCATCCGACTTCGGCTCAGGTCATGATCTCACTGTTCGTGGGTTCGAGCCCCGCGTCAGGCTCTGTGCTGACAGCTCAGAGCCTGGAGCCTGCTTCGGATTCTGTGTCTCCCTCTCTCTGTGCCCCATCCCCGCTCATGCTCTCTCTCTCTCCCTCAAGAATAAATAAAGCATTAAAAAAAATTAAAAAAAAAAAAGAAAAAAGATGAGTTCACATTTGACATACTATGTAAATATGAATGATCTGTTTCTGAATCTTTTAACTCAACTATATGTTTGAGGGGTTTCTTCTCTGCCTCTGATATTGTTGAAAGGCTTCCAAAAAATCTGTCTAAAGGAAAAAGGAAAAAACCCTTTCTGTAAGAGGTGATCATGGTTCGAGAGCCTGGAATGATTTCAAACCTGGCCATACACAAGAAAGGTACTCTGTTCAACAGAAAGAGACCAAATAATCAGACCCTTTATCTAGATGGTCCAGTGTGCATCTAAGTGAATTAGAACATTGTCTTGGAATACTGAGCTGGCCACTAGAGGATTACAGACATGCTGGGAGCTTTTTCTCTTTACGTGCCAACAGGCAGCACCTTTACAGTTCATTGCCTATATTATTTTCCAGCAAAATTAATTAATTACTCTTATCAACATTGATCTCATAGGATAATAATAAGAAAGCCCTACATTACAGAAAAATGGGACATGTTTCTGTAATGTGGAATGAACCACTTCACCTTAACTTTGAAATCTCAAATACGAGTGATGACTCTTTTATTAAATAAAGAAAAAATATCTGGCATGAAAGTATGTCTAAACTCTTCTCTCTCTCTCTCTCTTTTTTTTTTTTTTTTTACCAATTCAGTTTAAATGAATTTATTTTTCTTTATTAAAGCTTCAACTCTTTAAAGCAGTAAAAGAACACATACTCAGTCTTTCAATAAATAGGTAATATAGAGGCTGAAACATTTCCCCCTTTGTAGCTATGCATCAATTTACCTGAGCAAAATCAGCTGCAAGTCGTACCTTCCCACCTTCGCCAAGAAGTCTTATGAGACTGGCATTGCGAATAAAAAGTTCAATTGCTCTTTGGGCAATAGCTTCCGTGTTGTCAAAGACAAAATCCAAGCATTCAAAGTGGTTAAAGTAGTCACTCATAACTCTAGCAATGAAACCTTGAAGCTCCTTCATGTACAGAGAACAAGGAACATCAGGCTTTCCTGAGCTGGATAATGACCTGCAAAAGGGAGAAAACAGGCAATGCACTAACAGTCAGTATTTAACTTTTGCCTGCCGCTCCCCACCCCTGCCCCGCCAACCCGTCACCTGCTATTTCAGTCCTATGGAATTTTTTCCCTCAATGGTAAAAAAGGTATTGTTTATTTTCCCTAAGAGTTAAAGAGCATAAAACAACGTTTAAATTATAAAAGCCGTTTTAAGATGCTAGGAAGATTACTGAAGAAATCTTAGAATCCTTTTACCTAGAGATTATTAAGAATGAAACGGACAACCATCTGTCTTGGATGATTCACACAGTGCCTTATGCACTCTCTGACCTCTCAAGGTCCTTCGCAGCTTTACAAATCTTCATCCACTCATAGTTTTGCCTGGTTAGTGAATAAATCAATAATGAAGCCTGAAATAGCATTTTACACTTTGTAAGGGCAGAAAACACTGCCTGCCCCAAACAAACGCTTGGCAAAGATATTTCTGCTCCTGTGCTATTTAGTCTGATCAGCCGAATAGTAGATTTCTGACTGTGAAGCTGGTTATGTAACAATACACATGGTATGCAATTTTTTCCTCCCAGATGATGAGGTTTGCAAAGGCTTTAATTTGGATCAACAGATGATGCCAGCTGATGCTCCATGAAATACTATTTATAATTTATAAATGTTTATAATTGCTCTTTAAGGAGTATATTAAAAGAATGTGAAATATTTATAGGAAAGAAATTATACCCAAATTAGAAATCACCTGATATTAATTAGCTAACCAATGAGATCATTGGCTACAAAGTGCTGAATCTTCTTCAAAAAACGAGTGTTCCCATATTCTGAGAATGACGTAGAAAGAGTGGCAACGGTCTAGAGAACAACAGATATGACTCAAGTGCCCAGAGCAAGAGAATAAGGTGAACTTCATTATCTTCAAAGACAGCAATGAATGGTTATTATCAAAGGATACTAACCAAAGGTCTTCTATTTCTAGAAGTAGACAGAAATAGAGAAACCAGTCTTAAGTTCTGGCAGGAAGAGATTTTGTTTGGTTATAAGACAGAACGTCCTGAGGCGAGGCCACTGGGGGGCATGGTGGAATGCTGCCGCATGCAGGGTCACACGGTGGAGGGCTGCTTGGGTACGAGTGCAGAGACGGCCTCAGTAAGTGAGGGCAATCTTCACGTGGGGTATGGGTTTGCCAGATTCAGACACTGCATGGCCTATCTGCATTCAGTTCAAAAGTCAAGGTTGGAAAAAAACAAGGACACCAATCTCTTTCATAGTTTCTTGTGCTTTATCAAAAGCACTGTTGTTATCTTAGTACTCCTCCAGAGGAGTATTTCAAGAATTTTAATCTGGTTAATTGAAATTATTTCCATGAGGATTAGAAAATAAAATACTAAAACAAATTCCTTAAGCACGTGTCAATGTAAGTAAAATGATCCAGTGGACAAAATTTTGAAATAGGTATTATCAGTTCTCAGTGTGGATTAGAAGCCTGACTGAAATTTACTAGAATGCAAAACTGGCTTGGCCATCGCTAAAGCTCAGTTTTCCCAATTACCCCAAAGCTTTTGGTAAGAGATTTTCAACTGATAGAGTGCAGAAGTTGAAGGGCCTTCACAGTGAGAGCTGCACGCACAAGTCGAGGGTAGACCGAACGCACGCCTGAGAAGTGGCAGACGTTCATCCTCATGTCACCAAGACTTTTGGTGTGCGTGTGTGCTCTGCGCCCATCAGAGGTGCACATCCATCGCTTCAGGATCTAGAGTCTTCCTACTTTTACTGCCTTCCTTCCCCATGCAAAGCTATAACTGGACAGGAGCCATTTTACACTAAATAAAAGAATTTCGGTCAATGTACTATGTCAATCAGACATTTATGTTTCAAGCTTTATCTAATTTGGAAAGAAAGACACTGGTCCTATTAAATACATTTCAAATACCAGGAAACCAGGTTGAGCATTACTTTTTAAATAGCAGAGGGATTCTGTAACCCACCACACTCCACATAAGGCTGGCTGACAAGGTTAACCTGCTTTATTCCTTGTACCTAAAATAGGTATAGAGGGCTTCAAAGAGCAGATGGTCACTATTATTTTTCCAACTGTGACTCCTGGGGGCTGGCCCTACAATAAAAGTGAATTTTCCTTCTTGAACAATTTAATCTAACCTTACCTTATGTTTCATATAAGCCAAACATTTCATATATGGAATGACATGACAGAATTACTAATAACAAAGTTCTAGAAAGTGAGAAAATTACTGTCATGGCACAACAATTTTAAATGCACCATGAAACAGTGTTCCACACTCCTACAAGGACACATGTGGAAAACGACTATCAGTGGACTCTCAAATGTCTGCCATATATAGAGAGAGGGCTTAAATGGAACCATCAAAAGCCATTTGAGAAAACAAATTAAGGACAGTGTCATACACATTAAAATAATGCTTCGTACTCATGGCAACCTATCAGTGGTAATCTGGCTCCCTAGCATTTAAGCAAACTAGTAAGGATGTAGCTATTGGGAGAGCCAGCTTTTAATGTCTAATCCGTTATCTACAGGCACAAGCTGTGGCTCGCCAACACAGCTGCTGAAGTATTATCTGATTGCTCTTATAGAATGAGCCTTCATTTTTGTTTCCTTTTCAGAGGCATTGATAATCAGTCTAACTGGAACATTTCAGATCACCTTTGAACAAAATTCATTTCTTTCCAAATACTGCTAAATCAACAGTTTTGTGCTATCTCCAAATATTATAGTCTTTGGCCTATAATCCACTTCACCCTTCTGTGCTTCATGTCATTATTAAAAACAGAGACTGACCTTTTCACCCTTCAAAAGATACTGTGTAGGGGCACCTGGGTGGCTTGGTCACTTCAGCGTCTGACTTCAGCTCAGGTCATGATCCCATGGTTCGTGAGTTCGAGCCCCGCATCAGGCTGTGTGCTGACAGCTTAGAGCCTGGAGCCTGTTTTCGATTCTGTGTCTCCCTCCCTCCCTCTCTTTCTCTCTCTGCCCCTCCCCCGCTCACTCTCTGTGTCTCTCAAAAATTAATAAACATTTAAAAAATTTTTAAAAAATACTCTGCAAATGAAAGAAGTGATTTGAAAAATTAAAGGACAGTGTAGAACTCATACAATTTTCTACAAACAGCTAGACTAGTGGCTGAACATTTAATAAAGTAGATATTTAAACAACATGAATATAAATAGAAATAGGAAAATTCAAAAATAGTAACTATGAACTAGGAATATAAAACACATATCGACATATTAATATTTGAATATTTAAGTCTAGAGTGGTTAAGTTTAAAAAAAAAATCACGGGGCACCTGGGTGGCTCAGTCGGCTAAACGTCCCACTTCGGCTCAGGTCATGATCTCACAGCTTGTGAGTTCGAGCTCCGTGTCGGGCTCTGTGGTGTCAGTTCAGAGCCTGGAGCTGCTTCGGATTCTGTGCCTCTTTCTCTCTCCGCCCCTCCCCCACTCACGCTCTCGCTGTCTCTCAAAAAATGAATAAATGTTAAAAAATCACTCTAAGCATGTGCAAATAACTATTCCAAACTCTCTATAAATAATGTCCTGGCCATTTTACTCTCCTTAAAACAATTTCAGTGAACACTGGGTTAGGGCCTATGATTCTTATTCTCAAGACAACTATGACATAGATAAGAAGTACTCTTGTGAAACAGCTGTGGAATACTACCCAAGCATTGATGGCCGGGTGTGACGTGACCAGATTGAATTGCCACAAAACTCTGAGAAAGGAAAATCATTCTTGCAGGGAGCTGAGATGCAGCGTGCCTTCAAAGCCAGAGCAGGACTCAGACCAGCGTAGTGGCAGAGGAGGGACATTTTATACAAGAAATAACATGCCTATGCCACAGGTCAAGTACAGGGTGCTTGCGAGAAGTAAGGATAAAGATGAACTTGGAAAGAGAAGACGTACCAACTGCCAGAAGTCCTGAATTATGCTGAGTCCCATAGATGTTAATGATTCTATGTTTCAAAGGCAGGAGAGCAATGATGCAAACAAGAATTGAAAAATTTTAATCAGCTAATGGCACTCACAATGGATAAAACAGTGTGAGGTTGGAGGCCACGCCCGCCATGAGAGGAACAAGCCCTGTGTGGGAAGAGACTTCGGGAAGAAGGGTGGAGGTGGGTCAATGAAAGACAAATGTAGCAAAGGTTACTGAAATTGTGGTTGGAAGTGCTTACCCAGAAAAATCTTCCTGATGCATGGTGATGATTATGGCCTCTATAGCATCTCCCACGGAAGTCAGTAAGGGGTGCACAGCACTTCCCATAAGAACATGGATCGTCTAAAAAGAAAAAGGAAGGACAGGCAAAATTAAAGACCAACACACAGAAATTTGAGATGGGAGAAGCACCCAAAGGTTTTATATCGAATTCCGACTATATACAGTTTAACTGCAATAACTCAACAGAAGTCTGTTCCTCTCCCAACTGCTGTTGCGAATGATCTTTAAAGCTGAAAATATGTGGAACATAGCACCGAACATTTCAACTCCCCAACTTCTCTCAAATGTTCAAGAAGTTTCATGGTCACATGAGCCCTGAGGAGTGGCCCTTATAAAGATCAAACAAACACACTGTGCCAAGTTTCTGGAAAGAGTGAGGTAAGACCCAGAGGGACTCTTGTCAGTGCAGACACAACCAGAACAACATGGCATGCTCTCCAGCAGAGTGAGCATAATAAATATGTGGTATTTCTTGTAGGGCAGGACAGTTAGGCCTTTCGGGGACTAGGTTCCTGTTTGGCAGGAGTGCTTTTGGTACTGGGTATCATCTCCCTTCCCAATCTTTATCCTTACTTCTCACAAACATCCTGTACTTGAGCCTCTGGCCTGGGCGTGTTACTTCTTATTTCTGTTGTCACAACTGGGCCGGGCAAGGTGTTTGCCACTGGCATCTAGTGGGTGGAAGACAGAGACACTGCTCAACAGCCTCCACTGCACAGGACAATCTCCCACAACAAAGAACTACCTGGTGTAAAATGTCAATAATGCTCACATTGAAAACTGTTCTACACTGAGGTATAATCACTGGTTACATTATGGAAGACCCTTGGCCTTAGTTATGGGTTTTTAGTGTGAAAATATTACCTGGGCCTCAGTACACACTTAAAATCTAAAATGTAAGTATATTATGTATGCCTCACTGGTGACTACACACAATGAAGACAGATGGCTTTGGCTCATACAAACAATAGAAATAAATCGGAAAAGGTTAAATAGGACCCGTATCCATTAAATTCCTAAATATCATCTCTAGCCCTTAATCTCTGGTAAAAGTAAACATACAGTACATGGGGATTGAGAGAGACAGGGAGGCAAGGAGAGACAGAGCAAATGCCTGAGCAAGAGCATACAGCTTGCCCTCAAGGAGTTCACAATCTAGTGACAGCAGATAATTTCTAGCCATAGTAATGCTCTATAGGGTGCTATGGGATCATGGGAGAAACCTCACTTAAGCTGACATGATCCGAAAGACAGAAGGTACTGCCTACACCAAATTTCAGAGGTGGGCTGAGAGAGTACACATTAAAGGTATGGTTGCCTGGGAAAGATGATGCACTCAACTGCACAGCGTTCAAGACAGACAGGGTGTGAGGTGCCTGCCTGTGTGGAAATAGACTCAGCAGATATACTCTGTAGGCTGCTAAGGAGTTGGGAATTTGCCCTGAAGGGAATGGGAGACCAATGATGGGTTTTAAGCAATGAGAAAATGTGGTTTAAAGATCTGAATGTGGGAAAAATCACATTGGATGGCAGACTGGGTACATAGACTAAAGGCAGTAGTAGTCTCGATGCAAAATGGTGAGTGTCCAAACAAAATCAGAGGCAACAGGAATAGATACAAGGAGACAGGCTGGAGATACTGTGATTAATGATTTGGTGATATTATTAACTGAATGTGTGAGTGCAGAAGCAGCAGGTTGATTTGGGGATGGAGAGAAGAAATGATGAGTTCAGATTTGGACATGAGTTTGAAGGACTTATAGGAAATTCACATGGGCTATCAGAAAGAACTGAAATATTTACATTTGTAGTTCTTGACACATTTGACTAGATTTGGTAGTCTTTGGCTTCTAAGAGGGAAGATGAAGCCAAAAGAGTCAATGAGATACCAGAGGATGGTTTGTAGAGTAAGGCTAAATGCCATTTTGAGGTCTTTCAGAAGAAGAGGAGTCCTTGAAGGACTAAAAGGGGTAAGATTATTTATTTAGTATATATTATGTGCGGAGAACTATGGTATATGCCTCACATATTATAGTTCCACTTTAAATTCAATTATTCCTTCCTTTAAGAATATTAAAATCTCTAACTCATAGGTGATGAATCTAAAGTAATTTATAGATGGGGAAACTAAAGTGAAGTTAAGGAGACTGTCCTTAAGTGAGCAAGTAGAAGAGCTGGGATTTCCTACACACAGGTGACTCCACTGAGCTTTCGGTTATGCTTTGCCCACTTAGGGCAGAGAAGTAAGAAGAGATTTTAGAGTATGGTAGAAATGACTGAACAAGAGTTCAAGAAAGAAGACTCTGGTATGAGAGAGTGAAGTGTCTAACTACAGATCCTTCTACAAACAATTATGGAAAACAAACCAATAAAAAGCCTACTGTAGAGTCGTAGAGATGGGAAAAAAGCAGGCATTTTTAGAAGAGTGTGGAAATCTAGAGCAAGCAATCAGAGGAGAGTGAGTTTTCCATTTTCTGTGACTTGGCTCAAAGAGTGTCTATCGTCATGACAGTGGCAAGGCTGGGTCGCTAAAACTGTGAAAGTAAAAAAAAAAGAAAACAAATCCTGCAGTCTTTTAGGCCAAAAGAGCAATGGAAAGGGGCCCTGGTTCAACCAGGGCAATTAGAAAGTGAGAGAGGAACCTCAGATGGGAGAGAGCCAGAGAAGAATGGCTAATTCTATATTTAAACTCAGCACTAGTCTTCAGCTGACTCATCAATCGTGCCTGTGCAAAGCAAACAAAAAATGGCTGCCAACAAGGCTTCACTGGACTGAGGTCTAAGGCATGGCCAGCTGCAGGTACGACAGTGTACAGTTAGAGCCCAGTCAAGCTGATTAATCGCTAAAGTAACATCAACACTCAGGAGCAATGTAAAAAAAATACTGAGTCTACACAACATTAACATTCACAATATCCAGGATATATTAAAAAATCACTACATAAACAAAAAGCTAGAAAATGTTATCAATTTTCAAGGTAAAAGATAATTCACAGCTGCCATCCCTGAGATGATCCAGATTCTACAATTATTAGGCAGGAACCTTGGTGAGGTAAAGAAAGAAATGCTCACAATAAATATTAGGAAACCTCAGCAGAGTGACTGAATGTGTAAAAAAAGAACCAAATGGATATTTTATTATTTATTTTTAAAAAATGTTTATTTATTTATTTTGAGAGAGAGAGAAAGTGCAAGCAGCAGAGGGGCAGAGAGAGAGGGAGACAGTCTCAAGCAGGCTCCATGCTCAGCATGGAGCCCGATGTGGGGCTCAATCCCATGACCTGAGATCATGACCTGAGCCAAAATCAAGAGTTGGACGCTTAACCAATAGAGTCATCCAGGTGCCCCACAAAAATGGATATTGTAAACTAAAAACAAATTGCACTACATGCATGTAGATGTAAATGTACTTCCATAAATAAGAGGTTTCTATATTTTACATAACATGGTGCAAAATTACCTCTATGAAGACTATGAAAACTTAAGGATTTATAGGGTAATCCCTAGAAAAACCACTAAAAAAAAAAAAATCGCATGAAGAGGTATATATAAAAATCTAATAAATTAATTAAAATGGAATTCAAAAAATTTTTCAAAGAATCCAAAAGAAAAAACAATAGGAGGAAAAGAAAAAAGCAAAAAAAGCCAAACAAATGGGATAAAAAACAAAACTATATATATCAAAATAAAAACTTGTTAATGATTATATAATGTTAATGGACTACACACTCCCATTAAAAGACAGAGATTACCAGAACAGACAAAAAGACAACTATATACTGTTTATAGGAGATGTACTTTAAAAATAAAGACACACAGGAATTGAAAGTAAGTGGACAGAAGATATACCATGTAAACATTAAGCATAAAAAGGTTGGAATAGCCAAATTAATATCACATAAAACAAACTGCATGACAGTAAGTATTAACAAAGCTAAAGAGGGCTATTTCACAATGACGAAAACATCAGTTCATCAGGAAGGCATAACAATTGTAAATATGCATGAGACACAGCTTCAGCAGAAGTAGTAAATATCTTCAAAATTGAGGTGTCAAGAATTGACAGAATTAAAAGGTCCACAATCATAGTAGAAAACTAACTTCTGCCTTTCAGCAGTTGATAGAACCATTATATAAAATATCAGTAGAGACAAAAAATATCTGAACACATCACTAAATATATTCCCACTACCTTGACTTAAGTGATATTTATAGAACAATATAGTCAACAACTGCAGAGTAGACTTTTTTGTCAAACCACATGGTTCATTTACCAAGACAGACCACAACACATGCTAGGCCATAAAACAAGACTCAAGCCTTTAAAGAACTGGAATCATACAGAGTATGGTTTCTGATGATAACAGAATTGTATGAAAAAATGAGATATCTAGGAAAACCACAAATAATTGGAATTAAAAAAAAAACCCACTTTTAAATAACTCATGAATCAAAGAAGAAACTGCAAAGGAAATCTGAAAATATTTCAAACTTAATGAGGACAAAAGCACAACATGTCAAAACCAAAGTTACTTAGAGGGAAATTTACAACTTGTTAAATTTATTTGGGAAGGGAAAAGTTCTAAAAATCAATGGTATAAGGCATATTTTTTTTTAAAAAGGCAAAGAAAATCCCAAGTGGAAGTAAATGAAAAAGGCAAAAGCAGAAATCAATGAAAAAGAAAGAGAGAAAATCAAGAAAGTCAACAGTTGGCTCCCTGAAAAGATGAATAAAACTGACAAACCCATAGCTAAACTGATGAAGAAGAAAAGAGAACACAAATATTAATAAAAAAAATTTTTAAAAAGGCTATCACTAGAGGCCCCAAAGACATTAAAAGGACAGTAAGAGAATATCATGTACAGCATTATTCTGACAAATCAGGTAACTTAGATGAATAGACAAATACCTTGAAAGTCACAAAGTATCAAAGCTCATTCAAGAAGAAACGGGTAACTCAAATAGCCTTTTCCCTACTAAACAAATCAAATGTGTAGTTCTAAACTTCCTACAAAGAAAACTACAGGCCCAGATGGCTTCACTGGTGAATTCTATTAAGCATGTGAGAAGAAAATAACACAAATTCTTTCAGATGACAGAATAGGAGGAAATAGTTCCAAACCTAATTAATGAGGCCAGTTTTGATACCAAAATCAGACAAAGAATTACAAGAAAACTACATACCAATATCTCTTATGATTATAGATGCAAACATTGTTAACAAAAATTAAGCATATCAAATTCAGGAATATATAAAAAGGGTAATACATCATAACAAAGGTGGGTTTGACATTTGAAAATCAACTTCTGTATTTTATTAACAGAATAAAGGTGTAAAACAATATTATTATTTCAATAGATAGAGAAAAAACTATTTGATGAAATGCCATTTATATTTTTTAAAAGTTTCAGTAAACTAGGAATAGAAAGGAACTTGCTTAACCTGATAAAGGCCATCTAACACCATACTTAAAACACTAGAATACAGATGGAGTGCTTTCCCCCAAGTCAGGAAAATGCTCACCAAGGTCCACTCTCACCAGTTGTAGCCAACCCTGTACCAGAGCTCCTAGCCAGTGAAACAAGGCATGGAAAACAGGCATCTACCTGTATACAATATGATGTTTACAAAGAAAATGTTCATTCTGGCTACATGAGGCTTCCCACTTATGGGAAATACAAAACAGGAACAGTAGAGGATTAACGACTATCAGAGCAAATGGAGAAAGGAGAATAGATTATATCTCACAAATTCTTTACAAAGCAGGGAAGTGTGTCATACATTTTTCAAAGATTTACCTAAAATAGCTAAGATTACAAAAATATAGAAGTCTCAGCAATCTGGATTATTCTCTCATACAGAACATAAACCCACACAATAAGGGAGAAATGAAAAACTACTATGTTTAAACTTAGCAATACAATCACTATCTATATGAAACAATCCCAGTAATAAATGGATCAGAATTATTGAGCCAAGGTATTTAAATACTTAAGAGCTGAGGTGAGTATAATAAAATGACTCTCATTAATTTTAATTATGCCATCCATGACAAAGTAGATAATTATCAGATGTTAAACCTCAAGCCTAAAATAACATTTAATTTCAGATAAAATCTCAACAAGGTAGAGAAGAAAAAACTGTTACGTACCCTTCTGTGTAATTTTAGCAAGTGAAACATATATTTAGTATTTTCTCTATAAAATAATAAAAGCATACAGGTTTTTGGTTCTTGGGATACAATTATTTATACCTCCTACCATTCTACCCCTAACTCAAAGTAAATTTGTACTAAAGTTCCTACAATTTTAGGAAATTCAAGGTTCTCTTTTTTTTTCCTTAAGTGAAAGGGTTTTGTTTTTTACTTAATATGTCATAACAGTTTTTATGATTTAATTTAAAAAGCAACGTCAAAATGGTTTCATTGAGTTCTGTTAACATATGCAATTAAGTCTTTAATTGGCAGGGCCACTTGAACCACCTGCCAGTCTTCTTACCCAATTCTCAAGGACCACACTGGTGAGTCATCACCAAACTGCCCAGCTACGTGAGCTGTTGGCTCTGGTGAGCAAGCCTCAGAGCAAGGGCTGTAGCTGGAGGTCAGGGCAATCTTGCCTGCACTGGCCTCAACTCTCAGCCTACAGTGACTAACAACAGGAACTACCTTTGTTATATGTTAAAAATGCAGATTCAGAGTACATCCGACACTGAATTACAATCTGAAGAATTTCTAGTTTGAATCTGTCGGGAGACTTTTATGATCAGGCAAAGTATAGGCACTCTGTCTTAACCTACAGAGTGGACTTTCTCTAACCATGAGTTGTGATCATTAGGGGTCAAAAAATCACTATCAGAATGTTTTAAAAAGTAATAGATGAGGGGTGCCTGGGTGGCTCAGCTGGTTAAGTGTCTAACTCTTGATATCAGCTCAGGCTGTGAGATCAAGCCCTGCATCAGGCTCCAAACTGAGCGTGGAGCCTGCTTGGGATTGCCTCTCTCTCTCTCTCTCTCTCTCTCTCTCTCTCTCCCTCCCTCCCTTCCTCCCTCCCTCCCTCTCTCTCTCTCTCTCCATTCCCTTCCCCTACTTGTGCTTTCTCTCTCTCAAAATAAATAAATAAAAATTAAAAAAAAAAAGTAATAGAGGAGCATAGAAAACAAAAGCATGTATCACCCAAAATAAGGAAAATATTGTTCTGTGAAACTTTTGTTTCAATTACAGAAATATAGATGTATATCTTACATACATGCAATTATATAGGTATGTATATATTTATAAATGCTTATATATTGTGTATGGGGTCACAAATTAAAATCGATTTCCTATCTTGGGTAGCAATCAAAATATGTTTGATAGCTACTTCTAGAAGACAAAGAAAAAATGTGGAACCACAGAAAAGGAGACTGTGAATTCCCTGCCTGGAAGCAAGAATGTTAAGACCTTTTGGGTTTTCCTATTGGTTTGATTTTATGGTATTTTTATGACCATCAGTAACTTGGACAATTCTTTTCTTGGACAACTCTTTTTTTTTTTTTTTACATTTTTTAAAGTTTTATTTATTTTGAGTGTGTGTGAGAGAGAGAGTGGGGGAGGGGCAGAGACAGAGAGTGGGAGAGAGAGAGAATCCCAAGTAGACTCTGCACTGTTAGCACAGAACCCGATGTGGGACTCAAACTCACAAACTGTGAGATCATGACCTGAGCTGAAATCAGAAGCTTAACTGACTGACCCATCCAGGTGCCCCTTTTTGGACAACTCTTAATAAAAACAATTATTTTAGGATGGTGGCTCTAATAATACTTCATCATAATGAGATGGGCACATTGGGGGAACAGAAAGAATACAGAGAAACATCCAAGTGTGCTTTCACTGTGCTGGGGGAAAAGACTGTCTTCTCCTACCCACATATATGAATTTAGTGTCCTCAAGTTTTGGGGCCTGTAAAATCCCCATCCATGTCACCTGTGGACAGCATTATGACCTCAGAAATTACCTTCTCCCTTAGGATTTGTGACAACATCCTCTAAATCTCTTCCTCAGCAAACTGAAGTTTGCTGTTGAACTGTTGTTCAACAGTGTTGTTTCTTTGTAGCTTCTTACTCCCTAAATAAAAGTATTTGTCCTTGGAATTCACTGGTAGTGCCTGTCTCTGTCTCTGTCTCTCTTTTATCTCTATCTAAGCAACCTAAATCTAACCTGACAGTTGACATCTATTACCTTTGTGCAGTTATATTGTACACCTTACAGTTGCAGAAACTAAGGCAAGAGTAAACTTATTAACTTGTCTGAGGTCATACAGCTAGTTAAATAGCTGAGATAGGATTCATATACTAGTAGTTTGGCTCCTGAGTCTTTGCTACACAGTGTTACTTAGTAAATACTAAAAACATATTTAGTACACAAATGAATGATGATGGCAAGCAAACACAACTCTCTGGGTCAGTGAGGTCTGGATTTACCAGCATTAGGACTTTGAGCAAGCTATTCCAAGTTGTATAAAATAGGGAGAATAATATATAACTTGAACAGTTGCGATCATATTTCAATATATTGCATGTGACTGGCAAGGAGCAGGTACTAAATACAGGGTATCTATTACTACCATAAAAATGAATGATTTCCTTGTTTAAAGAGTTACCTAGTGTCAGCTACATATGGCTCTGAATCTTGTACGATCATTATTTTTTATTAAATTTCCTGGGTATATTTATGTAAGTATGTTAAAAATGGGAATTTACCCTGATTTCACACCTTTCACATACACATTAGAGTCTCTCAACCTTGGCACTATTGACATTTTGGGCCCAATAATTCCTTGTTGTCAGGGCTCTCTTATGCACTGCAAGATGTTGAACAGCATCCCTGGCACTAGATGCCAAGAGCACTCCACTCCCAGTCATGACAATCAAAAATGTCTCTAAACATGGTTAAATGTTCCCTAGAGGACAAAATCACCCTAGTAGGGACTCAATGCTTTACTGGGATAATACTAGGCTGTACTGCCCTGAGATATAGTGAGTACTTGAAGACTCCTGCTTCTCTTGCTTATGATAAAATTATCATAAGTAGAACACAATCTGTAGACACCAACAGGGTCTATTTTTAAGATCTAGAAAATATAAACACACATGTATGCCTTCTCTTTAGGATAATTATCAGCAGCTACTTTTGGTAGAGAATTCTGAATTATTTTTAAAATGTGACAATCTCCCACTCATCCAAACAAATCCTAAAACCCACTGTGATCTGTAGAGTCAAAGATTAAATTCTTTTACCTTTAGGGCTGAGATTATAGTTTGTTCGGCTGCTGGTGGGAATGAGCTCTGACTGGAAACCACCTGGAACAAGGTTTTGATCCAGTTATAGTTGTGCTTAAGTCATTTATTTTTATAAATATTAATTTTGATCATTAACATAATAAAGCTGTTTCTACAGACACATAAAACAGTATCATAACTTCACATTATATCTCCTACATGTTTTAAAAACTTCTTAGTATTTACTAGTTAAGGCAGACTGAACAATACTTTCCTGTATAAAGCAAACGTACTGTATACTTCAAATAATCAAAAGATTAAGAATGTTAAGAGTTGGCTTTCCTTTATTCACTTTAGACAGGCTTTAGTTATAATACTGTAACTTGAAAAGGTCAGTCTAAAGCCGTATTTACATACTTATTTAAAAAAATCACTTTTCTCCAGGCTAACTATAATTTTCAACAAGTCTTTCAAATACAAATGTCAGGGGCGCCTGGGTGGCTCAGTTGGTTAAGCGTCCTACTTCAGCTCAGGTCATGATCTCACAGTTCGTGAGTTCAAGCCCCGTGTCTGGCTCTGTGCTGATAGCACGGAGCCTGGAGCCCATTGAGTTCTGTGTGTCTCCCTCTCTCTCTGCCACTCCCCTGCCCCTGCTCACACTCTGTCTTTCTTCCTCTCAAAAATAAATAAGCATTAAAAAAATAAAAATAAAAATAAAATAAAATACAAATATCAAACAATTTCTTTTTAGAAATCAATACAAATATTATGAACATTCTGAAAGTATCAAGAAAGGCATTTACATCAGCCTAAATAAATAACATTCTTTCATTGATTGCAGTCTAGTTAGAGTAATAATAAAGGGAATGTCAAATACATGATTTATATTTTTTATTTACTTTTGTTTTTTACTTACTCTTCTGAGGTTTGTTAATAAACCTTTAAAATATATTCTGCTTAATGTGTGACATACACTTTTTTGTAAACTCCTAACTGATAAAAGGACTTGTTAAAATTCTAAGTAACTGAACACTGATAATTATTCTAAAATACAATTTAGCATGTTAAATCTCAAATTAAAGGTCATGTTTTCAAGAATGTCATCTAATCTTTAGCCTTCTTCAGGTCCTCTAATTATTTCTCTACTTGCTAAATATTTTGGAAATGGTTTATAGAGAAAAAACACAAGCTACTCAAAAGTCAAAGATTGGGTTGAAAGTGTAGCTTTCCTGGTAATTATAAATACAGTTCATCTTAGAAATAATATATGGTCACCAACAAATTAAAGTTCATCATTAAAAATTACATCAGCAACACAACAGCAAAAAAAAAAAAATCCATCTTCTATTTTCAAGTAGCCATCAGTTATTACACCATAAAAATGCACTGTTTAGGTAGCTCCTTCCCCCTATTTTGGGGCAAAGATAGAACCTTTCCAACATGTTGGAGGGATTAAGAGTTCTCATTCTGTCATTAGCTTTGCTCTAATTTACTACCACCCACATGATATCAAATTATGCTTTTTAATAGGTATGAAATAGTATGATTTACCCTTAAATCATCTGCTCAATAAACTTGATTATACCAACCAAGCCTGATGATCTAGAGTTCTTATGCTTTAAACCAAGTATATAAACAAAAAGTCACACAAATGATAAAGGCCAGAGTCAATAACTGTTTAAAAAGAGTTCATTCCACAGCTTATTTCACACTCACCACGTTTTCATTACTTTCTTTTGCAAAAAATTAAATAATAATTCGTTGTCTATTTGAGGCAAACAGAAAGAAGTTGAAATTAAAATAACTTAATTAAAATAAAATAAAGGTTACCTTTGTTACTGACTGGTGTAACTTATACAGTGAATTCACTACTGCCACATTTCTTCTCTGCCCTTCTGTAAGAGGCCCAATCACCTGACTTGCATCTCCTTGTGTGGACAGCTGTAAGAATTCAACACAAATAGAAATTACCAAAATGGCAGTTCATTTATAACTGGGAAGAAGCTCATGTCCCCTGACCAAAACAAAAAACAAAAAAATGTTAACTGGTAACTTCAGATCGAACACTGGGGACTTTAGGCACAACCAGGAACCTCTATAGAGAGGAAACCCAATCATCATGCCCAAGAAGAACACCCTCCATCACTTCAGAGCTGATGGACCCCGGAGGCACATGTGACCTAAAAGCCCAGTGTGTGCTGTTATTTTCATACATCAGCATAGCACTCCTAGGACATGCCTTCTGGCAGCTGCCAATAGTCTTTCTACTCAAAAACTCAGAAATAAGCCATCAAAAGGAAAAAAAAAAAAAAAAGTAAATGAAGGGAGGGAAGGAGGAACGAACAAAAATAAACCTACATCCTATGTACATCTGGCAGCCATCATAATATGCTCTGAAATGGGTGGTGAAGAGAGGGTTTTACTTTCATTTTTATAGATTAAATTCTTTCAAAAAAAAGAAAGATAGTTAAGATTATACTGTATATGCACAGTCAGTACAAGTGGTATTAAGAACTTTTTACTCCTCACCTTTTAAAAATAATTTTTTAATGTTTATATTTATTTTTGAGAGAGAGAGAGATAGAGCATGAGCAGGGGAGGGGCAGAGAGAGAGGGAGACACAGAATCTAAAGGAGGCTCCATGCTTGGAGCTATCAGCACAGAGCCCTACACGGGGCTCAAACCCATGAGCCATGAGGTCATCAACTGAGCCAAAGTCAGACACTCAACAGACTGAGCCACTCAGGCACCCCTTCACTCCTCTCCCCTTTAATTTACTTCTGAATATATGAGTTTTAGGACATGTAATGCTTTACAGAGTTAATCTAGAATTCCTACAGCTTGATCTAAGAAAATAATCTAAATATAAACTATTTTCATATTGATCAGATTTTAATCCAGTCGTTTCTTAAAGGTGAATTAAATCTGAGTAGGACAAATAAAAAATGATCTAAGTAAACTCTGTAAATGTGTATGCAGATCTCAACATATGAAAAACTGGCCTTTTAGGAGAGCTGAAACCAAGAGTATCTTCTGTTAGAGTGAGCCAAATAAAATCTGGGAGAAAGAAATACTATTTTGCTTTCTACTTTCCTATGACGAACACACACACACAAACATTTAAAAAAATTAAACTCGGGGCGCCTGGGTGGCGCAGTCGGTTAAGCGTCCGACTTCAGCCAGGTCACGATCTCGCGGTCCGTGAGTTCGAGCCCCGCATCGGGCTCTGGGCTGATGGCTCAGAGCCTGGAGCCTGTTTCCGATTCTGTGTCTCCCTCTCTCTCTGCCCCTCCCCCATTCATGCTCTGTCTCTCTCTGTCCCAAAAATAAATAAACGTTGAAAAAAAAATTAAAAATAAATAAATAAATAAATAAAAATAAAAAAAACTCAATGCCCATTTTATCAATTCCTACTTATGATAATAAAATATTTAAAAATATGAAAATTTGCAATTAAAATGAAGGGAATATTCCTTTGTTAATGTTACAACCCATGGCAATGGCTACTAAGTCAACGTGGGGCTTTTTGACATCAAGTTAAAGAGCTCCAATTTCTTTTGCCTTTCCTCATGGACCTGGTCACCAACTTGCAATCAAGTTGAACTCTAAAACTGGACAATAAAGTGGCAGTGGTTAGTGGCATCAGTGGTTATGGCAGACTCAGGGTGTCAGATGCTAAATATATATCCATCTGCAAAGGGCATTTAAAAGTTATGAGTTCCAGCTATACAATTTTTTTAAAGATTTTATCTTTAAGCAATCTCTAAACCCAACATGGGGCTCAAACTCACATCCCAGAGATCCAGAGTTACATGCTCTTCCGACTGAGCTATCCAAGAGCCCCTAGCTATACAATTTTTAAAAATCCAATCTTGGGGTGCCTTGGTGGCTCAGTCAGTTGGGTGTCCAAAACAAAAACACATGTTCATATAAAAACATGTATACAAATGTTCATAGCAACATTGTTCCTTAGTGTAATAGACCAAAAATGAAAACAACCCAAATGTCAACTAATAAATGGATAAATAAGACGTAGTATATTCATACAAGGAACATCACTAAGCAAAAAAACAAAACAAAACAAAAAAAAAAAAGAATGAAGCTCTGATACCTGCTAAAACGTGGATGAACTGCAAACATTTGAACTAAAAGAAGCCAGTCACAAAAGGCCACATATGGAATGATTACATTTACATGAAATACCCAGAGATAAAAAGTAGATTAGTAATAAGGGGATGAGGAAAGAAGGGTAAACATGAAATGACTGCTGATGGGTAGGAGGTTTCTTGTTGGGGTAAGAAAATGTTCTAAATTTGATTATGAATATACTAAAAACCACTGAATTGTACACTTTAAATGGGTGAATTATATTGTAATAAAACTTTTTAAAAAAGTATAGAAAGAAAAATCCCCAACTTTAAGAGTTATCTGCTAGATGCCCTGAGCCTTGTAAAAATGAAGACTAAGACAAGAGAGCTAAGTTAGAGACCTACAAAGTTCTGCAAAGAAAACATTATATTTGGAAGAGCGAAACACTAATGATATAAAAGAACTAAAGATGAAATATCACTGTGCCAAAAACAAGGAACAAAATTCAAATATCAAAGTGAAAATAGGACACTAGAAGATTGGAAATTTAAGATAATCCACTGCTTATCTTGGTCTCACAGCACAAAATACAGTAAGCCCAACACCTGAGCTCGGTAGATCACTTCGTCCCTCTCGAACACCACTCCTGTCATAATTGTTTTGGGGAAATAATTTCAAATTTACAAAATGTTACAAATGTAAGGAGTACTCTTAGACACTTTACCCAGATTTACTTATTAACATTCATCCCATTTGATTTATTGTTTGTATTTTCTCTCTCTTACATACAACGTATAATTCTTTTCCTGAATCATACATACATTATATTATAGCCCTTTGCCCCTAAATATTTCAGTGGGTACTTCATAAGAAGATGGCCACTTCACTACAAAATCTGAGTTATCAACTTCATAAATTTATGTCAATCCAATACTTTTATGTGGAATGTGCTATGTCTCCAAGGAGATGTGGTTCATTTTAGTGAAGGTGGTGTTAGAGACCAAGATCTGGGTAGTAGGGGTACTTATTCCTGTAGTAACTCTTGATTAATCCAATATTTATACAGATGATCCTTCCAATATGCTGGGTTCTTAGCTCCTTCTCTTCCATTTAAGGTTAAAAGAACTATACAGTGAACACTCATATACAGATAACCTATTAACATTCTTTAATTTGCTTTACATCACATATCTATCCTTCAACACATTTGATATTTTTCATTCATTTCAAATAATTTTCAGACATCAACACTCAAGCATGTGGATAATTAGCTAGAATTCAGTATTCACTTACAGCTTTTTTTTTTCCTCTTGAGGACAAACTTATGTATAATGAAATGCGGACCTTAAGTGCACAATTCAATGAGATGTGGTAAATGGTTTTACTTGTGTGATACTATCACTCTAGAAGTTTCCTTCATTCCACTTCCCAGTCAACTCCCACCCTACCCTGGAGAGGCATCCACTATTGTGATTCAATTAGCCTTGGCTTTAAGGAGGACTGCATTCAGAGACCATACGGGAAGGTATTTTTAATGAGCTCCAAAGACAATGTTTCACAGATTATTCAGTCTTTTATGAGCCCCTGCTGCCACTGTGCTGTTCTTCTTGGGATAAAGAATGTACTTTTGCTTACACATACTGTTTTCAAAAACGCTGAAAGTCATACACAATTAAATTTTCCTGACATTTTATTATAGACACTTGAAAGACTTGTACACTGAATACCCATACACTGCCTAGATTCTATAATTAACATTTTACAATACTTGCTTATGCTATCTGTACATAGATCCATTTTGTATTTTTTTAAGTTTATTTATTTAGAGAGACACACACACAGTGCGAGTGGGGGAGGGACCGAGACACTTCCAAGCAGGCTCTGCAGCGTAGGGCCTGATCCCACAAACCATGAGATCGTGACCTGAGCCAAAATCAAGAGTTGGACGTTTAATAGTTTTGTATTTTTGATGTATCTCAAAATAACTTGTAGACATTAGTATACTTATTACCCCTGACCTTGCTGCACTGATTAGTTTTGCCTATTCTGTATCTTTATATAAAGTTTTTTGTGCATGTATGTGTGTGCAAAGTTTCTTTCACTCAGAATAATGTTTCTGGTTTTCACTTGTGTTTGTTCCTTTTTATTGTTGTATAGTATTCCACTGCATGAACTGATCAGAGTTTGTTTTATCCATTCTCTTGTTGCTCTCAGAATGTCTGGAACAATATAATCCTTGACTCAAATCTAAACAGACTTGCCTCGAAACACTTGCTAGCTGAGTAACTAACTTGTGCCTTTAGCTTCTCCATATGTAACACAGAACAGATACTACAGCTGATAGCAAAGTATGCTCCATTTTTATCTCCAATTTTATGTCTTGTTCTAATTTTCTTCTCACATGTCTTTGCTTGGTCCTTTCTTCTGCCATCAAGCCTCCAAGCTCTACCCTATGTCTGCACTGGCTAGGGATGAAAGGCACAGATTAGGACTGAGGAATCCAAACGAAAAGCCAATGAAGTTGCCTGGAGTTACAGAGTAAATATTGGCTCCTTTTGGCTTGTGGAAAACATGCATTTTACATAGAGAAGGCATTCTCTATTTCTAAATTTTCTACCCATCTTGAGCCATTTTGACTTTCGCTGTTTTAAGCTACTTCCTTCACTTCAACTCCTTAAAACTGACTTTTCACTAATTCAAGTACATGTTCAGCAAGGCCTCTTAATGCAGAAGGTGTTCATTAGGTCTCTGTTGAATGACTGAAGGGCCAGAGTAATGGTTTCTTGTTGCCTTTTCAAAGTCTACCTTATTTGAGATGAATACAACTTGTATGGAGGTGCAGAAACACAGCTTTTGGCTGTAAAGCATAAGGAACTAGGGGACCAGAAAGGTGGGAACCATAAGAGAACCACATTCTTAACTATGAGAAGCATACATACTGGTGAATTATGTTACACTATCTAATACAGTCTGGAAAGATGTCAGAAATCAAGAGTTGCATTTGAGTTTTAAAAATCTCTCTCTCACACACACATGCACGCACACATGGAATCCAAAGGCTAAACAAATCCTTAATAACCAAATAGTTCCTATGCACAAATGAGAGGATATATTATTCATTTTTAATTATCTGAAGAAAAAAATTTTCAGAAATTATAATTCGTACATCTGCTCACCAGGAACATTGTGTGAATTCAGTGCACAAGACACAATGATAAACTATACAGTTAACATGAAGAATGTTTCTATGTATTTCTTAGCTTACAGAAAAAATGACCAAGATTTCCCTAACATCACAGCTGAGGGGTAGAAGTAAAAGAAGTAAAACTGATACTTCATGAGGTGAACTGGGTAACAGCTTTAAATTTCTATTCATTGAATCTACTGAAAATTACTCTTGGGGAATTATCAAGTTGGTGACTCAGAAGAATGTCTAAAAAGAATAATAAGATACATTAATGATTTGTTATGAATTATGAAAGGTAAAGTTATTTTCCAGATGTTATGGAAATAACACTTGTACTTTATTTATCTATAATTTCCATTACTGCTAAAGTAATGTCAAGACTACAGGATAACTCCTTTTTATGTATATTTGTTCATAATTCTTCTAAATATTTCTTGGCAAGGATACATAAAACAAATGAGAAAAAGGTATATATTAGAATTCTATAAGTTTAGAGAACAGTGTAAAATGTGTGTACTAATCTAAAATGCTTCCCCAAATGAAAATAAGTCAAAACATTTTTATACTTATATATATACTTATATACTTATGGCAGATGTTTTTAACAAAACCTTTGAAAGGTTCTGGGGCACCTGGGTGGCTCAGTCGGCTGAACGTCTGTCTGACTCTTGGTTTTGGCTCAGGTCATGATCTCCTGATTCATGGGATTGAGCCTTGCATCAGGCTCTGTGCTAACAGCATGGAGCCTGCTTTGGATTCTCTCTGTCCCTTTCTCTGCCCCTGCCCTGCTTGCACTTGCATGTGCATGCTCTTGCTCTCAAAATAAATAAATAAACTTAGAAAAAAAAGCTTTGACAGGTTCTGATAAACCATGATGTCTATACAGTAAAACTTTGGTTTGCAAACATAATTCATTCTGGAAACATGCTTGTAATCCAAAGCACTCATATATCAAAGTGCATTTCAAGCAAGAACCATTGGCTCAGGTGTGATCATGTGACATTCAGCATAATATACTATTCATACTGCAAGACATCGCTCATTTTTCAAGTTAAAATTTATTAGAAATGTTTGCCTGTCTTGCAGAACACTTGCAGAACAAGTTACTTGCAATCCAAGGTTTTAACTGTACTTATTTTTCTGAAAGTGGTGACCATGACTGCATTATAATTACCAAATTAATTTTTAATAAGAAGTCTATATTAACTTAAGATGTTCTGATCTAATACATGCTTTCTATCCAATTTGGGAGTACACAGCAAAGAGTACATACAAAAAGGCAAAGTATTACCACTGTTATTATTTTAATGAAAAGTATAAAGAGCAAATATCTGGCTCTCAGACTGTCTCCTCCCCTCCCACACATATAGAAGACATCAGTAATCAAGGGGACCTGTTATGGTCTAACAACACAGTGCTCCAGGCAGCAACTACCAATCTCTTTAGACCTGGGGAGAAACTGATTTGTAATCCCTGATCTATGTAACAGTAGTTGTTTTGGACATATGGTCCAATGATTCTAAGTGTATTCATCCAAATGTTTTCTAGGTCAAGAGATGCTAATGAGCAATACATTCCAACAGCCTTACAGCTGCTATATCCTTACTTATCCCACTATCAGAAATGTATCTTAAGAAAATAATAAAATTATATGCACAAAGATAATGTTATTTATTAGTCCGAAGTAATGGTGTTTTGCTTCAGAATATATTTTGTCTGATGTGGTTACAGTTATTTTCATCAGTTCTTATCTAATTAGTATTGGCCTGAAATATTTTTTCTCCATTCCTTTACTTTCATCCTTTACATGTTCTTATCGATGAGGGATAGAAATAGGAAAATGTTCACCTTTAGCCCAGAAGGCTGACCTATGGCCTGCGTAGTACTGATAAGAATCAAACATGTACTGGTTGCTACATTCTTTTCATTTTATTTTTTTAACATTTAATTATTTTTGAGAAAGAGAGAGAGAGAGAAAGAGCACAAGCAGGGAAATGGCAGAGAGAGGAGGAGGAGACACAGAATCCGAAGCAGCTCCAGGCTCTGAGCTGTCAGCACACAGCCCGACACGGGCCTGGAACTCACAGACCAGGAGATCATGACCTGAGTTGAAGTCGGATGCTCAACCAACTGAGCCACCCAGGCACCCCTGGTTGCTACATTCTTTTTTGCTATATATACATACACACACACACACACACACACACACACACACACACACACACGCGCGCGCGCAGGAGCAGGGGAGGAGCAGAGAGATGGAGACAGAATCTGAAGCAGGCTCCAGGCTCCAAGCTGTTGGCACAGAGCCCGACACGGGGCTCAAACTCATGAATCATGAGATCATGACCTGAGCCGAAGTCGGACACCTGACCAACTGAGCCACCCAGGCATCCCTGGTTGCTACATTCTTAAAGGATCTCATGACTGCCTATACATCCTACTGAGAGTTAATATTGAGCTGAATGATAAGCACCAGAGAAATCTTGCTAAAGTAGTTTTATCAGTAAAAATTCAAAAACAACATTTATGATCTAATACTGTACATCCCCTCCCCCTTGAGCACTAAGCATATAAGCACAGCTTCATACAGCACTCCTAGGTCCTGTCCCGGTGCTATAATAAAAGCACCTTTTTCCACCACAAACGTCTCAAGAATTCTTTCTTGACAATTCACTCCTTGGACCCACATTGCGTATGTTTTTACATGGGTCACACAAAAGCTAAATTTAGTTATCGATTCCACCCAAATTGAGAAATGTCAGTGGCCAGTTTAGTTACATTTATTGTGATCAATGATTGAAATTCATCTTACTATGCACTTCTCATAGGATTTTTTGCTTCCTTTTATTCTGTTCATTTCTGAGCCTTTTATTGAACTAACACTTTTCTCTTTTATCAATTTTCCCATCAGTTCACTTAGAAGTTATATATTCTATTTCTACTCTTTCAGTGGTCATAATTAAATTGTTAAAATTCATATTCAATGTAACTCAAAATATCTCCAGTTTTATAATCTTCCTGAATAATAAAAGCATTTTAGAATGCTTTAAAATTCATTACCCCCTTCTCATTTCAAACTTTAATGTGGACTAATATTTTCATTCTATCTAGTTATATATGTCCCAAATTAGTCACTATTATTTCTTGTTTTATGCAATTAAGGCTTGAGTTTACCTACACGTTTACCAATTGCTCCTGCTATTACTTCTTGCATTTCAATCCTTCCTTTTGAGTTAGATTTCCTCCTTTTGTGTACAACCATGAAATGGCTGGCTTCTGTCTCACTCACAGTGAAGGCCAAACTTCCTACTATATTCTTCAAGGGCTGGCGTCATCTAGAGTTAAGGTCACAGACTTTCAAGGATATTAGATTGGGTCACAGGAATTCCAGGAGAGTAAGTTTCTAGGTCTCTCAGTATTCTGGAATACAGGCACAGAAGCCAGGCTGAAGAAGCAGGGTCCTTTGGAACTAGAGGCGCTGGGTTGAAGGTGCCACTTTATGTAGAACAGAGTCCAGAACACAAACTCCTTCAACAGCTACAAGACTTCTGTTGGCTTTTAAGCCACTTGTACCTGCCTCCTCAAACCCACTCAGTGTGATCAGTCCCTCTGGGTGCTAATTAAATAATTTCTACAAGTTAAAAACCTGCATATGGTAAAAACTGAAACAGAACTTAGAAATATAAACTGAAGACCAAATGTTCTCTCTCCACATCTTTAGTCCCACTCTTCAGAGTTATACACTAACAGTTTCTTGTGGTGACCTTCCAGGAAAGAAAGAAAAGAGAGAAAGAGAGAAAGAAAAAAGAAAAAGCTTAAAATGACATTTATTTTTATTATCTGTTTTACTTACAGGTGGGACTACTAAATGGTCTATTTTTACCTTCTTTTTCCAGCCTAATATCATGTCTTAGGGAGTTTTCCAAATTAGCACATAGAAGTCTTCAAAGCACTACCAATTATTTCCCTCATTACTTTCCTCACTAATTTGGAACCAACCTCTCAAACTATCAATATTTTCTTGAAGCGTTTTCTATAGATTCTTGAGAGAAAAAGGAAAGGGGTTTGAATTCCCCAGAGCTCAATATTCCTTGTCATTACTGTCAATCTTTGAAGGCTATCAGAATGATTACAGTTAGAAATTCAATTTCCCAACTAAACAGGGTAGTCAGCAAAGAGGGTAGTCACATGTTTTCTTTTACAAAAGTAAAAATACGACATCTACACCCAAGATGTCTTTTACACACACACACACACACACACACACACACACACACACACACACACACACAC
>NW_024412391.1:83651554-83737554 GCF_014898765.1 Herpailurus yagouaroundi
CACACACACACACACACACACACACACACACACACACACACACACACTTTATTTTCTCCAAACTTCCAATGTACAGCATATTATATTTAGTTTTGGTTAGTTTATTTTAGGAAGTTCTTAAATGTTTAAACTGGGGAGAGGTGGGTGGTTGGTGAACTACGGAAGAAAAACAAGCACTTCTACTTTTCCTGATCTCAGTCCTTTTTCACTTTTTTCCTAAGATTCATTTATTAAATATTTAGAGGTTCACTATAACTTATAAAAGCCTCCATATTCTTTCAAGTCCTAGACTCAATGATTAATCTCCTATAAAGCTAGGATACACCCATGTGCCACCTATACACCTACCTTTATAGTACTTTATAAGTATTTTTAATTGAAATATAAAATCAAGATAGAAATGTTTAAAAACAATCAGTATACATTTTTGCTTTTAATTCCTTTGCCTTTGGAAATGTGTCAAGGAAAACATTGCTGCGGCTGAGGTCAGAGAGGTTTTTTCCTGCTTTCTCCTCTAGGATTTTGGTGGTTTCCTGTCTCACATTCAGGTCCTTTAACCATTTTGAGTTTATTTTTGTGAATGGTGTAAGAAAGTGGTCTAGTTTCATTCTTCTGCATGTTGCTGTCCAGTTCTTCCAGCACCATTTGTTAAATAGACTGTCTTTTTTCCATTGGATATTCTTTCCTGCTTTGTCAAAGATTAGTTGGCCATACTTTTGTGGGTCCAATTCTAGAGTCTCTATTCTATTCCATTGGTCTATGTGTCTTTTTGTGCCAATACCATGCTGTCTTGGTGATTACAGCTTTGTAGAAGAGGCTAAAGTCTGGGATTGTGATGCCTCCCGCTTTGGTCTTCTTCTTCAATATTACTTTGGCTGTTTGGGGTCTTTTGTGGTTCCATACAAATTTTAGGATTGCTTATTCTAGCTTTGAGAAGAATGCTGGTGCAATTTTGATTGGGATTGCATTGCATGTGTCGATTGCTTTGGGTAGTATTGATATTTTAACACTATTTATTCTTCCAATCCATGAGCACAGAATGTTTTTCCATTTCTTTGTATCTTCTTCAATTTCCTTCATAAGCTTTCTATAGTTTTCAGCATACAGATCTTTTACATCTTTGGTTAGATTTATTCCTAGGTATTTTATGATTCTTGGTGCAGTTGTGAATGGAATCAGTTTCTTTGTCTTTCTGTTGCATCATTGTTAGTGTATAAGAATATAACTTATTTCTGTACATTGATTTTGTATCCTGCGATCTCATGAAGATAAAAAGCTTCTGCACAGCAAAGGAAACAATCAACAAAACTAAAAGGCAACCAATGGAATGGGCAAAGATATTTGCAAATGACATATCGGACAAAGGGCTAGAATCCAAAATCTATAAAGAACTCACCAAACTCCACACCCAAAAAACAAATAATCCAGTGAAGAAATGGGCAGTAAACATGAATAGACACTTCTCTGAAGAAGACATCCAGATGGCCAACAGGCATATGAAAAGATGCTCAACGTCATTCCTCATCAGGGAAATACAAATCAAAACCACACTGAGATACCACCTCATGCCAGTCAGAGTGGCTATAATGAACAAGTCAGGAGACTATAGATGCTGGAGAGGATGTGGAGAAACGGGAACCCTCTTGCACTGTTGGTGGGAATGCAAACTGGTGCAGCCACTCTGGAAAACAGTGTGGAGGTTCCTCAAAAAATTAGAAATAGATCTACCCTATGACCCAGCAATAGCACTGCTAGGAATTTACCCAAGGGATACAGGAGTACTGATGCAGAGGGGCACTTGTACCCCAAAGTTTATAGCAGGACTGTCAACAGTAGCCAAATTATGGAGAGCCTAAATGTCCATCAACTGATGAATGGATAAAGAAATTGTGGTTTATATACACAATAGAATGCTATGTGGCAATGAGAAAGAATGAAATATGGCCTTTTGTAGCAACTTGGATGGAACTGGAGAGTGTGATACTAAGTGAAATAAGTCACACAGAGAAAGACAGATACCATATGTTTTCACTCTTATGTGGATCCTGAGAAACTTAACAGAAGACCATGGGGGAGGAGAAGGAAAAAAAAAAAAAAGTTAGACAGGGAGGGAGCCAAACCATAAGAGGCTCTTGAAAATGAGAACAACCTGAGGGTTGATGAGGCGTGTAAGGGACGAGAGGGTGGGTGATAGGTATTGAGGAGGACACCTGTTGGGATGAGCACTGAGTGTTGTATGGAAACCAATTTGACAATAAATTTCATATTAAATAAATAAGTAGGTAAATAAATAAAACCAGTGCACAGATAAACGAATGATTACAAATCAAAAACTCTCGTAAACACAGACAAAAAGTTTAAACATTATCAGCACTCCAAAAACTCAATCATCTCCTTCCTCCTATAAAGTGACTTCTTTATATAATCATTTAGGACATATTATTTCATATATAATAAATATATATATATTTATATTTTGTTCAACATTACGTTTGTGAGATTCATCCATGTAGGACTGTATGTAAGCTGTAGTCTCCTTCTTTTTTCAATAGTAAGCTGTAGTCTCCTTCTTTTTCAATATTGTACAGCATTCCACTGATGAATATCTCAGAATTTATGTAGCTGTTTTCTTGATGGGCATTTGGGTTGTTTCCATTTTGAGGCTCTTACAAAAAATGCTGCTAAACACATCTCATGGTGTACATGTGTAGATATTTCTATTAGGTTTCCCTTTCATATTTAGATCTAAATTCTACCTAAAATTGATTTTCGTCTTTGGTGAGGGCCAACTTTCTTTTTTTTCCACAAGACTATCAAAATAACTCATCATCACTTACCAAAAAGACCACCCTCTCCCCACTGCTGTCCACTGTCATCTCTGTCGCACAAGAAGTGACAGTATACTTGTGGGGCTGTTTCTCTAACCTTGTGCTAATACATCATCATCACCATTACTGCAGGTTTCTAATGGATCTTGCTATCAGTAGAACAAATATGTCTGCATTGGTAAAAAGCATATTGTTACACTGAACCTACAGATCAATTTTGGAAGAACTGACATGTTTACGACACTGAGTTGTCCAATCTATGAATAGAGTATGTGCCGTCATTTATTTCTTTAATTTCTCTCAATATGACTTACAGTTTTCAGTGTAGTCTTGCCCATGTTTTCTCAAACTATTCATAGAAACATGTTATTTTCTGATGCCATTATAAATAGTGTTTTTAAAAAATTCTATTTTCTGTTTGTAGCTGGCAAACATAAATAGTTGATTTTTGTATAACTTGAGTAAGAAGGAGTTTGGGACATGCCACTCCAAAATATGCTGCTCTTGTATATTATTTCAGGTTGAAGTCACTGAAAAATAGCAAATACAAGCAGACTGGCTTTCTCTGAACTCACTGTCATCTGCCCAAAGCACGTCCTCCAAAAGAAACTCAACCATCATAAAGTCCTCTGCCTAAAAGTTTTATCAACCAGGGAATATTGACTCTTATCACAAACAGGAAGTAGCCATCACACCTACACAAACTTTGTCATAAACTATCATTTCTGCTGCCTATTCTTGTAAGGTCCTCATCATCTTTTCTAGAAATCATTCATTCTACCCTAAGTAGCCTATATCCATCCCTCTTTCTTTTCCCCTATTAAGACATTACATAGTTTGTGACAAACAAATACTTGGGAGATTTTCTAGATACTTTTCAGTTATTTCAGAAGGAGGGATTATAGACTTTTTTGAAATATGTGAAATTTTCCCCGAAAAAATTCACACGTCATAATAATATTTGATAATTTCCTGAGATTCACAGATGTCCTGTAATTTCTTCACAGACCTCCTAGATTAACAATTCCTATCCTAAGATACCGAAAAGTGATATAAAGATAAGTGTCCAAGAAGGACAAAAAAGATTTTCTTGATTCCTAACACAGAACGCTTTCCAAATACACCTTTTTAGGTATGTCTTAGAAAATATTCTAAACTGGCACAACTTCCTACTAACGAGTTGAGTAAAAAGTTGCCCAAAAGTGTGCTATGTGCTTGATAAATTAAAGGATAATTTAAAAAAACATCAATTTTTCTAAGATGTAAATGAGTTCTTTTGTATTCAAATGCAGCAAACTTCAGTTTGCATCCTAATTTTTAAAGGGAGTGTTCATGTGTCTTTTCCCCTTCCTCTCTCTGATTGTCCCAAGGGTTTGGGGGTTTAGAGTTGTCCTTTCAACCATGCCTCCCTCTCCGCCATAGTCACCACAGCTCTCCATTTCACAATCAGACCTGGGGTCGTGGCTCAGAAATCCCATCGCATTGGAATACTGCAGATCCCATTCCTGACTGTGTCTTGACCTTAGTTCCATTTACCAGTCAATCTTGCCTCGTATCCCCCTAGCTGGTACCTATAGCAGCCTTAAGAGGTTAATGTAGGTTTTCTTTGTATCTTATTTGTGAGTAAGGCTATCTTTACTCTATGTGTATCTGTATGTCTGAGTGTGCTGGGTAGGAAGGAGGGTGCGCTGAGTGAATGAATCAAAGCCTTACCTTGACTAAATGCTGACAACTTTCTCTCCCAGAAATATATTTTCAAAAAGAATAATTTTGAAGTATACATTAGGGAATTAAAATACACTCAAATACCCTGGAACAGGGATAAGAATAAAAGCTCTTTTTGATCATTAATATGCTTGAAAAGATGTAAAAGCTCTACAGTGCTAAAACTTCTAATTTGAGTAAAAATGGACCGGGTAATTCAGACTAATCCTGTCAGCAAGAACACCTTGAAAAAGTGAATAATATGTTTTAAAAATCTTCATGGTATCGAAGTGCTAACATGGCAGTGAAAAATTATGAAGCAAGATTCAATTGCCTAATTTCTTTTCAAGTCTCTACTACTTCTATTTCCTGTAGTATGGAAAATTCTATTGTTCAGAGACTGAAGACACACCACATTTTGAAATTAAGGAAAAAATAAATATATTTTGTAACAAAAGAAAGAAAAAACACAAGAGGAAAAATATTTATTTGGATATTATATACTGTAGTAATGAAAAAATGTTTAGGGCAATAAAGACTAGAAAATTTGATAAGGGGTCAAAATATATATCATCAAATGATGTACACAGAGAAAGGCTCATGAGTTTTTAAAGTAATAGTAACATTAGTTAAAATCATTAATTATGATAGTGATAAATTTCTATTTTCTGGCTAAGAAACATATTGGATGCCATAAAAATTTAATATACACATAGGAGAAAATATTTGCCAATCATGTATCATAAGAGGTTATTATCCTAAATATATAAAGAATTCATACAACCCAACAGCAAAAAAGAAAAAATCTGATTAGAGATTAGATCTGAAGAGACATTTTTCTGAGGACAGCACTTAGATGGTCAACAGGACATTAAAAGGTACTCAACATCACTAATCATCATAGAAATACACATCAAAACCACAATGAGATATCATACCTCATACCTGTTAGAGTGGCTGCTATAAAAAAGACAAAGAATAACAAGTGTTGGTGAGGATGTGGAAGAAAAGGCAACCTTTGGGCACTGTTGTGGCAATATAAATTATGGAAAACTTTCTGGAAGTTTCTCAAAAAATTAAAAATAGAACTATCATATGGATCCTGCAATTCTACTTCTTGGAGTATTTACTCCAAGAAAATAAAATCATTATCTTGAAAAGATATCTGCACTCCTGTGTTCATCATAGCATGATTTACACTAGCCAAGACATAGAAACAACCTAAGTATCCATTCATGAATGGATAAAGAACATGTGAGAGAGAGAAAGAGAGAGAGAGAGAGATCACATATATATGCAATGCAATACTATTCAGCCATTAAAAAGGAAGGAAATCCTGTCATTTGTGACAACATGGATAGACCTTATGAGCATTATGCTAAGTAAAATAAACAAGACCGAGAATCAATACTGTGTTATCATAGATACAAAGAACAGATCGGTGATTACTAGAGGCAGGGGTGGGGACAAAATGGGTGAAAATAGTCCAAAGAATACAAAATTCCTATTATAAGATAAATAAGTCCTAGAAATATAACATAAAGTAGGGGGACTATAGTTACAATACTGTATTGTACATTTGAAAGTTGCTAAGAGAATAAATCTTAAAAGTTCTAACCACAGGAGAGGCAAGTGGCTGTGCACCTAAAACTGATATAGTTTACCCTAGAATGGTATGGGTTTGAACTGTGCAGGTCCACTTACACATATATTTTTTTTCTGATAAATACAGTACTGTAAGTGTATCTTCTCTTATGATTTTCTTAACAACATTTCATTTTCTCTAGTTTACTTTATTCTTAAAGAATATAGTACATGTATATATAACATTCAAAATGTGTTAACTATGTTATTTATTTATATGTTTATGTTTAACATAACATAAACATTGACTTATGCTGTATGACTAAGGATCTGGTCAACAGTAGGTTATTAGTAGTTAAGTTTTTTAAGTTTTTAGGGAGTGAAAAGTTATATGCAGATTTTCAACTCCATTTTTTATAGCTCAAAATAAATACATATGTAAATAAATACTTGTATATTCTGCTTTAAACATTTTTTTAATGTTTATTTATTTTTGAGAGACAGTGAGAGAGACAGAACATGAGCAGTGGAGGGGCAGAGAGAGAGGGAGACACAGAATCCCAAGCAGGCTCCATGCTGTGAGCTGTCAGCACAGAGCCAAAGTGGGGCTCAGACACATGAACCGTGAGATCATGACCTGAGCCGAAGTCGGACACTTAACTGATTGAGCCTCCCAGGTGCCCCTATTTTCTGTTTCTTTTTAAAGTTTATATTTATTTTAAGAGAGAGAGACAGCATGAGTGGGGAGGGGCAGAGAAAGAGGTAGAGAGAATCCAAAGCCGTGCAGAGCCCAATGCAGGGCTCGATCTCATGATTCATGAGACCGTAACCTGAACCAAGATCATGACCTGAGCTGAGATCAAGAGTCGGACCCTTTAGCCGACTGAGCCACCCAGGTACCCCTAGATATTTTTAAAAATTTAAAGCACACTGACAAGATTCAAAAAGAAAATTTCATGAGTTTTTTGTTGTTGCTATTGCCATGTTCCTAATTTGACTTTGTGACAGATGGCATGATTAGTCCCAATCCTTCATCCCTCTTTCCATCCACATCCTTTGCAATTTCATATTGCACTGTGGTTGGGTGGTTTTGGTAAGCCAGACCTTGGGGAATAATTTCTCTCTTGTACTTCTGCCTTCCTCATGGGATCAAGCCCAGGAGAGCCTGCTGCAGGCACAGAGACATGCAGAACAGAGTATTTAACTATAGTTGAAGGCAGCCTCGATCAGCTGCCAGCCGGCTGTGAGCAAACCCAACTAAGGTAAAGTCACCTAGCTGCCCCTCAAGTATGAGCAATAAATGCTTACTGAATGCCATTCAGGTGTTGTGGTTGTCTATTATGCAATGTTCTCATTACAACAGATAATAAAGACTTTGCAGACTTTAACCAACAAATTTGCACTTCTCACTTTCTTCTGAAAATACTTCCTAACGATAATAACCATTTCTGACCTTTTCCTAAGTCTTCACTATGGCCTACTGAATCTTTTTTTTAATTAATTAATTAATTTTTAAATTTACATCCAAGTTAGTTAGCATATGGTGCAACGATTTCAGGAGTAGATTCCTAAATGCCCCTTACCCATTTAGCCCATCCCCCTCCCACAACCCCTCCCTCCTGCAACCCTGTGTTTGTTCTCTAAATTTAAGATTCTCTTATGTTTTGTCCCCCTCCCTGTTTTTATATTATTTTTGCTTCCCTTCCCTTAGGTTCATCCGTTTTGTGTCTCAAAGTCCTCAGATGAGTGAAGTCATATGATATTTGTCTTCCTCTGACTAATTTCACTTAGCATAATACCCTCTGGTTTCATCCATGTAATTGCAAATGGCAAGATTTCATTCTTTTTGATTGCTGAGTAATACTCCATTCCTTTATCCATTCAGCCATTGGTGGATATTTGGGCTCTTTCCCTACTTTGGCTATTGTCGATAGTGCTGCTATAAACATTGGGGTGCATGTGCCCCTTCGAAACAGCACACCTGTATCCCTTGGATAAATACCTAGTAGTGCAATTGCTTGGTTGTACCTACTGAAATTTTTTTTTTTTAACATTTATTTATTTTTGAGAGACAGAGCACAAGCGGGGGAGGGGCAGAGAGAGAAGGAGACACAGGATGAAGCAGGCTCCAGGCTCTGAGCAAGCTGTCAGCACACCGCCTGACATATGGCTCAAACCCACGAACTGTGAGATCATGACCTGAGCTGAAGTCGGACGCTTAACTGAGTCACCCAGGTGTCCCCCTGAATTCTAAACCAGCATGACCATTTACTACGGACCTGGCACAGCCTGCAGAAAATCAAGCTCTCACAAGTCTGGGAAGCAAGTCAGAAAGTGATCTCAAGGGAAAGAAGGAGTGATCCTAAAATAGTTAAATGCAAGAATGGAGGTAAGAAAGAGTAGAAGGCTGTCTATGAATCGAGAGGGTAGGTAACCTAAAGGGCTCAGTGTGTTTGTATTATAGCTAAAGTGCATTTGGGCCAAAAGAATCTACTGATATGTTTTGTCTATTTGTACATAATATAAAAATTCTCCCAAGTGATTAGATATTTTTAAAACTTTTTATTATTTTAATGTTAATAATATAGAATATTATCATATGATATTATATGGAGCAGTATCCAGGTAGATGACATTTAAATCTGCATTAAATAATCCTTTTAAAACTAAAAAAGTTGAACTCATGTTTCTGTATCATCGTTTAAATATCACACATGTAGGTTTTCTTCCACTATAGGAATGTCAAGTCTCCAAATTGCTTATGAAATCACACAAAGAATAAAGGGTATATTTACAAAGCGTTTTTAAAAAAAAAAACAAAAAACAAAAAACAAAAAAACCCACAAAACCCTACTGCCATCTAAAACTACTGACCTCATACACAGCTACTGACCTGCATTAAAGTTGAAACTTCCCCTTAAATGTCATTCCTATTACTGTTTCCATTTAAATGGTCTGCAACCTAATTAAATGCCAATCTACTTTCTCACAGTTTACAACACTTGACATTTACCCCAAGATTCTAGATGTCATTCCCTGAAACCATCAGATAATGGTTACTGTTGGAAAATGTCCTTACAGCTTACCTTTTAAAAGGACTACTTTTTAGTATATCTGCCTCTAATTTTGACATCACAAGTTTACAAGCCTATAAAGGTTTATAAAGGCACAATAACTTCTTTATAGTAATATTTTAATTTCATTTTAATATATAGAGGACAAGGAAAACATTGATTCAAACTTGTGAGGTCTAATGACATTTTCTTCTAAAGGTCACATTTCAGAACCATATAAATTACCAATACATAAACATTAAATAATCAATTTGTTCAGTTCAATCCTAAAATGTGATATATACATCTATAGGTATGTATTTTGAACGTAAATTCTACTCAGTAATTTTTTTTTCTGCTTAGTAAATTACTTATAACTTCACAACTACTGTCAGTCAAGACAAATGAATAAGAACTTTTAAATAAAGACAGTCTAAAAAACCAGTGATCTCCTTTTTACAAAAGGGTACCCATGAAGCTGATATTCACATTACATACTAAATTAAATACATACTAGAGGAAGTAAACCCTTCTTGGTTATAACTCACATGTGAGAATTCAAGGTTAAATCCCTGTGTTTTCTAAATTACTAAACCATCTAAATATCTGCTATGATCTGAATGTTTGTATCCTTCCCACTCACCCCATTCCTGACTTATATGTTGAACTCTAACACGCAAGGAAGGGGGGCCTTTGGGAGGTGATTATGTCACAAGAGGGATTAGTGCCCTTATAAAAAAGGCTTTAAAAAGCCCCGTGCCCTCTTCCCTGTGAGGTTACAATGAAAAGACAGCCATCAGTGAGCTAGCAAAGGTGTCTCACCAGACACCAAATCGGCTAGTGCCTTCATCTTGGACTTTCCAGGCCTCAGAATTGTGAGAAATAAATGAATGTTGTTTATAATTGACATTATTTAAAAAAAAATTTTTTTTAAGTTTATTTATTTTTGACAGCACGTGCGCACACACTAGCAGGGGAGGGGCACAGAGAAGGAGAGAGAGACACAGATTCTGAAGCAGGCTCCAGGCTCTGAGATGTCAGCATAGAGCCCGATGCAGGGCTTGAACTCACAAGCTGTGAGATCATGACCTGAGCCAAAGTCAGACGCTTAACAGACTGAGCCACTCAGGGGCCTCTTTAATTGACATTATTTATGTTGGTTTTAAGTCACCCAGTTTGTATCATTTTGTTAGGGATCAAAACACTATCCACTAAGAACACAAGTTAAATAAACTATAGTATATAAATAATATATATCATGCATATATTAGATTTAGATCTCTATGTCATATTGTAAAGTAATTAAGTGAATAAGTAAATAAGTAAATCACAAAAACAATTTCACATTTCTTAAATAAAAAAGAAAGATGTATTTGTGTTGAGATACAATGCAGTTTGAAAGCTTGGTCTAGAGTCAAATCTGAGTTTAAATGCTAGTTTCAACACTTGTTGGCCAGCATTCTACTTTTACCAGTCTGTATCAGGCATGCTATTAACTTTTCTCAGCCTTAATTTCCACATTTTGTAGTGGCAGGTATCGCTACTTCCATTACATAGGATTACTGTGAAGTAAATAAGATAATACATATAAATGGCTTGGCATAATCCAAGCCACTATAAATGTTTAGTAACTGTAGTTATTTTTATGGCCTTTCTCTAACCTCAAGAAATGAATTCTCTGGTACCATGTAAGAGTCATAAAAACGAATCTAAGAATTAGTCCCTACAGAGGTTTAGGTTTATAGGACACATAACATTGGTGATTAATAACAGAAAACCTTAGAAAAAATAACACATGTGTAATGATAAAACAATTCCAGATTATATGCACATATATGTGCCATATATGTAGTATATACATACAATTTATTATGTTATACTCTACTGTGTCCTAGAATATTAAAATAAAGAGGTTGAAAACAAATAACATAGCTGTTAAGCATGTGGAAGAATTTATCTAACTACACAGAATGACTGAGATGACCACAAAGATGGTCCACATTAAGGATCAACTTGAGAAATCCTTTTATGAGCTTTCCTCCTGACAGGAATTCAAGCTGTAGTTAAGTATACTAAAACATTCTGATAGCCAACAAACTTGCACAACTGACCTTTAGGGAAATAAATTTAGGATTCAGGAAAGCAGCTCATTCTACATTTTAAGTTGTATATTTTCAAGTCCCCCTTTTTGAAAGCATGTTTGTCTCAAAAATTCTAGCTTTCCTTCATCTCACTACTTGAACATTCCATTAAGGATCTGATTTCTGTCACTTTTCAACCTTGTGGACTTAAATTTTTCATCTATAAAAAGAATACTCCTTTACAGAAATATCATGCCATATTTCAAGCCAACATTTCCATTTACAGATAAAGTAGATATTCTAATTCAAATTCTGTTTCAAGTCTTTCTCCCACTGAAGACTTAATACTGGCTATTTTCCTCTAAATGTTTTCAGAGAAATAATTCTAAAAGAATAGGAATATGGCAAGATCAAAGAATAAAAAACATCAAACTTAAGATAAAGAAGTAACAGAAATAGTACTACTAGCCAAAAATAAGAGATATATACTAAAATGTCACCAAAGTCCTTAATTAATATTTTAAAAATAAAGCATATGATGCTTTTTGTACTCTTATTAATGTTTAGGTGTTCTTTCTGCACTAAAATCAAAGTTGAAAAGGACTTTCTGGTTAGCCCTCAGCATTGTAGGTTTGGTAGGCCTGAGTAATCAGGGTCACAGACTATCTGACCAACAGTATCACAGTCAAATGTCTGTTGATGTATTTTAATTTTGTCAAAGCCTTTACCGTTATCACCTTAACTGAAGCCACATGTTACAATACCACTGCCCCCTGCTGCAGCAGAAATGAAAAGTATTTTCTATACATATGCTGGCTCTTCCTTATCATGCTGTCCTCAGGTGGGACCATCGAATGATTTTTTTTCCTGACATTTTCAGTAACTATAATGAACTCTATTGGATGTAATACTGAATTTCATTTATAGCAACAAATGTTTTTTAAAGCAATGAA
Source organism: Herpailurus yagouaroundi (assembly GCF_014898765.1). NCBI lineage: Eukaryota > Metazoa > Chordata > Mammalia > Carnivora > Felidae > Herpailurus > Herpailurus yagouaroundi. Next base: position 83,663,758 of record NW_024412391.1, read on the forward strand.
TATCATAATAAGGCTTCTATTTAAAAAGTTTGAGAGAAAAATTAGTCAACTAATTACCTATAAAGTGCTTCCATGGTCTCTGTAGGACCAGTTTTCAATAAAGTTTTAAAAAGATGCTTCTAAATTGCTTATCAAGGCTATAAGAACAAATGAATGGAAAATAGCACATTAATATGCAAACAAAATCTGGCCATCCGTTGGAACTGAAAGAAGCCTTATGATCGTTACCACCAAAGATCATTTTATGCAAATTCTTTCAGTTCAATTTGCTACCAATGTACCCGAAATATCATTCCAGAACCAACTAGAACTACAAGCATATAGGTAAAATCAGATTACTTCATTTTATGATGTTTGATTTGGGAGCAATCAGAGGCTAAACTGAAAACATGGTTGGTCACCTCTGTACAGATCGTAGAGATTCTGGCACATTCCTTAAAATTAATCGACACAGATGAAAATATATTAAAGCCTTCATATTTGGATTTCAGTTAGCATACATATATACTAGTTAAATATGTGTACTTAACTTTAAAACATTAATGCACAGAATTAGGATCATGATTCAGTTATTTAGCTATTATTTTAAATACAAATAAAATAATCTTTCAAACAAAATTATTTTAGGGTTAAACTTCCGCGCTCTATGGTTAAAACTTTTCAAAAGTAAATCAACATTTTTTATTACAGTTTTAAGCAGTTCACTTCCTCTAATCATTTTTTTTAACAGTTCAAGTCACTTTCACAATAGGTAACTGAAAGAATGGTATCTGGGTGAGCAGTCACACCAGAGGGGAATTTTGATCAATCTGAGATAATTATATTAAATACACACACACACACACACACACACAATTAGACTATAAGGTAGTACAGGCATTTTTAAAAAATGTTTCAGAGAAAGACCGAGAGACAGTGTGAGTGGGGGAGGGGCAGAGAGAGAGAGAATCCCAAGCAGGCTCCATGCTGTGAGCACAGAGCCCAACGCAGGGCTCAATCCCACGGACTGTGAGATCATGACCTGGGCTGAAACCAAGACTCTGATGCTTAACTGACTGAGCCACCCAGGCACCCCAGTACAGGCATTTGTTTTGTTTCGTTTTTTTTTTTTTTTATTTTTTTTTCAACGTTTATTTATTTTTGGGACAGAGAGAGACAGAGCATGAACGGGGGAGGAGCAGAGAGAGAGGGAGACACAGAATCGGAAACAGGCTCCAGGCTCTGAGCCATCAGCCCAGAGCCCGACGCGGGGCTCGAACTCCCGGACCGCGAGATCGTGACCTGGCTGAAGTCGGACGCTTAACCCACTGCGCCACCCAGGCGCCCCTCGTTTTGTTTTTAAAACCTTATAAAACTTTCTTGCATTGTAAAAGTAGAACAATGGTAGGAGGATCACTTTTTACTAGATCCAACTTTTTTTTGGTTCAAATTCATCAGAAAGTTTCAGAATTTCACTAAAGTAAAAACACCAGGGGGCGCCTGGGTGGCGCAGTCGGTTAAGCGTCCGACTTCAGCCAGGTCACGATCTCGCGGTCCGTGAGTTCGAGCCCCGCGTCAGGCTCTGGGCTGATGGCTCAGAGCCTGGAGCCTGTTTCCGATTCTGTGTCTCCCTCTCTCTCTGCCCCTCCCCCGTTCACGCTCTGTCTCTCTCTGTCCCAAAAATAAATAAACGTTGAAAAAAAAAATTAAAAAAAAAAAAAAAACACCAGTAAATTAATATTCAGTCAATTCAATATTTATACTTAGGCAAGTATAATTAGCAATTTTAAGCAAAATCATTATAGTTTCCAGAAGGGATATCACTTACAAGCTGCTCCGATTTTACACCGTATAACTGGATGGTCTTTGCCACGTTTTTAGACACAGCTATTGTGAGGTCTGCGTCTACAGCAGCTACATTTAGTTCACTGGAGAAAACAAAAACAGACTTTAATTATTAGCAACATAGTTCATCAACAAAGTAAAGGACAACATATAAACTTAAACCCAATAAGCAATGTGATGATTCTTTTTATAGACTTCACGGACTGCTTCCAAGAATTGGTTGCATTGTTTCATTTTTCTTCCTAAATTCAGCATTAAGAAAAAGTGCTTTGAGATGGCTTGGTTAATGACCAGTTTCTCATTAATAAAAGCACATCATGTGTGGGTTCAGGCTGTGATTAAAAGAGTAAATTGTGTACAGATTTTTAAAGTAGCACTCTTGTTAATACTGATAAGTGCAATTAGAGACACTGCATATCACAGACATCTGCAAGGAAATGACAGCTTTTGAATGGAAATGATGACCTTGGAAGGACAGAGGCTAAAAATATAAATTACACATGATACATAAAGATGCTCAGTTTCTGTAGAAATTATGCCAATTCATGCTATTTTGTAGAGTAGCTTTTTAAATATATTAAAAACATAACAAAGATAGAATGTGAATTTTTATTTTATTTATTTATCTTTGAGAGAGAGAGCGAGCGAGCGAGAGCGAGCCCTGGGGAAAGGGGCAGGAGGGAGAGAGAAAGAGAATCCTAAACAGGCTCCATGCTCAGTGTGGAGCCCAATGCAGGGCTCAACCCCACAACCCTGGGATTTTGAGCCAAAATCAAGAGTCACACACTCAATTGATTTAGTCACCCAGGCACCCCCTAATTTGAAAATTTAAAATGTGGATTCTTGAAGTGTTTCTTGTCATACTTGTCATACTTATTTTCAATTTAACAATGGGTTTTGTTTTTTTGGGCTGAACCCCCCCCCCCCCCAAAAAAAAGTATTTACCAAGACCATGGAAAAATACTAGGAGTTCAAAACTGCACAAAACCCCATATATAGGTAGAAAGCAGGAAAAGATAATTATTGTGTCTGAAGTAGCAAACAAATCTTGGCACTTAACAGATTCTCTTTATGAAGAAAGTGAAAGACTTTGAAGCAACACTAGTGTATATTGTGCGCCATAAAAATGTACTTTCATAAATAGGGAGACATAACTTTATTAATGGTGACTTTTAAGTTCTACTGAATACTGGGCATAACCATGCTTCTTCGAGCTCCATGTTGTATTTGATTACAGCATTGCCAAACTGTCCAGAGGAATGGGAGAGATGCCCCTTTAATATTTTCATAAATAGGTTAAAAGATCAGGTTGAATCCAAGACTACTGTTGTCACTACCAAACCAAACAGATTAACAGAGACCTAACAGAGACCTGAGGGTAAAAACAATCTAGAATTAGGACTTTGGAAAAGTCATGATGATTGTGAAAAGATTTAAGATCAAGATGCAGAGCAATTTAGATACTGCGTAGGTAAGGTACACTTGCAGCTGGATATATGCTTGTGGACATTATACCTGTGGCTTCTTAGTCTTCCTCTCACATGCCTCAGAATCGCCACCTTGAAATGTGTAGTCTAAAACCATCTAGACAGTTCTATACTTTGATCCTATATTGCCTGAACTATTTTATTTCTCAAAATGTTCATCTACAAATGTACAAACCTCCTGTTAGGACAACTTGTTAGCTATGATAGGAGCTGAGACAGTCTTAACTGCAGATGAATCTGGGTAACTGTAAATGTCTAAGGCACCAGTACAATTACATCGTCTGCAAGCATTCAGGTAGCACCTCTACCAGGATACCTCACCTTTTGAGCATTTTAAAAGCTGTCATGTTTACTTAGGAAGCTCAAAATAGCCACACACACAGGTAGGCTAATCAAGACTGTAATATCCTGTGCATGAAGTACTTTATGGACTTAAGATAAAAAACATTAAGCTCTATACTTTAGTTTCTCAATTTGTAAAAGTATTTTTATGCTATTTTACTGTGTAACACTGGATATTTACTATGGCATAAAAATTAGGTTTACTTTTCATCCTTGACAAGATACAGAATAATTATAAGCTATTTTTAGACTGTATTTAAAGGGTTTTATTAATTGGAATCTTAAGTACTTTCTGTATATGCACTGATTCACTGCAAACCCCTTGATTTAATTGCAGGACTAATTACTTGAATAATTTGAAGTAAATTAAAACATCACTAACAAATGTGGCAGGCATTTTATAGCATGTCATTACATAAAAATCCGTACCTTGCTATAGTTTTAATGATACCTTCAAGTTCATCTGCAGAAGGAGGATTGCGACCACCAGGGGGAAAAACCAAGTTGATAGGATCAAAGAGTCGAGATAAAGATTTTGATAAATAAGCAGCTTCATAGGGTTGCAGTGAGTCTTTCAAAGCCTTTTCGGGGCTGTGGGAACAAAATGTATTAAAAATGAATTCAGATTATATAAAACTAAATGCTACTGTATTGGAGTGTGAATGCCTTTCTTACAAATCTATCCTCTATATAAAATGTAACTCTCTATGAACAAAAAGGAAAAAGTTTAAAAATTTATATATTTACAAATACATTTCATGACTAAACATGTATTAAGAACTAAACATCTTAACCTATACATAAGTCCCACATATAAATGTAATACAATTTATATTGGTATCTACTGTAGTAAGTCTGTCATTTGAAACTAAGAGAATAACAATGTAAAGTCTTTTTAATTCTAATGGGGCTATGCCTTTGTGGAGGAAATCCAGATTCTAGAGAGTCTGAAAGCCTCACGAGAGAGCCAGGTGTGTAGAAACCTGCTCCACTCACTTGACCCTTTGTGCCACAGCTGCCATTTCCCAGGGAGCTCGCTGAGAGGGAAGTTCACAGGTTCTAGGCTTTTATCAGCCTTCCCATGCCAAACTAACAGAACGAGGACAAAATAAAAAGTGTTTGTCAAAGTCCTACAGTCACATAAATACTCCCAATTGGGGTTCTAAGCTAATTTGTTTTATAATATTTCTCACAAACCAGAACGTCCTTCTTTCCTCTTTCATCTTCCCATGTCTTAAATTATTTGCATTTTCATTTAGCAGTCCAACTATTGGGTCTTATATTTTTCCTTTGACAATTATTATCAAATGTCTATAACCATTATTTCCATTTGCTTTCTTATTCCTGTAATTAACTCTGCATCTCCTTACATGGCCCTTGTTTATAATCCTTCTACCAGTCCTTCCATTGACTTTATTTATTTATTTTTTTAAACAAATCTCCCTTCATTCTAAGTGTTAACCTTGAAAACATCTGACCTGCTCCTTCATGTAATTTAGGAAAACTGGCTTTCTCCCTTCCCACCCTTTCTGGCCAACTAACAAGCCCTAGAGGTCACAATGCTCTTGGCTCGTACATCATAATTCCATAGTTATCTCTTAACATTTCTCATTCAACAAGTATTTCCCTCAGCACATATTTGCTGAGAATACCATGTCCCAGGCCCTTGTTAAGTGCTGGGAAGATGTAGATTAAAAGCACTTTACAAGGCAGTGAAGAAATGTGCAGGTAGAGTGCTAACTATAGTGTTTTCTGTAATAGGTGAAGATAGAACACAATGGAACAGGGAGGAACTAGTGTCTAAATCTGCCAGAGGCCATCCTCTATTGAAGTCCACACCATCTACTTAAATGTGTTCTGTTTTTGCTCCTGTCATTTACCGACCTTAAGAAGCCTCTTTCCTCTTCTGCAGACATTTCAGTTCTGAATTATAAGTACTAACACTCTTCCTGGTCTCCGAATTGCAGTGAAGATCCTTAGTGACTACAATGTCAAAACTGATAACTTTCCTGAAACCTATCTTGTATTAGAAGTCTACTTTTATTTTAGCTTTACTATGAAGCTTCCATAGTTGAGTCATCATTTTGAACTGCTCTACTTCTTGCTCTCCAACCTTGAAGACAACTTTTCACGCCTTCAACTTACCTCATCTCCTTCCCTCTATACTATTAAGTCTCTCCGATTTGCCAGATACTTCCTAGATGTGGGAAATATAGTAGTAAAGTCAATTAAAATTCCCTGTCCTCTTACCGCTCACTAAATGAGAAGCTTAACGTTGCTAATAAGATACTCAGAAAAATAAATACAAATTTTTAAATGATTTAAATATGGAATATGAGTCATAAGTTTTAAGAGAAAAATGAAGCCAGAAAAAATGTGTTTAGATGACTTTCTCATTTTTTTTCATCCTATATTGTACAGGATAAGGCAAAAGAAGGTTTGCTGAGCACATCTGAAGGAAAAGAGCGAGCAAAGCGATGAAGATTTCCATGCAAAGAAAACAGGAAGTGCAAAGGCCCTGAGGAGGGGCCACACCTGGCTTTGTTGGCTAAAAACTTAGAGAAGCAAGCACCTCAGTGATAGGAGAGTGGTACAAGATGAAGTCAAACAGAAAACAGATGGAAAATACCATGCCAGGCTTTTTTTATGTCAATAAAGGAGTGAGATTTTACTCAAAAGAACTTGCTCTTAGACCTTACTGCGATCAATGCTATGGAACCTTTTCTGACTCTCCTACTCCATCATGATATTCACCAGTCTATCCTCTATCCGCAGCCAACCATTTCAAGGTACTCTCATTAGCATCTTGATTTTTCTAATTCATCTTCCTTTCAAAGCTCTAAGAATATCTTATTTAGATGATTTCTGTACCTGCTGCTATGCCACCCACATTTTGCAGAGAAAAAGAAAATTGTATCTATTATACATTTATGCTAACCCCTTACTTTCAAGAGACCTATAGCGCAAGGTATTAACTCGAAATTCCGCACTAGCAGCCCCTGCTCTGTATAGGTGACCATTTGCTGCTACTTTACTCTAAGACCAAACCACTGGCAATAGCTTTCATCACCTTGGACTTCCCTAGCTTTTTTCTTTCTTTGTAACTGTATCTATCCTCTGTGATTTTCCTTATAATGTCAAAGAAAAAAGTAGCTTTACTCCTTTTTCTATCTAAACTTCTTTGAAGAACTGCATCTACTTCCTCCTTTCCCGTTCTTTAAAAAACTGCTTTTTAAAAAACTGAAAGATAATTCACATTTGGAATTCATATTCAACTGTTTTAAAAAATTTTTTTTAAATGTTTATTTATTCTTGAGCGAGAAAGAGAGCACGAGCAGGGGAAGGGCAGAGAGAGAGGGAGACACAGAATCTGAAGCAGGCTCCAGGCTCTGAGGTGTTGGCACAGAGCCTGACACGGGGCTTGAACTCACAAACCGTGAGGTCATGACCTGAGCCAAAGTCGGACGCCTAACTGACTGAGCCACACAAGTGCCCCCACATTCAACCATTTTTAAAGTGTACAGTTCAAACCAATTTTAAAGTGTACAATTTTTCGGATAGCCACAGATAGGCGCAACCATCACCATACTCAGTTTTAGAACATTTTCATCGCCTCAAAAAGAAACTATACTCTTCAATTATAACCCCTTTAACCCCTTACTCCAACCCCAATCCTAACCAACTACTAATACTAGTTTTTATCTCCATAATTTGCTATTCTAGACTTTCATATGAATGGGATCATACAGTATATGATTTTTGTGACTGGCTTCTTTCACTCAGCAGAATGTCTTCGAGTTTCATCCATGTTGTAGCAGGTATTAGTACTTCGTTCCTTTTTATGGCTGAATAGTATTCCATTATATGGATATACCACTGTTTGTTTACCCACTACTCTGCTGAAGGACACTTGGGCTGTTTCTACCTTTCGGCTATTATGAATAATACTGCTATAAACATTTATTACAAATCTGTGTAAACATTTAAAAAATCTGCTTAATGTTCCATTTTGTGGTAAAATATACATAACAAAGTTTACCATTGTGGCCATTTTTAAGTGTACAATTCAGTGGCATTCAGTACATTCCTACTTGGTTGTGCAACCATCACCACCATCCATTCTGGAACTTTTTCATGATCCCATACAGAAACTATACCCATTAAACAATAATTCCTCATTCCACCCTCCCCCAAACATGTTTTTATTTGTCTTAGGTACGTATCTAGGAGTAGAATTGCTGGTATCTGTGTTTAGTAACTACCAAACTACTTTCCAAAGCCCTGTGCCATTTTAGATTTCCACCAGTAACCTCTGAGGGTTCTAATTTTTTCACATCCTTGCCAACATTTGTTAATACCTTTTTGATAAAGGCATATTGGTGGTGTAAAGTGCTAACTCACTGTGGTTCTGATTTGTATTTTCCTGATGTTAAGCATATTTTCATGTGGTTTTGGGCCACTTGTCTACTTTGGGGCCATTTGTCATACTTCTTTGGAAGTATGTCTACTCAGATCCTTGCCCATTTTTTAATTGGGGAAGTTGTCTTTTATTGTTGAATTCAAAGGTCTCTTACATATTCTACATACAAGTCCATTGACAGATATTTGAGTTGCAAATATTTTCTCCCACTCTTGATGGTGTCCTTTGAAGTACAAATAGTCCAATATATGTATTTTCTCTTTTGTTGCTCATGCCTTTGGTGTCATAGCTAAGAATTCTTTGTCAAACCCTAAGTCATGAAGACTTACCTTTACATTTTCTTCTGTTTTATATTTTTGACCTTACATTTCATTTTTTGATCCATTCTGAGTTAATTTTTGTATATGGTGTGAGGTAAGGTTCCTTTTGAATGAAGCCATCCAGTTGTCTTACCACTAATCATCATTCTTTCTCCACTGAATGATCTTGACAAGCTTTTGAAAATCAGCTGACCATGGATGCATGATTATTTATTTATTTTTCTGAATTCTCAATTCTATTCCATTGATCAATATGTCTCTCCTTGTGCCAGTACCATATCATCTTGATTACCATTACTTTGTAGTAAGTTTTGCAACTGGGAAGCATGACTTCTACTTCACTCTTTTTTTTTTTTTTTCAATATTGATTTGGTCATTCCGGGTACCCTGCAATTTCATATGAACTTTAGAATCAGCTTGTTTCTTTCTACAAATACTTTCTACAGATTCTGATAGCAACTGAGGTGAATCTGTAGATCCATTTAGGAAGTACTACTATCTTAATGCTGTTAGGTCTTGTGATTCGTGAACATGAAATGTTTCTCATTTCTTTAGATCTTTAATTTCTTTCAGCAATATTTTGTCATTCCCAGAGTGTAAGCTTTATACTTCTTTTGTTACATTTCTTCCTAAGTATTTTATCTTTGTGGTAATACTATACATATTATGTGTACTAATGTTACAAATCCAGCAATAAGTTGTTATGATTATCACTCTACCATCTGTCATCGTTTCCATAGTACATTATGGCTCTGCTCTCACCTACCTCCTTTATGTTCTTATTGGCAAATGTATACACATGTATTACATTTCTATATGTTGCAAGCCCAACAACACATTCTATATGTATTTTATATAACTGCATTTTAAATCACTTAAGAGAAGAAATGAGAAAATATGCATTTATAGTATCTTTTATAATTTCACAACTATCATTATTAGGGGCTCTTCATTTGTGTGTACTTGAATGACCAAGAGGAAACCTGGCATTGGGCCTGAAGAACTTTCTTTAGTATTTCTTGTAAGTTAGGTCAGCTAGGAAGAAAGTCTCTCAGTTTTTGTTTGTCTAGGTAAGTTTTCTCTTCTTTATGAACAGCTTTACTGGATATAGGATTGTTGGTTCAGTTTCTTCCTTTGAGCATGTTGAGCCCACTACCTTCTGGCCTCCTTTGTTTCTTCTAAGAAGTCAGCTCTCAATCTTTTGGGGTTCCCTTATAAGTGACAAGTAGCTTTTCTTTGCCTGCTATAAAGATTTTCTACTTGTCTTTAACTTTCAACACTTTTACTATGATGTGCCTGTTTATGGTCTGTATGAGTTAATCCTATTTGGAGTTTTTTGAGCTTCCTGAGTATGTATGTTGTTTGTCAATAAATTTGGGAAGTTTTCAGCCATTAGTTCTTTGAGTATTTTTTCTTCCCCTTTCTCTCTCCTCATATTGTGGTACTACTGCATATATATTGGTGTGTTTACAAATTTCTTTGAGGCTCTATTCATTTTTCTTCATTTTTTCCTATGTGTTCCTAGGCTTACATAAATCTAGTTTCCAATTTGGCTCATTTTTAAAATATCTATGTATGTATTGTATTGTATTGTATTGTATTGTATTGTATTTATGTCTCTCTCCCTCCCTCCCTTTCTTCTCTTTCTTTCTTTCTTTCTTTCTTTCTTTTTCTTTCTTTTGAGAGGGGGAGAGGCTGAAAGAGAAAGGGAGAGAGAGAGAATCCCAAGCAGTGCAGAACCCCACATGGGGCTTGATCTCATGACTGTGAGATCATGACCTGAGCTGAAGTCAAGAGTCAGATGCTTATACCCAACTGAGCCACCCAGTCACCCCCTGGCTAGTTCTTTTTAATGTCAATTCAAATCTATTGTTGAATCCCTCTAGTGATTTTTTAAATTTCAATTACTAAACTATTCAATTCCAGCCCTTCTTTTTGATTTTTTTTATAATTTTCATCTTTTTATGGATATTCTCTATTCTTTATGGCAACATTGCCATCATATAGTCCTTTACTTAATCATATTTTCCTTTAGTTCTGTCAACAATTTTCTATGGCTAATGTGAAGTCTTATTATATTAAATCTAATGTTTGGTCACTCTCATAGCCAGTCTCTGGGTCACGCTGTTATGTTCCTTTGTATGCCTCATAATTTTTGTTACAAACTGCACATTTCTGATAATATATTATTGCAACTCTGGGTACTAGATTGCTACACCTCTGAGGCTTGTTATTGTTATTTGCATGTTTAGTGACTGGCTGGATTATTTTTGTGAAGTCTCTTTCTCCCTTACAGTGCAAAGCCTTTGATGTTGCACCACAGAGGGGCAGAGCTTTGAGGATGCGCACAGTCACCCAGGGGTAACAGTGGTCTTAACAGGGTTCTGTTTCCTCTCTTTCCCTGACCACACTCAGTGGCCACAGATTGCTCTACTGTTTTTAACAATGCTGTGGACCATAAACTCGTTTCCAAACGGATCCCATCTAATCGTAGCTCCTTTGATAGAATAATTTCTGAGGTCATGTTTGATAATCTGACCTCCAAGAGCTCTTCCCAGTTTTCTTATTCCACAGATCTCTCTTATGAGCTAGCTGGCCTATAGTATAATCTGCATCTTCATTAGAGCCATGAATATCCTCCCCCTGCCCCTCACCACAACCTCTACTGTTTTTGAAAATGTCCTCAAGTTGCAAATAATGTCAGTTACTTTGGAAGGAGATTAGGAGCTAGCTTTTTAGCTGCTTGTTTCTTCCCCCAGGAGAATTTTTGTGCCAGAGTTCTGGAGCTAGAGATGGAGAAAATGGTGAGCTTCTAAGTGACACCTCACTGGAGGAACTTGGCAGGGGTTAGTGGTAAGTCGGCAGCAGCCTGAGGGCCTCTCAGTTTGCCTTTCCTGACACGGAACCACTATTTTAAAAGCCAGGGGAAGATTTATTGGGGCCCTAGTATTTTCAGGGAGTCCAACAAGATAGAGACTGCACTCCTTCAGTGAGGGTAGTTCACTATAAGGAAGCACCCACCTACTCATCTCATCTGCTTGAGACTTAGCCTCAGCTACAGAGAGCTGAGGGAAGAATGAGAAACACTGAGGTTCTGCTCCTCCCAGGAATAAAGCTCTTCTGTTGGAAGCTGTGGGGAGAGGGAGCCCTTTGCTCTTGGCTGCTGCAGTCTGGAGAGGAGTCTATGCCTTGCTGAGCAGGGAGGAGGGAGGATGAAGGGAGGAAACATTCATGGTTCAAACATCACACGCTCTTACAAAATTCTCGCTGAATGTTCACAGAATTTTGGGGGGGAGAGGGAGGCAGAGAGGGAGACAGAGAGAATCATAAGCAGGCTCTGCACTGAGAACAGAGCCCAACCTGGGGCTCAAACCTGCAAATGTGAGATCGCAACCTGAGCCAAAAACAAGAGTGGGACACTTAACCAACTAAGCCACCCAGGTACTCCCATAGATTTTCTTGAGTAGTTGATTTTTCTTTAGTACCCTTTCCAGAGAATTAAAACAAACAAACAAACAAACAAACAAAAAAAAACTGTTTGCAGTTTTCACCAGTTTCACTGGGGGTAGGTCGGTGGAGTAGATGGTGCTGTCGCCCCAGAAGTCAATCTTCTCCCATTTTGTCTTTCATCAATTCTAACAATACTTTTGTACCCACCATTCCATACCTAGACCTCAAACAGTCTTACTTTGCCATATCAAGAGGTCAACTTCTCAATAGCATGTGACACAGTGAACTAGTCCTCCTCCAACTTAAATGAACTCATTCCTTGGGGTTCCTGTCATCTCACCATTTTTCTCTTAGTGTCCCCTTTGCAGGTTGCCACTCTTCTGCTCAACTCTGGAGTGCCTATCTTGGGCCAGGGTTCTTTTTTCTCTTTATATACATCTTTTCCTAGAGAATCTCCTCCAATCCCTTGATCTTAAAAATCTACAAAATGATGACTCCCAAATATGATTCACATTCAGCTACCTAGCAACTCCTAACAACTTTATCACTTCAGACTTACTTATGCAAGTATCCTTGATTCTTCTTTTCTTCTCAGATCCAGTCTACCAGCAAGTTCTATTGGCCTGCCCTCGAATATCTTGAATCAATCTGACCGATTCTCCCCATCTCTTCCTCTCATCCTAATCCAAGCCATTATCATTCCTTGTCCAGTCAAACAAAATAGCTCCCATTTTCTACTTTTCCTTCTCTGTGGTAACACCTCCCCTCCAAGCTGTCCACATAGGAGCCAGAGTGGTAATTTTAAAAGGTTTACCAATTCACATTATTCCTCTTTTAAAAGCAATGATTTCCACTGTATTTGAATCCATACCATAGTCTATGGTCCTACATGGTCTTACACTTCCCTTCCTCTCTAACCCCATGTTGTACCCCTCTCCTTCCTGCTCACTGTGTTCTAGCTTTCTACTCCTCAATCTCTCCACCTTGATTCTCAAGGACTCTAAATTTGCTGTTCTCTCTGCCTGCAAATATCTTACTCCAAATCTTCCATGGCTGATTCCTTCACATTATGCAGATCTCAGGTCAAATGTCACCTACTCATAGAGCTCGTCCCTGATCACCCTATATATGGCACTCTATTGCATCATCTTATTCTATTTTCTTCACAGCAAATTACCACTACCCAAAATTGAGCATGAATAGTGAATGATAAAAATGCTAACCTGGCTATTTGTGTCCTTACTCTAATTTTTTAGGCCCCTGTCCCATTCATTACCTCTCTCCATTCTTGCATCTCCTATCTCTTTCCCTCTCCACTGGCTACTTCTATTTAGAAACACTGTCAACACTCCCTCTATCATTATTAAAAACAAAACACAAGAACTTTCCTTTAGCTCAGTTAACATGGTCAAATTCATGTTTTCCTCTCTACCTTACTTCTCAAAAGAATATTTATAACCCAATGTATCTGTTTCCTTATTACCCTCATGATTTTTTGGCTTTTTAGTATATGGATCATACCTCCTCCCCCGCACCAACTACTTTATTGAATTTGACCTCCAAAGGGTGACAGTGCGACCCCATTAGTCAAAACACAGAATGTTTTTCCTCTCTGATTTTTTTCTCTCCTTTGAATTTACAGCCTTACTTCCATCCCTTTTTAATTTTAAAGAAAAGCACAAAATACAAAACAAAAATTCTACCTCCTGGAGATAAACCACTATCACCATTTGTTGTATATAGTTTCAGGTCTTTTTTGGTACACGAATAAAGACTTAAAAATAAAACTAAGAAAAAAAATAGCATAATACTATATATTCTATTTTTTATACTCAAAAAAACTTATTGTATATCTTTGTAGATCAACAGATATGAGGTCAGTTTTCTTGTCTCCTCTAGTTCTTATCTAGTCTCCATGTTTAGCATAAATGAATTACTGAAGAAAAGAGTATAGTCTCATTCTATCTTTCCAGACTAGAGTCCTGCCATTTGTCTTGCTAATGAAAACTTCTACATCCTATATTTCCTCAGTCAGAACTTCTTACTACAGTGGACACAATTTAAGTATTTAGAAAAATAAAAATTGAAAGAGAAACATTTAAATCTACCCAACTTTTTTTTTTACAAGGTGGGTGATAAGAATTTGCTGTTACCTGAGTCAGCCTTGTCAAAATAGAATGATTCTAGTGTTTGAAGAAAATGTACAAGCCAGTTTGCCGTTCAAATAGAAATCTGAAAATAATATTCTAATTCAATTTAGGAGAAAATCTGGCTGGTTTAAACTTACTGAGATGGTATACTGTTTTCCAAAGTGGTGCCTAAATATGATGCCTAAATATGGTGCCTAAATATACTGTACTTTATGAGTGGAGCTAAGAGATTTCAAGTGTAAATGTGACTATACTCAGATTTTTCCTACCAGACTGAGAAGCTATCTCAGCATACGATTTATTTCCCTCCTGAGCATACCAGTTCCTTTTAGATCATGTTGATGCCACTGGTGCATCAATAATGATACTATCTGATGCAATTAGAGGTATATTATCATTTAAAAGACAGTGACCACATCTGCTCCTCTCCTAGCTTCTACCCACCCTACTGGGTGCTATACTTTACATCAGATTCCAGTTAGGAACCAGGCTGCTCAATTAAGGATGAAGCCTGACTTCTCACTGAAGAGTTGCAAAGTCTTCTAAGGTATACATATAAATAATGATCATTACAAATATTTAGAAGATTAGCACATCCTCAATTTCCAGTTTATAATAAAAACAGTAGATAAAATCCTTATCATGACAACAAACAGGTTTGATCAAATAAACGTACTCATAATTTGGCTTCTTTGCTATGAATATGTCTTGTGCATCATCTCCAATGTGTTGTAGGTCAACGCAGACGTCTGCAGTTCCACCTGCATTAAACTTTCCTTGAATATTTTGGCTGTATTGTTGGAGACGCTTCCATAAGTCATTATAAAGACGTAACAATTTAGGGTATTCTCCTTCAAATGCCTGTTTCAAAAACATAGACGCTGCCAAGCAAAACAAGAACATGGATAAGAAACAATAAAATGTAGCAAATAAATTTTCTTTTGTATATAGTAATGCTACAAACAGCCTATACCATGGGACAAACCAAAGATATATTCTAATGAGGCTTTCCAAAATAAGGCTAGTAAAATTTTACTTAACAAGTAATTTTAATTAATGCTAGTAAAAATTATTTAAAGAATAATTTTCCTCCTAAACTGTTCACTGCATTTGATATATGAAGCATATATTTTGAAATCTAATCTATAAGAAAACAGACCAATCAACAATTATAATTGAAGATTTCAATTTCTTCTCTCTGAAGAACTGGAAAAACGAAGTACCCAGAAAATCAATAAGCATATAGAAAACTCAAACATCCAAAGTTTACTTAGTTGACACTTATAGAATACCTCACCCAAAAGAGCAAAGCACACATTATGCCGTGCACATCAGTCATTTACCAAGTCAACAATATCTGATGCCATAAAAGAGTCTGAATAAATGTAAAAAGTTTCCAGTTATACAAAGTATGTTCTAGATAAGAAATTAGTAACCAAAAGATATCTTTAAAAATCCTAGATAAATACCCAGAAGTAGAATTGCTGGATCATATGACAGTTCTTATTTTTAGTTTTTTTTTTTTTTAATTTTTTTTTCAACGTTTTTATTTATTTTTGGGACAGAGAGAGACAGAGCATGAACGGGCGAGGGGCAGAGAGAGAGGGAGACACAGAATCGGAAACAGGCTCCAGGCTCCGAGCCATCAGCCCAGAGCCTGACGCGGGGCTCGAACTCACAGACCGCGAGATCGTGACCTGGCTGAAGCCGGATGCTTAACCCACTGCGCCACCCAGGCGCCCCATTATTTTTAGTTTTTTTGAGAAACCTCCCTAAGATTTCCCAGAGTGGCTGCACCAATTTACTTTCCCAACAGTGTTACAAAGGTTCCTTTTTCTCCACATCCTAATCACTTGTTATTTCTTGCCTTTTTGATTCTAGCCATTCTGACAGATGTGAGGTGATAGCTCACTGTGGAAATGCATCACTGCATTTCCCTGATGATTAGTGATGCTGAGCATCTTTTCATGTACCTGTTGGTATGCCTTCTATGGAAAAATGTCTATCCAGGTCCTCTGCCCATGTTTAATCAGATTATTTGTTTTTGGTTTGGGTTTTTTTGTTTGTTTTTTGGTGCTGAGTTGTATGAGTTCTTTTTAAATATTGGATAGTAACCCCTTACTAGATATATCATTTGTAAATATTCTCTGCTATTCAGACTTTTCTAAAACTCAGAGAAACTCTCTTTGAGATAAACAGATATTAAAATGCAAGCTTTGGATGGAAAATCTGACCAAAGCCTAAAACATTAAGTTTTGGAGAATCAGACTTAAACAAAAACAACCACCTGAGGTTATCCCCTTGTGCAAACTATATATCCATATAATTAGGGTAGAATAATTGTCTGGCTATATCTGGCTATGGTCCCTAGGAGGTTTCTTAGTTGTTTTTGTTGTTTTTTTTTTTTTACATAATAACAGCAACACAAAGTTATAGAATCTATCAACGGGGTATGCGTTCTATCCCCCAACCATCCCTTTTAGCAGGAATATAAAGCATACATATTCTCCTCCAACCTAACTACCTAATCTTGAATCCACTTAAAATATGAAGATGACTGCCCCCATTATCTCACAGAAAAAAATAAAGGTCACCAAAAAAAACCACAAAAAAAAAACAAAAACTCCTTTCAACTTCTTATCTTCCATTTCCCTATAAACGTTTCCAGTTTTCAGCTTTCTTCACAGCAACCAAGTATCCATTCCACTGAGCACACAGAACAGTCTGAGAATAATGGTAATAATATCATCAGTAACCATGATTAATAATTAATCATTAATAAACTATCAGTAACATGATTACTGAAAAGAGTTCATGGGTTTTGGGGGGACGTTCTTGCTGTCCTTTAAATATATCCCAATAAGGCTAAAAAACAAATTACTACAAGGCCGTCAAAAGAGTAAAGTAAAAAGTCAAATGAAAGAGTGCCTTCTCCATGTCCTGGACAAACATTTGCATTAAGATTTTCCATTTTACTTTTGATTTTTAGTAATTTCTCCTTTCACTTTCATTCCATTTTAGAACTACATAAAATATTCATATGACTTCAAAGTTAAATCTACACAACCAAGTATATTCAAAGAAGTCTAGCTTTTATCCTTGGTCTCTCCAATGCATTCTTCACACATCCCCTCCCCTACTACTTGTAATCATTTTTCTGGATTTTATGACTTATCCTTCCATTTCTTAAAAAATAAGCAAAACGGTATATTTACACCACTCCCTTTCTTAGGTAAACAATAGCACACTGCACACATATCTTTTCACTTTTTTTAACTTAATGTATCTTGGAGATATTCTTCAGTCTTTTTTTTTTTTTTTCCTCTTCCTCTTCCTTTTTCAAAAGCTACATGGCATTCCAATCTATGGATGCACCACACTTTGTTTAATCCCCTTGGGAGGAACATTTGGGCTATTCCAGTTTTTTTCTATTCCAAATAATGATTCAATGAACAGTCTTGTGAACATCTTTTCATAGTTTTGCTAGTGCATCTATGGAATAGGTCCTTAGAAGCAGAACTGCGGGGTAAAAAAGCAAAGGTTTATCTGTTGTTAGACACTCACGAACTCTCCTCCATAAGGTTTGTATTTGAAGTCACACTGTGTTGAGGAGTGACTGTTGCCCCACAGTCTTGTCAACAGAATGTGGTTTTAAACTTTTTTGACTTTTTGCTAACTTGACAGATGAGAAATGGCATCTCTATGTACTTTCACTTTGCATTTCTCAATTCATGGGGGACACTGAGCATCTTTTCCAAATAAGAGGTATCTACGTTTTTTTTTTTCTTGAGGGTTGTTGGCCTCTGACTTCTCATTTTAGCAGCTTTTTATATTACTATATATTATATATTATTTTATATTATTATATTTTCTTTTTGTAAGTTATAAAATGTTTCTCAGGTTTGTCATCTGTCTTTTTATTTTGTGTAAGGTTTTTTCCGTCATGTAAAAACTTTAATATAATCAAACTTTCAATCATTTCATAATTGCTTCTGAATGTTCAGTTAGAAGCTTTCCCTATTCCTAGCTTACTCACTTATGTTTTCTTCCATCCCTTGAGTGATTTCACATTTTATATTTAATTCTTTGATCCATTTGGAATTTACCCAGATATGTGAGGTAAACTGGGGATTTTTTTTCTCTGAGCTCCTTTTATCTCACTCTACCCTTCAATTTTGAGCACTTGATTCATTTCGGTAACTAGTGGGTCACATTTATCCAACCAACAAATCCTTATGGAGGATTTAATTAAATATCTTAGTCTCATGTTTTTTTCCTCCTCTTACCTCAATGAAAACTGCTTCCTATTTTATAACTGATGATACGCTCGTTGCCAAGGACCAAATATATAAAGTATAAGGAAAAAAGTAAAAGTTAATTTGATATTCTATGATAATCATCCCAACATTTTTATGTCATCCTCTCACGTCCCTGTTTCTCAAAAATACATATTGTTGTTTGTTTTCTAAAAGCACTTGATATTTGGATCTCATTTAACTTTTAAGCACTGTTTTTTTTTAATAAAAGGTACTTTTGTTTTTAGTTTTTGTCTTCACATTTCCTCCTATCTCTCAACGCATTTAAATATTAATTTAACACTTTGGGCATCCATTTCAACAGAATGGCAATTATGTAATGAGCACTGTGCTCTATGACAGGAATGTAATATGGAACAGAGGTACACAGATAAGCTTTTTCTAGAGCCTGGTGGAAGATACTGACAAACAAGGAGGTGAGCCATTATACTACAGCAGGATAAGTACTAAAGGGGACCTAAAAAGTGCTTTACAGGAGCAGACAGAGGGTGTCATACTCATATCTGAATAAGTGTATGGGGAGGGAGACATCAAGGAACACTTCATCTCTAAACTGAGATTGGAACGATGAATGTGAGTTATCCAGGTGAAGGGAAGGATATACACATGTGTTTCAGGTATTTGTAAATACTGAGAAGAAAGAGGGTGATTCCTTCACAAATTAAAGCTCCAGTACAGAGACAAAATATTAGAAAGGAAAAAAAAAATGAGTGAAGAGATAAGAAGGGACCAGAAAAGTCATGTTGGGAATGTACCCTGGGAGTAAAGGGGAAAGAAGAGTGGAGGCAGACCAAGGTTCCATTAAAGAAGCCATATATATTTTAAAAAACTCAAGCCTGGCCCAAGCAGAGAAGCTCTGCTGGAGAACAAACTAGCAGAGTTTTTAGTGGTTCATGGGACTGGAGTAAAAATTTTGAAACT
The DNA here is from genome assembly GCF_014898765.1 of Herpailurus yagouaroundi. Lineage (NCBI taxonomy): Eukaryota > Metazoa > Chordata > Mammalia > Carnivora > Felidae > Herpailurus > Herpailurus yagouaroundi. The sequence continues at coordinate 83,682,988 of NW_024412391.1, forward strand.
TAAGGACCCTCAACTCTAGTGTCCAACAGAAAATTTACTGAGTTATGGAGTTGCAAGGGGAGCTGAGGAACTAGGTCTAAAACTTCAGAGAGTAGGGGTAAAATATCCTTCATATTTGTGGAAACATACCATAGGACACCAAGACCAGCTGAGGGGAGAGAACATGCCACATAGGTAGTTCTTCCTTCCCAGGAAGACATTCACCAGATTCTGAAGTTTCATGAGGTGAAAGGTTAGAGATTTGTCTGGAAACATCCAAATGGCAGTGCTAGATCAGACTCAGTATTTCAGGGCTGAGGAGACAAAGAGCCTCTAACCTCTCAATTAAAAGCCTGGGAGAAGCAAGCTCAAGAAAAAGGAAGAATTAGGGACAGACTGGGTATTATTAAAACTGCAATTACCCCAATCCAACCCAATCCTAGAATGAATTGAAATGATTAGCCTACATATGTGCAACTACACTGCCAAAGGGGGAGAAAAGAAACTAATAAAAATAATTCAGAATATGTAAATAAAATCTTGTGAACCAGTACGAAAGAATTCTATAGAAATGAATAGAAGCTTTGCAAAAGAGCATATCTACATAGCATATAAATACATGGAAAAAATTAGTATCATTTATCACTAAAGAAATAAAATTAAAACTGCAACATTATTTGACTAAATGCCCACCAGAATGGTTAAAGGGGAAAAAAACCCCCAGACAATTCAAATGTCAAGGATATGGGGAAAAGCAGAAGCACAGAAGTGTTGCCAGTGAGAGGTTAATTTGGTACAACATTTGCAAACTCTTTGGCAGTAACTCTTAAAGCTGACCATGTGTAAATTCTATTATGTCCCGTATTCGTTTCCATAGCTGTTGTAACATATTAACACAAATTTGGGGGCTTAAAACAACATAAATGTATTATCCTGCAAACCTGGAGGTCAGAAGTACAAATTTGGTCTAAGCCAAAATCAAGTTCTCTAGCACCTTCTGACTGTTCCTTCTGACTATGTTCCTTCTGACTGTTCTAAAGTTGTTTTTCCCGGACTTTCCCACCTGCCTGTACTGCTTGGCCTGAGGTCCCCAGTTTTGTCACTTTGACTTCTGTTTCAATGATCACACCTCCTCCTCTGACTCTCCTGCCCGCCCCCACCCCGCCCCCCTGCCCTTACCCTTTTGAGCCTCTGTGAATATCGTGGGCCCACCTGGATGATCCAGGACAGTCTTTCCAACTCAAGATTCTTAAATCACATCTGCAAAATCTCTTTTGCCATGTAAGATAAAACATGCAAATCTCTATGAGGCCTGTTACTCTGTCTACTCCACCTAACTATTTTCCGTTCCCAGGTTTATTCCCAATAAAAAAAAAGGACAGCATTGTAATAGTAGCATTACTTAAAATAGCTCAAAAATGGGAAACCACCCAAATGCCCACCAATAATATGGTGGATAAATATTTTATAATATATTCACAGAATGGAACATTTGACGACATTGAGAACAACCTCAGGTGCATGCAACAAGATAGAGGACCTTAGCAACATGCTGAGCAAGAAACATCAGACAGCAAACACTAGAATACAAACCAGCTAATTTTATCTGTATAAAATAATAATTTTTAAAAAATCTATGTCATTAGAAATGAATACTGTTAGGAGAAGGGCAGGCAGAAACTAGGAGACGTTGAGGGGACCTTCTGGTTTAGGTAATACCCTGTTTCTTGATCTGGATGCTGTTCTTGGTTACATAGCTATATTAAGATATGAAAAATTCATTTAGGTGTACAATTATGATACTCACACTTTTTCTTTATGAGTGTTATATGATAATAAACGATTTTTTAAAAAAATAATGGGAATCAATGAAAATTTTTTAATCTTCTTAAATTTATTTTTTTTCAGTTTGAGATGTAACTGACTTACAACATTGTGTTAGTTCAAGGTATACAATATAATGATTTGATATATATATACCAATAAAAGATTTTTATTAGAGAATTACATGATCAAACTTGCCCTTGCAAAGGAAGTCTCCAAAAACTTATTTGATGGCTAAGATTCACCTCCATCCAGGTTATATAAACTTTTAGAACGTCCTCCTCTCAAACTCTCAACAATGAACTATTCCTCTTTTTGGGCAAACTCCAAGTTTTCGTCTTTATGTACTAAATACAGGGTGTTTAGGATGGTCCCTTGTATTAGCTCATTAGAACTCTACAGTGAAAGCATGCTTCAGTTGTAGGGCTCAAAATTCTACAAGGTACTGGGGCACCTGGGTGGCTCAGTTGGATATATGTCCAACTTTGGCTCAGGTCATCATCTCACAGTTCATGGTTTCAAGCCCTGTGTCGGGCTCTGTACTGACAGCTCAGAGACTGGATCCTGCTTCTGATTCTGTGTATCTCTCTCTCTCTCTTTCTTTCTGCCCCTCTCCCACTCATACTCTCTCTCTCAAAAATAAATAAACATTAAAAAAAAATTTTTTTTATTCTACAAGGTACTTTACATGAGGGTGTGAGATGTATCTCCTCAGTGTGTGTGTGTGTATACATACGTGTGTGTGTGTGTGTGTGTGTGTGTGTATATATATGTGTGTATATATATATACATATATAAAGTTATACATTAACTTTTAAGAAATCTATCACAATAAAGATCTCATTTAATATTCACATCATTCTAACATTTAAAAAATCTACAATAAAGAAAAGTACTCATAATTCATACAGGTTGCTCATCTCCCTATTTCTCAGGACACCTAGATTCCTGATTTATCACTGTATTTTTAAAAAGGTGAAGAAAATGAATTTTAGCATACATTTCAAGTATTCAAGCTTCTAAATCTTAAAATATAGATATCTCCTCAGTGTTACTCTTACTCACACTTTGTTTTCCAAAGCACTACAGATATATACCATGTAGCTCCCTTAATTGTATGAATCATCTCCCGGAGTTGCTTAAGAGTTGTGAGGGAATAATACTGCACAAAGGGTTTACATGTTTTTAAAAAGTCACTTCCCAGAATATTTCAAACATATTTCAAAAAATAGTTTTTGTTACATTCTTAAGCTTTTTAAAGGGACACTGGCATTTATTCTTCCTTGATTCCTTCCTCTTTTCCTGTCTTCCTTCCAGTCAACAAGGATTTACTGATGTCCTACTGTGTGCCAGGTACTTTTTTGGCCATTGAAAATACTGCCATGATCAAAACAGTATTTTGCATCTTATGGAGATTACATTCTAATGGGGGGGAAGGAGATCCAGACATGATAAATAAATAGTATGTGTATATTAGCAAGGGATAAGAACTATGAAGAAAAATAAAGCAAAGGGAAATGATACATTCTGGGAAAATCATCAGATAACAAAGAAGAATTATGTTTTAATTTCAAAGAGTTTAAAATGGTAATGTTTATTTTGCTTGTTTCTACTGAGACTTAAAAAAAAACATATATATTATAACCCAACAGGCTGGTGAACAACTATTACCTAGAAACTACAATGGAAAAGTAACAGACATAAAGTTTAGAAGTTATTTTGGAAATAACTTTCACCCATAGATAAATAAAGCAGCAGATTTCCTACAGAAGCTATTTTGAATTTTCAAGGTGACAAGTTCAAGCCCCTTTCCTTTTTAATAAAGTAAATTCACTGTCTTGGATTATATTTTATTATACCTATAACTTCTTCTTACTAAGCATGAACAACATTTATAAATCAGAAAGAACATGTTGCTAACTAGGAAAATTTCCCTTTAGATATTTTCTGCCAAAATATTACTTACTTAGACAATCTGTTACATTGTGTATAAGCTTCAACTCTGCAGATGGTTGCATTCCTTAATACTGCCTGTCTGTAATGTTAAGAAGTACTACAGTGCACTTTAGGGACTGTATGTGTGATATAAATGGAAGGTGCTTTACAAACAACTTTTGAGTTCTCCCAAAGGAAGTTATTAAAGGAATAATGCTATCAGAAGTAACAAACTATTCTGAATGTGAGGTATTAATGGACTTTTCTGCCTAAAAATATTATACTTCCTTTCAGTAGCTCCTTCACTGCACAAGCTAGATAGGTCCCATAATGTAAGAACTGAAAACACATCTCCTGGATTTGGTAATTAAGAGGGTAGATCACTGTTTACTTTAATGAGAACAATTTCAATAGGATGGTGGAGGACAGCCATAGTACACCTAGTTGAGAAGTCAACGGTATGAAAATGAAGAGAAAACAATGCAAACTACTCTTTTGAGAAGTCTGAATAAAAAAGAGGAGAAATGAAATAGTAACTAAAGAGGAACTCTCTACTTTTGTTTTCGTTTATACTAAATTAGAGCAACTTAGATAGGTTTCCCATCTGAGGGGTAGAAGTCAAAAGAAGAGGAGAAATGGAAGACAGAACCAAGAGACCTATGAATGGTGTTGCTGAGAGGAAAGGGTAAACGGAGCAGGCAGGTGGCCATCAGTAAACAGGACAGTTTCCTCACACTCAGAGACCCCCAGGGAGAAAATAAGGTTTTTCTTTGGAGAGAAGGTACAGGATATTAAAAGAGTTTCTTAATGACATGAGATGTTTTGATGACCCAGGAGACAAGGCCAGTCACTGAGAGGGAGCAGCATGGGAAAAAGAACACCAGGGGCTTATTTTAAAAAATAAAAGAGGGAAAAAAAAAAAAAAAAAGAACACCAGGGGCTTGTAATGCTTAGTTAAGGGCAATGAGAAAGCAGATGACCAAAGAGAAGTAAATGACAGAACCATTAAACACACACATAACATATAATATTTTGAAATCTACTTTTAATTACTGCTCTCAGAACTAGATGAGGTACTTCTATTTCTGGTCAAAGTAGAGTAACCGTGACCAGAATTAACTTCCTGTCTGAAATCACCAAGAAAACAACAGACAAAATATATGAAATAGTGGTTTTTAAAACACCATGCGTTAAAAGACATCATGCAATAAAATACAGCGATCCTTGAGAGACAGGAAATAAAGGAGGTGAACTCTATGACCATCCCAGTCATCCCCATCACTGGGGACTCGCTAACAAGTCACAGTAACTCAGTTTTCTAGCCCTGCTCACAGGTGCTGCTTGCCACCAGAAGCTAAGGCCAAATGCCAGAAGCCACAAGCTCCAAACAAGCCCTCAAGGCCAGTTTTCTTTTTTTGTTTTATTGATTTTTTTTTATTATATGAATTTTTTTGTCAAATTAGTTTCCATACAACACCCAGTGCTCATCCCAAAAGATGCCCTCTTCAATACCCATCACCCACCCTCCCCTCCCTCCCACCCCCCATCAACCCTCTGTTCTCAGTTTTAAAGAGTCTCTTATGCTTTGGCTCTCTCCCACTCTAACCTTTTTTTTTTTTTCTTCCCCTCCCCCATTGGTTTCTGTTAAGTTTCTCAGGATCCACATAAGAGTGAAAACATATGATATCTGTCTTTCTCTGTATGGCTTATTTCACTTAGCATAACACTCTCCAGTTCCATCCACATTGCTACAAAGGGCCATATGTCATTCTTTCTCATTGCCACGTAGTACTCCATTATGTATATAAACCACAATTTCTGTATCCATTCATCGGTTGATGGATATTTAGGCTTTTTCCACAATTTGGCTATTGTTGAGAGTGCTGCTATAAACATTGGGGTACAAGTGCCCCTATGCATCAGTACTCCTGTATCCCTTGGGTAAATTCCTAGCAGTGCTATTTCTGGGTCATAGGGTAGGTCTATTTTTAATTTTTTGAGGAACTTCCGCACTGTTTTCCAGAGCGGCTGCACCAGTTTGCATTCCCACCAACAGTGCAAGAGGGTTCCCGTTTCTCCATCCCCGCCAGCATCTATAGTCTCCTGATGTGTTCATTTTGGCCACTCTGACTGGCATGAGGTGATGTCTGAGTGTGGCTTTGATTTGTATTTCCCTGATGAGGAGCGATGTTGAGCATCTTTTCATGTGCCTGTTGGCCATCTGGATGTCTTCTTTAGAGAAGTGTCTATTCATGTGTTCTGCCCATTTCTTCACTGGATTATTTGTTTTTTGGGTGTGGAGTTTGGTGAGCTCTGTATAGATTTTGGATACTAGCCCTTTGTCTGATATGTCATTTGCAAATATCTTTTCCCATTCCATTGGTTGCCTTTTAGTTTTGTTGATTGTTTCCTTTGCAGTGCAGAAGCTTTTTATGTTCATGAGGTCCCAATAGTTCATTTTTGCTTTTAATTCCCTTGTCAAGACCAGTTTTCAACTGGTCTGATGTGCTAGCTAACCCTCCAGATGATCTCGGGATCATCATTATAGAACTGTAATAACAAAAACACACCTAACAGCCCATCACAGATCCGACTGTGTCCAGTTAGGGGAAGAAAAGAGGTGGTACTCTTGATTCCGAAGGCTCCTCTCCCTTCCCAGGAAAAACCCCTCTGTCAACTTTACCAGCCCCTTAATTACCCTAACTCCATAAAACCCTGACCTTGAGACCAAACTGGGGAAAAGGTGCCTTTAGAGCATGAGCCCCCCTTCTCCATTCTCTGGCCACTGAATAAATTATGTGCTTGCCATCAAATACTGTTTTGTTATTTGGCTATTTGGCAAAAGGTACTGAGTAGGGAAAGAACCTATCACTTTGGCAACAACAGCTTATTTCCTACCAGGGGCTTCTAGACTATGGCACCAGAAAGGGAAAGAGACTCCTCTACCCCTGCCTTCCCCAAGACCAGGAAAACTAAAGCAACTAGAATTCATGGGACAGAATACCAGAGAGAGGACAGGTGCACAAAAAGATTAACTACAGAGATCTGTAAATGGTCCATGCTGAGTACTCAGCAAAACACTACTCAGCATATGTGTGTGAGAAAAGTTCCAGAGTCTGGGGGGAAGAAACCATGCAGGATTAGAAAGAATATACCTGTTACTCACACAAGACTGGGAAGAATGCCTGTTCTTGACAAGCAATCTGGAAAACCTTGTAATTCAGAGTACTAGGTAGAGTACTAAGAAAAGTATTACCTCAGTAGTGGAAAATAATTAGGTCTAGATTAAACACTGCTCAGGTTTTTCTAATAAATCTTAAAAGCAAGATTCAAAAAAACCAAATTGTTTCTAAGTAACTTGATGGTATAGAAGAACAAGAATATTTAAGGAAGACAAAGTATCCAGTACCAAACAATGTAAAATTCGTATCTGGAACCCAATCAAATACTACATAATATGCAGAAAAGTAGGAAAAAACTATCCACAAGAAAATTCAATCAGATCCAGAAGCAAAAGAGATGAATGAATTAACAGATAAGAACATTTCCTTTGTAGCTCAACCTCTACTCTTAATATCTAATGTGATTTATTGGAATAAAGTTTACCTTATACCATTTCTACCAAAAATACGCTAAGTCAACCAATAATAAACAATATTGGAAGGTGCAATTGGTTGAAGGTTTGAAATCTGTCAAGTATGCTAAAGGCTATTTTCTTTGATAAATTCCAGTCACTGAGAGAAGAAATATTCAAAATAGAAACTGAATTTATGCACTACAGAAATAAAATACTGACTATAACAATTCTAAGACTTCAAAACATTTTTAGGTGACTAAGTACACTTTTAATAAATGCCAAAAAACATACCTTGCAACAACTTTTTACATTTTTTTCTTTGATTTTACCTAAAAACTGAGGTTTTCATGAATTTTGTAATTATGCTTACCTATTTTGTAGGTATATTTATACCTTTGCATTTTTTTACTGCTATATTAGTAAATGTATTCCATTAAACATAAGCAGCTTATAATGTGAAAAGTTAAATATTAAAGAAAACTTCATGGTGATAATTGTTTTCATAAAAACCCACTACTTTCATACATGGTATGAGAAACTATTGAAAGGCTACATTTAGATAATAATACATCTGATTGTTTGAAAAAACCACCTCCTAAAATAATTCATAAATTTTAAAATTCAAACAAACATGTCAGCCTCAAAATGCTCATTTAGTGGGTAAACTGTTAACAATTACTGAATCAAAGGTATAGATATATAGATGCTTCTTCACTACTACTTTTCTGTGTTTGGAAAGATAAGCAGGCAGCTAAAATACTGCTTATGGAGAAATATGCAGCATAAACACTCAAATCAGAAAAGGAAGGTTTGAATCAATAATCTCAACTTAACCTTAATAAACAAGAAAATGAGAAAATCAAATCCAAAGCAAAGCAAATATAAATAGTAAAAACAAAAGCAGAAATCAGTGAAAGTGAAAATAGAAAACAGAAAAATCAATGAAACTGAATGTTGGTTTCTGAGAAGATAAATAAAATCAATAAACCTCTAGATGTAATTATTAGGAAAAAAAGAAGAAACTAATGGTATCAGGGATGAGGTACTGAACATCACATCAGATTGCACATACATTCAAAGGGTAATAAGGAAGCATTATATGCAACTTTATGCCAATAAATTAGAAAACTTCAGTGAACTGGAAAAGTTCTCTGAAAAGACATAAACTACCAAAGCTTACCCAAGAAGAAATAAATGGAATAATCCCTTATCTAAGAAAGAAGTTGAGGGGCGCCTGGGTGGCGCAGTCGGTTAAGCGTCCGACTTCAGCCAGGTCACGATCTCGCGGTCTGTGAGTTCGAGCCCCGCGTCAGGCTCTGGGCTGATGGCTCAGAGCCTGGAGCCTGTTTCCGATTCTGTGTCTCCCTCTCTCTCTGCCCCTCCCCCGTTCATGCTCTGTCTCTCTCTGTCCCAAAAAAAAAATAAATAAACGTTGAAAAAAAAAATTAAAAAAAAAAAAAAAAAAAAAAAAGAAAGAAGTTGAATTTGTACTTAAAACCTTCCTACAAAGAAAACTCCAGACCCAGATGACTTCCTTGGTAAATTCTACCAAACATTTAAAGAAGAAATAATGCCAATTTTACATAAACTGCTTGAGAAAACTCAAGAGGATGAAATACTTCTTAACTTATTCTCTGAAGTTAGCATTAGCCTGATACCCACACTAGAAAAAGACATAAAGAAAACAAAGGATCAATATTAAACACACCCAAATACTTACACTTATTTTTATCAAATTGTATTTCTATATTCTAATAATGAACAGTTGAAAGTAAGCTTTTAAAAACACAATTTATAATAGCATCAAAATGTATGAAATAGTAATACATTTAAGAAAAGATGTGCTAGACAAGCACACTAAAAACTATATAGCATTGATAAAGAGAAAATATAAAAGACCTAGATCAATGGGAAGATATATCACACTCATGGATCAAAAGACATGAATTCATCACAAAATGATCTGTAGGTTCATTATGTAATCCTACTCAAAATCTCAGGAAACATTTTTGGAGGAACAACAGCTTGATTCTGAAATATATATAAAAATGCAAAGGGCCTAGAGTAACAAAAATTACTTTGATAAATTAGATAAAATAGAAAAAATTACACATTAGTGATTACAAACACAGATACACCAAAAAAAAAAAAAAAAAAAAAAAGGAAAAACCAGACTCCAGAAATAGTCTTACACATATATAACCAAGTGATTTTTCTGCAAGAGTGCCAGGTCAGTCAGTAGGCAGAATATGATCTTCCCGATCTATATTCAAAGAAATACCCTTTACCTTATCTCATACCATATGCAAAAAATTAACTTCAAAAGAACTTAGTAAACCTTCCAGACAAAAATACAGGGGCAAGTACTTCTGGTCTTGGGTTAGACAAAGATTTCTTAAGTCAAGAAATAAAACAAAACAAAACAAAAACCCCAGAAATTATAAAAGAAAAATGGATAACTTGGACTTTATCAAAATTAACTTTTATCATGTGGAAGACACTGTTAAGAAAATGAAAAGGCAAATCACAAAGGAAATACATTTGCAAAACATACATCTGAGAAAGGACTTTGAATCTAGAATATATAAAGCTCTCTTAACACTTAATAAGAGAATAAGCAATAATTAAAAAATAAAAATCCAACCATTTTTTTAAAAGCCAATAATTTTGACAAACACGTGAGCAAAGAAGCTATACAAATACCTAATGAGCATGTGAAAATATGGTCATCATTAAGTCTTTAAGCTAGTGGAAGTTAAAACCACAATGAAAATCTCACTATGCATTCACAAGGATGACCAATATAAAAAATGACTGATAATATCATGGATTGATAAGGATATAGAGCAACTGGAATTACCAAACATTGTTGATGGGAATGTAAAATGGTACATCCATACTGGAAAATAGCTTAGCAGTCATTTACAAAGTTAAACATATACTTATAAAATGATCAGACAATTACACTCATATATTTACCCAAGAATGAAGACATAGGTCTACAAAAACCTTCTACGTGAACAATAGCAGTAGCTTTATTCATAATAACTCCAAACTGCAACAATCTAGTTGTCTCCCAATTGGGGAATGGATAAACAAATAGTTCTATAATGTATATACTGTAATATTAATTAGCAATAAAAGGGACTATTGATATGTGCGACAACATGGATGAATCTTACAATAACTATGCTGATATGAAAGAACATAGCCTATATGATACTAGTTTTACAAAAGTCTAGGAAAAGCTTTTACTGACAGACAGCTGATCATCAGTTGCCAGGAGCCAAGAGGCGGGAGTTAGGTGATTACAAAAGTACATGAGGGAAACTTGGGGGGTGATGGAAGTGTTTCGTATCTTAATTGTCATGGTGGGTAAAAGGATAGAAACGACTGTCAAAATGCATAGAATTTTCTTACAATTGGTGACTTTTACTGTATATAAGTTATATCTCAAAAAAGTTGACCAAAATAGATACCTAACACAGGGAGACACACAGCATTCTTTGAATAGTGTAATTTGTAAAAGTAAATAGAGTCAATCAGTCCTAAATACACGCTTTGCATAAGTTCTATTTGGGCACACACGAATGAAGACCTCCCCTGTGGTGACTGCCTTGCTGCATAGTTCCTCAGAAACAGAAGTAGAGAAGCAAAGTAGTGTGGTTTATTCAACTCTGGCTTGCCGGTGACTAAACAATGTTAACATCTACTAGGTACTTTCATAACATATGTAAATAAAAATTTACACAGAAACTCCAAAACCCTTTTTACATTCAGTGATTAGGCAGTGCCATTATTTCATGATCAAAAAATATAAATAAATAAATAATAAACAAATTTTGGGGATCATGTTTGAATAACCAACTTTAAATTCATGATGAAGGTATTTCATCTGTTCACTCATCAAATCCTCATTTTTAATAATAAAATAACTATGAAGTCTTAGTATTTTGGTATCTTTTAGTTAGAAAATAATTCTATAAGCATCAAATAAATTCTTCAACATTAACTTCTTTATACCCTTTATACAGGAAAACTTCAGAGTTCCTCTTTGTTTGAATTATGGAGAATTCACTCATTCTTCTGGAGAATTTTAATCCACATACTAATTATAAAAATATTAAGAAATTAACTTATTGCTTATAAATCTGAATATATGGCTAGCATAAGAAATGACAATTAGTCAATGAGTTTTACAAACATGTGTTTTATAAACCAATAAAGCAAAACTTCTAGACATTAAATTTTGAAGTGGAAAATGCTGAAATGAAATTGTACAATAAATAGCATACTTACAATCTGTTGCCACGCGAAACTGAGAAGAAAGTGCTTGAGTAACTGAATTCCAAAAAGTGTACAAAATTTCAGATTGTCCATCCTGTGACCCAAAAAAAGGGATGTATTCATTAATTATTAAAAATTGTAATGGAGCGGGGCCTGGGTGGTTCAGTCAGTTAAGCATTTGACTCTTGGTTTCACTCAGGTCATGATCTCACAGTCCGTGAGTTCGAGCCCCACATGGGGCTCTGTGCTGACAGCATGGAGCCTGCCTGGGATTCTCTCTCTCCCTCTCTCTCTGCCCCTCCTCTGCTCTCTCTGTCTCTCAAAATAAATAAACTTAAAAAATACTGTAATGGATAAGAAGACATGACATTAAACATTTATTCCAAATGTATTTTTTATTCCAAATGTATTTAAGTGGAATTTTCTAAACTATCTAACTATCAAACAATGGCATTAGTAGGTAACTAAACAGGAACATATCTGACTCAAATCATGTCTCATGTTCAAGTAGTGAGCCATCATCCTTCTCTGCTACTTACCGGCTATATGAGCCTGGGCAAGTTTCATCATTCTGAGCCTCCTTCTATCTGCTGCCAAACGGTGATGACAACAGTACCTACATTTCATTGCAGTATTATTATAATAAGGGTTAAAAAAGTTTATAAAAGTAAAGTGTTGGGACAGTCCCTGACATATAATAAGCCCACAATGAATTTAGTTATTTATTATTACAATTATATTACCATCTTCCTTATAGATATAGAAGATAACTGTGTGACCATAACAAAATGATGAAGAAAAGCAAGCTTAGACCAGGAATGACCCCCCCCACCCCGCCCAGAAAAGGATTCACCAATTACAAGAGAGTACTGCCTAAAGTATAGATAGATAGTTAAAAAAGTTTTTTTAAGTCACAGGAATTACTACTACTCAGCACAATACTTCACTCAACTTTGAATGTTTTAGAAAGTAATTACTAAAAAGAGAAACATTAGTTCAAGTATAATTTGTTAAAATGAGACAAAGTACTTTAATACTCTTAAAACAGATCACACTTCTAGAAGTTTCGCCAAGTACTTTTAAGGTATTTCTATAGGTGTGGTGTATATCAAGTTGCCAATATTCTAATTCCGAAGTACAAAAATGCAATTCATATGGTTAGCCCTAATAACAAAAATAAAATATACCTAATATTCAAATATGTCCTACAAAATGAGAAAACTCTTTAATTCTATTTTAGTTTTGTACTTGCAACAAGTAAAATTCCAGTTTGCAAAGATATAAACTTAAAAAAAGTTACCAAATGAAAAGTACCGATTTTCTCACTTTTGTACCTACACACATTTTGGTGTTCAATATTGGTTTCTTTTTTAATGTGAATTTGCTTTGAATTCAACTGTGTACTGTGTATCATTAAAAAAGCAAATCAACTAATTGTTCATTTCTTACATAATGATCAGAAAATATATTCAGATTCCCAAGATTTTATGTAGTATGTATATTATGTAGTATGTGTATCGTATATTATGCACTTTAAAGTAAATGTTTTTATATAAAAAAAAACTTTTATAACACAAGACATAAACAGAATGAAGGACATAGGCATGTGATAATCTCAACTGATGCACACTAAAACATGTGACAAAATTCAATAGCCTTTCATGATAAAAATCACTAAAAAACCTAGGAACAGAAAATTACCTCAACATAATAAAGGCCATATATGAAAAGCCCAGACAGAATAGCAAAATGGTGAAAAACTGAAAGCTTTTCCTCTAAAGAAAATCTGATGATTATAGATCTACTTCTGCACACATATACGTACCCCTAGGAAAGAAAATTTAGGTCAATCTTACTTAAGAATACAAATACAAGGGGTGCCTGGGTGGGTCAGTCAGTTAAGCATCCGACTTCGGCTCAGGTCATGATCTCACAGTTTATGAGTTGAAGCTCCGTTTTGGGCTCTGTGCTGACAGCTCAGAGCCAGGAGCCTCCTTTGGATTCTGTGTCTCCCTCTCTCTCTGCTCCTTCCTTACTCATACTCTGCCTCTCTCTCTAATAAACATTAAAAAAAATTCTTTTAAATACAAATATGAAATTCTCAGATATGAAAGCAAATTGATTTCAATAGATTATTAAAACAATTATTTGAATTATCTAAATAAGTGGATTGAGGTCTGCAATGCATCATTTAATATTAGGAAATCTATTAATAGCTCAATGTCTCTAATAAGGAAATCTACAGAATAATTTAGCTAAGTGAATTCAAGGCAATTAATACCCTTTAATTTGTTAAAATACTTAATACCCAGTCCTCATTTTTTAAAAATTCATAGAAAACAACACATAAAATTGTGGTAAAAAACAGATTTACTCTTAACTATTTTTAAGTGTAGAGCAGTAATAAGTGCATCTAGAACTTTTTCATCTTGCCAAACTGAAATGCTATACCGATAGAATTCCCCTTTCCTCTCTACCCCCAGCCCCTAGCAACCAACAATCGACTTTAATTTTCTAAGCATGTAACTACTTTAGTATACCTCATATTAAGTGGAATCATGGGTCTTTTATGATTGTTTTATTTACATAATGTCCTCAAGTTTTATCCATGTTGTAGCATGTGACAGGGCTTCCTTCTTTTTTAAGGCTGAATAATATTCGTGTGAGTGTGTGAGTGTGTGTGTGTGACAGAGATTCTCTTTATTCATCCGTGGATGGACACTAAGATTGCTTCTATCACTTGGCTATTATGAATAAGGCTGCAGTGAACACAGGTGAGCAGATACCTCTTCAAGATCCTGTTTTCAGTTTTTCTGGATATACATTTTTCAGAAGTCAGATAGCTAGATCATATGGTAATTCTATTTTTAAATTTCTGAGGAACTTTCCGTACTATTTTTCTCAGCAGCTGTACCATTTTACATTTCCATCAATGGTGCACAGGGGTTCCAATTTCTCCACATCCTCATTAATACTGTTTTCTAATGAGTACAATATGATATCTCATTATTTTGATTTGCATTTCCTGATGGTCAGTGATGCAGAACATCTTTTTACATGCTTGTTGGCTATTTGTATGCAATCTTTGGAGAATATGTATTCAAGTCCTTTACACATTTTTTAAACAGAGTTTTGTTGTTGTGCAGTTGTGGGAATTCTTGATATATTCTGGACATCAATCCCTTATCTGATATATGGCTTACAAGTATTTTCTCCTATTCTGGATGTTGCATTTTCACTCTGTTGATTGTTTCCTTTGTCACACAAGTTTTGAAGTGTGATAAAGTCCCACTGGTCTATTTTTGCTTTTGCTGCCTGTGATTTGGGTGTCTTATGCACAAAATCATTGCCAAATCCAATTTTACGAAGCTTCCCCCCTATGTTTTCTTTCAGGGGTTTTATTTAGGTTTTACATTTAGGACTTTAATTCATTTTGAATTAATTTTTGTATATGGTCAAAGGTCAAGGTCCCATTTTTTTTCTTTTGCACATGGATATCCAGTTTTTCTCCGCATGGTTTGTTGAAGAGACTAGTAATGGAAAATTTGTGTGACCCTTTTATTCTGTATTCCACTGTTTGTTTTGTTTTACCTGAAGTTAATACTGTCACTATTGCTTTCACTTGAGAAATATTTCTCAATTTGTTTTTATTCTATGCTGTTAGCTTTTGATGTGGCTCTTATAAATAACATGTATTTTATTGTTAAATATAATTTTTGTTTTTTAGTAAGAAAATATAAACCAAGTATGTTTACCTAATAGGTTGTTCTTGCTTTTATCATTTCATTTTATGCTTTCTTTGTATTTCCTTTGTTTTCTGTATTTGTTCTGTGGATTATTTTTGCTTGCTTTTATCTCCCCTAGACTTCTCTTGTATTTCTTTCAGATATGTTGTCATTGCTACAATTAACCATAAATTCCTTTGAGGGAAATAATTTTAGAATTATTGAAACCGATTTCTAGAAAGAGCAGAACATTTTCAAGGCCTTAGAGAATTGTAAAATAAACAAGAAAATTCTAACTCCTTGACACAGCCTTTTTGTCTGTTTTACCATTGCAATTTCGGCACTGAGAATGTCACCCAGACATAAAAGACACACAATAAATATTTACTGAAAGAGTGATATTGAAATATTTATTCAAAGTCTCATAAGAAGGCTATCTTAGTCCCTTTCCAGAGAGAAAACAAAAGCTCAAAAAGATATGGTGACCTGCTTACAATGAAACAGAAAGTAGCAGAACCGAGATTTGATCTAAGGTCTGTTTGATACATTAAAAGTATTATCCTCCCTTAACTTGACTTACAAAGCCATTATGACTTGGGTTTTCTCAGCCTATTTCTTGTTTCACACCACTGAGGTCAAAGATTCAACCATACTCAAATTCTTTCAGGTTCTTGAAGGCTCTTTTTCAGTCTCTCTTAGTTATCACCTTTTAAAACCTGCACCTTCTTCAGAGTTCAGTTTAGGTATCTCATCTCTTGGTTCCCCTAGGTTTGACACACTCTGTTATAAACTTCTATAGCATCCCATATTCCCCATCATAAGAGATTTCACTATGTAAGTAAAGGAACAGAGTAGTGATTAAGAAGAGGAACTCTGGAGCCAGAATAATGAGGTTAAAATCGTGACTCTAACACTGACTGTGACTGTGGATAAGTTACTTAATTTCTCTATACGTCAGTATCCTCATCTACAAAATGGAAACCCATTTCATACATTTATCATGAAGATTAAATGGGTTAATTATGATGAAGTGCTTAAAATAGTCCCTGGCATAGTAGGCATTATATGAATACCTGTAAATATTGCTAACTCTATTTGTAAAACATAATCAAAATAACTAATATATCTCTTTAGTATCTCCAGTGACTGCCACATAATAGTATCCACTATTGTTGTGGTGGTTAATTTTATGAGTCACCTTGACTGGCTATTGGGTACCCTAGGTATTTGGTCAACATAATTCTGGTTGTCTTTCAGGGTGTTTCTGGATGAATTTAACAGTTGAATGCGTAGACTCAGTGAATGCCCTCTCTAATGTGGGTGGGCCTCATCCAAACAGTTGGAAGGCCTGAGGAGATGAGAAAAGGCTAAGACAGAATTCCTTCGGTCTTTCTTCAAGGTGGAATATCAGGGTTTTTTTTTCTTTTTTCTTTTTTCCTGCTTTATGACTCAAACTGAAAGAGTGGCTCTTCCTGGGTCTTGAGCCTGCAGACCTTTGGGCCAGAACTATACTATTGGCTCTCCTCAGTCTTAAGCCTTTGGATTCAGAGTGGACCTACACCATCAGTTCTTCTGGGTCTTCAGCTTACTGACTGAGATGTTAGGACTTACCAGCCTCCAAAATGGTGTTAGTCATGTCTTCATAATGAATCTTTCTCTTTCTGTGTGTGTTTGAGTGTGTCAGTGTGAGTGTGTGAGTGTGTGTGTGTGTGTGTGTGTGTGTGTGTGTGTGTGTGTATCTCTTATTGATTCTGTTTCCCTGGACAACACTTATACGACTTTTGGGGGGAAAAAATCAATCAATTAATCAGTCAATTCTTAGGACTTGTCATACTAAAAACTAGAGTCAGTTACCAAAGATGTATACTAAAAAGCATTAGCAATTGTTGGAACAATAAAGGACAAGAAAAGTGCTTAAAAAAGATGAAAGAAGATGAGGTGGATTCAGAAGGATGGGAAAATTGTAGGAGATAATAATGAAAATGTAGGTTTGAGGATAGGATATTACAACAAAGAGATTTGTATATATGCGTATATACACTTCTGTATATGTATATGATGTACATATATACACATATATTATACAATTCTGCCAAAATATAAAGAGATGTTAATTTTATTTATCAAAGAATTATCAACAATTTTATTGTCAAAGCCACAATATATTAAAAATATAACTACCTGCAAAAAATAGGAAAATATAAAGATACATAAAAAATCATTTTATTGGGGAGTCTGGGTGGCTCAGTCAGTTAAATATCTGACTTGGGCTCAGGTCATGATCTCACGGTTCGTGGGTTCAAGCCCTGTTCTGGGCTCTGTGCTGACAGCTCAGAGACTGGAACCTGCTTCCAATTCTGTCTCTCCCTCTCTCTCTGCCCGTCCCCTACTTGTAGTCTGCCTCTCTCTCTTTCAAAAATAAACATTAAAAATTTTTTTTAAATCATTTTATTTACACTTTCAAATCAAATTAGCATGTTACATAATTGCTCCTAAGTATGTTGAAACAAAATTAATTCTACTAGATTGCAATAATTCAACTAGACTGCCACTGAAAGGTATTTGATATTAATCTATTTACAACCTACATCCAATACCATCTTACTTTTTTCGTCCATTTGGGCTGCTGTAACAAAAATACCATAAATGGGGTGACTTACAAACACCACAAATGTTTTTCTCACAGTTCTAGAGGCGGGAAGTCCAAGACCAAAGTCCTGGCAGATTTGGTGTCAAAGTGAAGACCTTGTTCCTTACAAATGCTATGTTTTCACTGTAACCTGACATGGTAGAAGAGAGGAGCTAACTCTCTGGGGTTTCTTTTACTATGAAGGCTCTATCTACCCTCATGACCTAATCACCCCCTAAAGGCACCCCCTGCTAAGAGAATCACCAGAGGGGTAGGATTTCAAATATGACTTTTAGGGGTACACAAACATTCAGACCATAGCACTTTCATTAATTTTAATGCAATCATGTTATCAGATCAATTTTGGGAAATGTTTGCAACTTAAAACAACTCTTGGCCTATTTCTTAGTTATAAATAGAAATAATATTACAATTCTCAAATTTCAAAAAGAATGACAGATCTTTGGCTGAGACCAATAAGCTGAAAATAAAACAAAATTCAGATGTATTTTAAAAACATAAATAATAAAAGGGTGCCTGGCCATCTCAGTCAATGATGCATGCGACTCTTAATCTCAGGTTCATGAGTTCAAGCCCCATGATGGGCATGGAACCTACTTTAAAAAAAATTAAATACACACACACACACACACACACACACACACACACACACGTATAATATACAGGAATTCTAAAATATTTATGCTTGGATGAATCTGTTATTTATAATTACAGCTTGGTCTTTGCTTTTGTCATTAATTTTGACCTCATTAAATAAATATACAGAGAGAAACTTAGAATGACAATACTTGAACAAAACTGATTTCAAAGCAGATATTATTCACTTTATCTTTATAACATGGAACCTACCATGGATTTTCTTGCTAAAATGTATTTGATAGAATCTTATCGCACACAGTTATAAGGTCTAATCCTTCAAACAAATGTTCTCACATTAGTTGTAGTAAAAGGGTATGGGCTCTGAAATAAGATAACCTTGATTTATACCAAGGTATGCCATTTATTGGCTCTGTAACCTTGGGCAGGTCCTTCATCTTTCTGAGCTTATAAGCTATGTAAGCAACAGGCAAAATAACAATTTATAGAATTTACTTTAATGAAGAGTCAGGATATCTTGGACTAGACTCCAAGGAAGATTGGAATTCACCATACAGATGGCAAGAAGAGATGAGAAGAGAGCATTCCAGAAAGAAGGATGCACAGAGCATAAAGATGTGAAAAGAATTTTTTTTGAAGATTTAAAAATTTTTAAGTAATCTCTATACCCAGGATGGGGCTCAAACTCACAACCGTGAGATCAAGAGTCCCATGCTCTTCCAACTGAGCCAGTCAGGCACCCCATGAAAAGCACACTCTCTTCTGAATGCATTTTGAGCATTCAGGGTAAATGGAAGTGGTAAGGATAGAAAGTAAGATAAGAATCAGATCAAGAAGTATCTTAATTTATCATATAGATACCAGTGAAATATTTAAGGATTTTAATGAGAGTATACCATGATTAAACTTGTGTTTTAGGTAAATCACTCTGATAATAATGAACAGTATGTGGGATGGTGGCAAGCCCGCAGGGAAGATCAGTTATGAATTTGCTGAAAAAATACGGGTGAAAGGGAGTTTACCATGGCAGCAGGAAAAGTGATGGGGCTTGATGAGCAATCAAATATATTTATGAAGAACTAGAACTAGATATATTTCTAGAGGACAAGGAAGATGGGAGATTGATCAAACAAAATGGAATTTTAGAAGGGGCAGCAGGTGGGCAAAGAAAGATTAGCTCATTTAGATTTCTGCTTCTAGAACCTGTGGAGCATCCAAGTGAAGACTATGTAAGCTAGTAAAGAATCTCTTGCTTAAGAACAAGATCTAAGCTGAGGAAATAGATTTAGGTGTTCTCAGCATTTGGAGGTTGTAGAAACTGTTAGCATGTGTGAGCTTTTCTACTGATTGCAGGTAGCGTAGAAGGAAAAAGTGTTGAGGACAGGACCCAGAAGAACAATATTATTTGAAGGCTGGCAGAACAAATTATCCAGAATGGAGAGAAAAGAGTAGGTGCATACAGTTACCCCCCCCCCAAAAAAAAGACTGGTCACAAGTTAGTAATTGCTGAAGCTGGATGATTTGCCAGTCACTGTCCTGTACTTTGGTCTCTACTTTGGTGTATGCTTGAAATTTTACAATTAAAACATTTCAAAAGGAGGGGTAGGTGCAGGAAGAAGAGTCAGTGAAGGATTCTGAAGAGATACAGTATCTGTGAAGGAGGAAAGCATTAAGCAGAAGAAGCAGTTATTACCTTGGAGGAGTGAACTGAGAAGAAGGATTTAGTAGTTGGGTCACCAGAATGAATTTAGGAAGAACTGTTTGAATGCAGAAGCTTGATTTCAGTGTTTGTTTGTTTCATTTTTATTAAAAAAATTTTTTATGTTTATTTTTGGGAGAGAGACAGAGCAGGGGGAGGCGCAGAGAAAGAGGGAGACACAGAATCAGAAATAGGTTGCAGGCTCTGAGCTGGTAGCACAGAGCCCAATGAGGGGCTTGAACTCACGAACCAGAAGATCATGACCTGAGCTGAAGTCGGAAGCTTAACCAACTGAGCCACCCAGGTGCCCCTTGATTTCAGTGGGTTTGAGCGAAACGGAAATAAGAAAGTAGACACACAAAGTAGCTTACTAAACCCAGGCATGAAAGGAAAAAAAAAATACTTAGATGGAGATACAGAACGAAGGATTTCATTTTAATTTTGGTTTTAAATGATAGGGCCTTGAAGAAGTAGCCAAGAAAGGCTGCCATGGGAGAAGTCAGAGAATGTTCTAGAAGAGGGTAAGATGTAGAATATAAAACAAAAGTTGAGAGATAAGTCTGAGGAAAAAAAAAGATACAATCCAACTCAATCCTTGAGACAAAAACAGAGTGATGATCAGTGCACATGCAGAGTTCACAAGTTGGTGTGCTTACTGAGAGAAGGTCAGAAGGAAGCAGAGGGCATTAAGATCAAAAAAGAAGAGAAAGTAAAAGGTTTAGCAAAAATTCTGAGCCAGAGATCTCTGTAGAGGGATCATGTTGTGAATAAGAAAACCTACAGACTTGATCAAAGAAACCAAATATATATGAAGTTTAAATTAGTTCTTAATCATCTACTGGATTCAAAGCAGAGGGATTGTGGTGAAGCAAATACAAGGCAAAGAAAAAAAAATTCTTCTACTGGAAAATAGCCTTCAGGGAGAAATATTTACTGCGTCGATTACGAAAGACAGACACAAATTCAACAGGGACTTCAAGATGAACACCACACAGCAAAATGAGAAAGCCTACACAAAAAAAACAATTTCAGTTGAAGTCAAAATGTTGGCTTTTATATGCACATTGTTCAGAGAAAAAGAACAATATTCTTGGTACAATCTTTTTGTTTTTACAAATAGGGGATTAGACTAAAGTAGTAGTGGGAGACAGTGAAAAGTAGTCAGATTTCAGATACCTTTTGAAGACGAACAGATAGGACCTGACATAAAATATACAGTTAAACAGAAAGACTATATACAAAACATTAACAGAGATGATCTCTGGGTGAAAGGATTAAATATGGTGACTTCTTCATTCTTTTTAATGTTTTGGAGGGGTAATTAGATAATCTGACTCATTCTCAACAGAAGAATAAATTCTTGGTGTAAAATATTCAATACTGAAATACATACAGCAAAAAATTGCAAGTTCCTCTTCAAACTCAAATCCCACACTCTGCCCTAGAGAGTATCACTAAACTACAGTGAAAAGGGGTTTTAAAAGCCCTTTCTATACAGTTTATTGCAGTGTTTCTCAACTTTTTTTCTTTATCATCCTCCAAGGAGAAAGCTAAATAACTGCATACAAATATATAATGCATATATTATGCTTATATAAGTATAATGTACTTATTAAATTAAATTTAATTTACTCACTAATAAGAGAAATTAAATACTAAGGAATAAGATTTTGTAGGGCAGGGTTGAACTCTAGAGGCCACAAGCCATTATAGTATCTAAGGTTTTTTGTGCCTCCCCATTCCCCATAAAACAAAACAAAACAAAACAGAACTATTTCTTCCTCTTGGGATCAATATTGCCCTCATTGAGAATGCATAGTTTACTGGCATTTAAAATTTCAAATATATCTACTATGAATCATCCTTTCCTTAAAACTGGTCCCTTGGTTTCTGCTGCCATATTCTCTTTGGTTTCATCTAAGATACTCATTGCCTCCTCTGTTACTGTGTTTCCCAAATTCACTGAATGGAAAATATTTTTTTTTTTAATTTTTTTTCAACGTTTATTTATTTTTGGGAGAGAGAGAGAGAGAGACAGAGCATGAACGGGGGAGGGGCAGAGAGAGAGGGAGACACAGAATCGGAAACAGGCTCCAGGCTCTGAGCCATCAGCCCAGAGCCCGACGCGGGGCTCGAACTCACGGACCGCGAGATCGTGACCTGGCTGAAGTCGGACGCTTAACCGACTGCGCCACCCAGGCGCCCCGGAAAATATTTTTTGATACGCGCTGGAAAATATGTTTCCTTATTTAAAATTACACCAGTACTACAGTATTAAGATATACATGATATATGAAACCGTTTAAAGGATAAGATCTTTTAAACGCATGGGTAGAAATTATAACTATCTTTTTCCATGTTGCACTGCTTATACCACTTAGGAAAATAGGGTTCTATATGAATTTTAGAAGGTGAATTTTCTTTGGACTCTGGTCTAGGTACAGGTCTTTTCTCTCTGTAGCCATTTTCATCCATTATCATGGCTTTGATTGCCATGTATGAGCTGATGTCTCTCAAATTTATGTCTCTAGCCCAGGTCTCTCTTCTGAGCTTCAGTTCCACATATAAATTGCCTACCTGACATCTTCATTTGGATATCACATGAACACCTGGATACAGAGCTCATCATCTTTCCTCTTAAATATGCTTCTCAGTTTATGCTCCTAAATGAAATCACTCCTATCTCTCAGAACCCTTGTCTAACCAGAACGTTTGGTGTCATCTTACCATTTCTAATCTATTACTAAGATGTACCAGTTTTATCACCTAAATAATTCTCAAGTCAGCCCATTTCTCTCCATCTTCACCACCATCAACGTTAATCATTGTTACAGGCTGAATTATTTCTCCATAAAATTCTTATGCTGGAGTCCTAAGCATCCCATACCTCAGAATGTGATCATACTGGGAGATAATGCATTTAAAGAATTAAGTTAAATGGGGTCATTAGGATGGACCCTCATCCAATACAACTGGTATCTTTATAAGAAGAGGATATCTGAACACAGGAAGACACAGAAGGAAGATGATCTGAAGACACAGGAAGAGGACGGCCATTTATATGCCAAAATGAGAGGCCTGGAACAAAAAGAGGTCCTTCCCCAACGGCTCTCAGATGGAACCAACTCTGCCAAACATCACGATATCAGACTTCTAGCCCCCAGGTGTGAGAAAATCAATTTTTGTTGTTGTTGTTGTTAAGCCATTCAGTTTGTGGAACTTTATTACAGCGGTCCTAGGAAACTAATACAACCCTCATTACATCCTTCTGAATTCGGGCAACAGGCCACCTTTCACTAGAGTTGGCTCCCTCTAATCTATACCCCACGGTGCAATTAAGATCAAAATTAAAAACCATATATGAGGGGCACCTGGGTGACCCAGTTGGATAAGCATCCGATTTTGGCTCAAGTTATGACCTCATGGTTCATGAGTTTGAGGCCCATGTCAGGCTCTGCACTGACCCTGCATAACCTGCTTGGGATTCCCTCCTGCTCCTTCCCTTCCTCTCTCTCCCTCCCTCCCCACCGCCATTCCCTGCTCGCACTCTCTCTTTCAAAATAAATAAATTTCTAAAAATCTGTAAAAAAATTTAAAAACCTACAAGTATGAATCATGTCACTTGGGCTTAAAATAAAAGTTTAAAATCTGTAAAATAGCACATAAATCTCTTCTAGGCACTCTAACCACATTATGAAATACTCTTCCCCCTCCAGCTATACTGGACTTCTATCGATTCCTAAAAACTATGTTTCATTCTTTTTGCATACTTCTCCCTTTCACTGAGCCAACTTACCAGTAACACCTAAGCTTTTTAAAATTCATTTAATGAGACCACATTACGTATTTTCATAGACCCTGAAGGTCTTTTTGTAAGCTATCACAAAACCATAAATGATCATTTATACAATTGTTTGCTTAATGTGTATTTCGCTAACTAGTACCTGATTCTGTTCTGTTCATTCTAATAAACAGAATCCTATCCGATCCCTAACACAGTACCTGGAATATGGAATATGGCAGGTATTCAGTAACAATTTAATAAAGAACTTAGACATACTCCATTTTCCTAATATTCTGAAATATTTTACTATAATCTTAACAGAAATTGTTTGCTAATAAATGTGTGCTGTGCTGACACAACTATTTAAAGAGCTACTAAAAACTGCCATTTCATTTCTTCTTCACTTTGAGGAAATAATGAGATTCCATAAAAGATATATATGTTCCTATAGTTAAAGGGCTCCTCTCAATGCAAAAATTTGTTTTCACAGAAATATGATCTAAAATAAATAACTGAAAACTTTTCAGACTCTACCAAAAAACAATTTCATTAGATCTTTTAAAATCAGATCTCTTTAAAAGTTTTATTATGAAGTTTATTATGTCTTAGATAAATTATACTGTAAGAAAATATATATTTTACTATGGACTTCAGTTGTGGTGTTATTTATGTATCCTTCCCTCCCCCAAAATGTAAACAAATGCCTAAATTCTTTTATAGTCATTTAAATTAGTACCAATATGACTATGAATATCCAAACATTCACATTCATTATTCATTTTTTTCTCACAGACATGTACATATACACAAAAGCATGCATCTTAACAATATACTTAAACACCGATTAATACTGAAATTCAGATCCTTAAAGATCTTTAGTGTCTGTTGTTAAATAAAAGAGAGAAATATAAATTAAAGTGAAATAATATAATGCTTGCCTTAAAATATCAGATTAATATGCCATGGTTAAATCCTCTCTAGTCAACAGAAATAGTAAATTAAGTAATGTACTATATGAAATTACTTTTCAAGTATCTAGCTCTTATTTTCTATTTCTTTCCCATCTTTGTATCTACTAAAGATTAAGGCAAATATTTGCCATTTTCCTTCTTCCAAAAGCAGAAAAGCAAGAATAGAAAAACTCATGCCAGTGTTATTTTTAAAAACCAAGAGATTCAGTGACATCAGATGGTAGAATAGGAAGACTCATCTCTTCCTCACCCACAAAAACACTGACTTAATAGCAATATATGGTCCAAAAGTCCTCTACTAGTTAAGAAGTACAGTACCAGAAACCAGTTAAGAAGTCAGAGTACCACACATGAGATCAAAGCCAAGAACAGAAGCCTTGAAATGGCACAAAAAGTCATTTCGTTTCAATCATGCCAGTTCTTCTCTGAAGCTAACACAGCTCAGAACTGGGAGGAAAATTCCAACTTGCAGCTTCTCCCTTGAGAGGCAAGAGAAAAGTGGAATGTACATGACCCTGAATGTATAACACCCTGAAAAGTCCATTAAAAAAAAACCCAACTATTAATGGTTCAATATCCATAAATCAATCATTATGATACATCACAATAATAAAAGAAAGGATAAGAACCACATGATCCTCTCAGTAGATGCAAAGAAAGCATCTGACAAAATACAGCATCCTTTCTTGATGAAAACCCTCAAGAAAGTAGGGATAGAAGGATCATACCTTAAGGTCATAAAAGCCATATATGAAAGACCCACTGCCAAGATCATCCTCAATGGGGAAAATCTGAGAGCTTTCCCCCTAAGGTCAAGAACAAAACAAGGATGTCCACTCTCACCACTATTATTTAACACAGTGTTGGAAGTCCTAGCCTCAGCAACCAGACAACACAAAGAAATAAAACACATGCAAATTGGCATGGAAGTCAAACTCTCACTCTTCACAGATGACATGATACTCTATGTGGAAAACCCCCCAAAAAAATGCCACCAAAAAACTACTAGAACTGATACATGAATTCAGCAAAGTTGCAGGATATAAAATCAATTGGTTACATTTCTTTACACCAGTAATGAAGCAGCAGAAAGAGAAATCAAAGAACTGATCCCATTTACAGCTGCACCCAAAACTATAAAATACCTAGGAATAAACCTAACCAAAGAAGTGAAAAATCTATACACTGAAAACTATAGAAAGCTTATGAAAGACATTGAAGAAGACACAGAAAAGAAGGAAAAACATTCCATGCTCATGGATTGGAAGAATATTGTTAAAACGTCAATACTGCCCAAAGCAATCTACATATTCAATGCAATCCTTATCAAAAAACACCAGCATTCTTCACAGAGCTAGAATAAACATTCCTAAAATGTGAATGAAACCAGAAAAGACCCTGAACAGTCAAAGCAATCCTGAAAAAGAAAACCAAAGCTGGAGGCATCACAATTCTGGACGTCAAGCTGTATTACAAAGCCGTAATCAAGACAGTATGGTACTGGCACAAGAACAGTCACATAGATAAATGGGACAGAACAGAGAACCCAGAAATGGACCCACAAACATATGGTCAACTAATCTTTGGCAAAGCAGGAAAGAATATCTAACAGAAAAAAGTCTCTTCAGCAAATGGTGCTGGGAAAACTGGACAGTGACATGCAGAAAAGTGAAACTGGACCACTTTCTTAGACCATACACAAAAATACACTAAAAATGGATGAAAGACCTAAATGTGAGAAAGGAAGCCATCAAAATCCTAGAGGAGAAAACAGGCAACAACCTCTTTAACCTGGGCCAGGTCACAGAGGCAAGGGAAACAAAAGTAAAAATCAACTACTGGGACCTCATCAAGATACAAAGCTTCTGCACTGCAAAGGAATCACCAACAAAACTAAAAGGCAACCGACAGAATAAGAGAAGATACTTGCAAGTGACATACAGGATAAAGGGTTAGTATCCAAAATCTATAAAGAACTTATCAAATTAAACACCCAAAAAACAAATAATCCACTGAAGAAATGGGCAAAAGACATGAAAAGACACTTTTCCAAAGAAGACATCCACATGGCTAACAGACACCATGGAAAGATGCTCAACATCACCCATCATCAGGGAAATACAAATCAAAACTACAATGAGAGACCACCTCACACCTGTCAGAATGGCTAAAATTAACAGCTCGGGCAACAACAGATATTGGCGAGGATATGGAGAAAGAGGAACTCTTTTGCACTGCTGGTGGGAATGCAAACTGGTGCAGGCCCTACAGAAAACAGTATGGAGATTCCTCAAAAAATTAAAAATAGAACTACCCTATGACCCAGCAACTGTACTAGTAGGTATTTATCCAAAAGATAAATATTGAAGGGTCACAGGCATCATAATGTTTATACCAGCGCTTTAACAATAGCCCAAGTATGGAAAGAGCCCAAATGTCCATTGACTGATGGATAAAGATGTGGTGTGTGTGTACACACACACACACACACACACACACACACACACACAACGGAATATTACTTGGCAATGAAAAAAATGAAATTTTGCCATTTGCAACAACATGGATAGAACTAACGTCTATTACACTAAGCGAAATAAGTCAGTCAGAAAAAGACAAGTACCATAGGACCTCACTCATACGTGGAATTTAAGATACAAAACAGATGAACATAAAGCAAGGGAAGCAAAAATAATATAAAAAGAGGGAAGGAGACAAACCATAAGAAACTCTTACATACAGAGAACAAACTAAGGGTTGCTGGAGGGGTTCTGGGTGGGGGGAAGGGCTAAATGGGCAAGGAGCATCAAGGAGGCCACTTGCTGGGATGAGCACTGAGTGTTATATGTAAGTCATAAATCACTAAATTCTATTCCTGAAATCATTATTACCCTATATGTTAACTTAGATATAAATTAAATATATATATATAGTAATTTTTTTAAAAAGGTAATAACAAAACCTGCCAAAAGAAATCATCAAAGTTGCAGAATACAGAACCAACACACAAATACCAGGTACATTTCTACACACTAACAATAAACAACCTGAAGAGGAGATCATGATGATAATCCCACTTAAAATAGCACCAAAAAAAGAGTAAAATACTTAGGACAAACTTAACCATGGAGAGGAAACAGTGCTGAAAGAAATTAAAGATGACACAAATAAGCAGAAAGTTATCTGGTGTTCCTGGATTAGAAGACTTAATACTGTTAAAATGTCCATACTACCCAAGCAACCTACAGCTTCAATGCAATCACTATCAAAATCCCAAAGAAATTTTTTGCAGAAATGGAAAAAAAACATTTAAAATTCATAAGGAATCTCAAGGGATCCCAAATAGCCCAAACAATCTTTAGAAAGAGAAACAGAACTGGAGGTCTCATACTTCTTGACTTCAAAACATATTACAAAGCTAGAGCAATCAAAACCAATATGGTACTAGCACAAAGACAAACATAGAAGTAAGTGGAACAGAATAGACAGCCCAGAAATAAATCTCCATCTACACAGTTGTATGATCTCTGACAAGGGAGATCAATGGGGAAAGGATGGTTTCTTAAACCAATGATGTTGAAAAAACTGGATATCCATATGCAAAAGAAAGAAACTGGACCATTTCCTTACACCATATATAAAAATTCAAAACGAAGTAAAGCCCTAAATATAAGACCTAAAGTTACAAACCTTGTAAAAGAAAACATAGGGGGAAAGCTTCATATTATTGGATTTGGTAGACATAACATCAAAATTACAGTCATCAGCAGCAAAACTACGCAGATGGAACTACGTTAAACTTCCAAACTTCTGTGTGACAAAGCAAACAATCAACAGAAAGAAAAGGCAACATACAGAATGGAGAAAATACTTTCTAGCCATATTATCCAATAAGAGATTAAAAACCAACTGGTTCAGTTGGTAAAGCAAGCAACCCTAGATCTTGGGGTTGAGATGTGAAGCTCCACATTAGGCACAGTTTACTTAAAAAAACCAAAACACTCCTACAACAACAAAAAACAAATAACTCTATTAAAACAAAATGTGTAAAGAACTTGACTAGACATTTCTACAAAGAAGATAATACAGTCAACAAGCATATCAAAAGATCAATATCACTAATCATTAGGAAATGGGAAGTGCAAATCAAACATAATGAGTTATTACCTCATACCTGTTAGGATGGCCATGATCAAAACAAAGAAAATAGGGGCACTTGGGTGGCTCAGTTGGTTAAGTGTCCAACTTCAGCTCAAGTCATGACCTTGAGTTTGTGAGTTCAAGCCCTGCATGGAGTTGTGTGCTGACAGCTCAGAGCCTGAAGCCTGCTTTGGATTCTGTGTCTCCCTCTCTCTCTGCCTCTCCCCCACTCTCATTCTATCTCAAAAATAAATTAATTAAATAATAAATAAAAATAAATAAAAAACCAAAGAAGATAATAACTGTTGATGAGGGTGTGGAGGAACTGGAGCCCTCATGCACTATTGATGGGAATGTAAGATGGACCAGTCACTATGAAAAATACTGTGGACCTTCCTTAAAAAATTAAAAATTATTGTATGTTACATCTTAACTAATTGGATTGCTAAAAAGAAAATAACTACATTTCATTTCAGCATCAGACTGCTATTTGAACAAGGTGCCTGATACATTCAGGCATTTAGCATTTCTTTTTGTAAAAGAATACAGGAGTATACATTATGCATAACTAAAGTAGTCCTGCATAGTTACTTGAGAGAACTGTTAACGTCATTCATTTGTATTTAAGTAGTTTTAGTACCTAAAAATCCCTAATGCAAACTAATATTGCTGTACAGAGTTGTGAGGAAGTAAAAGGAAAAAACGAATTGGTTGCTGGTTAGTGAAGCCTATTACTCTGACAGAAAGTTCAGTTCTTCTATAGGAATCTCAATATCAATTTTGCTCACCAAAAACAAACCTATTATGGATGTCTTTCCTTGGATGGGAAGAATCAATACTGTCAAAATGTCAATACTACCCAAAGCAATCTACACATTCAGTGCAATCCCAATCAAAATTGCACCAGCATTCTTCTCAAAGTTAGAACAAACAATCCTAAAATTTCTACGGAATCACAAAAGACCCTGAATAGCTCCAGTAATATTGAAAAAGAAAACCAAAGTGGGAAGCATCACAATCCCAGACTTTAGCTTCCATTACAAAGCTGTAGTCATCAAGACAGTATAATATTGGCACAAAAACAGACACATGAACCAATGGAATAGAATACAGAACCCAGAATTGGACCCACAAACGTATGGCCAACTAATCTCTGACAAAGCAGGAAAAAGCATCCAATGGAAAAAAGTCTCTATAAGCAAATGGTGCTGGGACAGCAACATGCAGAAGTTTGAAACTAGACCACTTTCTTATACCATACACAAAAATAAACTCAAAATGAATGAAAGACCTAAATGTGAGACAGGAAACCATCAAAACCCTAGAGGAGAAAACTGACAACAACCTCTTTGACCTCAGCCACAGCAATTTCTTCCTTGACACATCTCCAAAGGCAAGGGAATTAAAAGCAAAAATGAACTATTGGGACCTCATCAAGATAAAAAGCTTCTGCATTGCAAAGGAAACAATCAACAAAACTAAAAGGCAACTGATGGAATGGGCAAAGATATTTGCAAATGACATATTGGATAAAGGGCTAGTATCCAAAATCGATAAAGAACTTAACCAAACTCAACACCTCAAAAACATAATCCAGTGAAGCAATGGGCAGAAGACATGAATAGATACTTTTCCAAAGAAGACGTCCACATGGCTAACAGACACATGAAAAGATGCTCAAGGTCACTCATCATCAGGGAAATACAAATCAAAACCACACTGAGATATCACCTCACACCAGTCAGAGTGGCTACAATGAACAACTCAGGAAACTATGGATGCTGGTGAGGATGTGGAGAAATGGAAACCCTCTTGCACTGCTGATGGGAATGCAAACTGGTGCAGCTGCTCTGGAAAACAGTATGGATGTTCCTCAAAAATTTAAAAATAGAACTACCCTACAACCCAGTAATAACACTACTAGGAATTTATCTAAGGGATACAGGAGTGCTGATGCATAGGGGCACATGCACCCCAATGTTTATAGCAGTGCTTTCAACAATAGCCAAATCATAGAAAGAGCTTAAATGTCCATCAATTGATGAATAAAGAAGACGTGGTTTATATATACAATGGAATACTACTTGGCAATGAGAAAGAATGAAATCATGCCATTTGCAGCAATGTGAAAGGAACTGGAAGGTATTATGCTGAATGAAGTAAGTCGGTCAGAGAAGGACAGATATCATATGTTTTCACTCATATGTGGATCTTGAGAAACTTAACAGAAGACCAGGGAGGAAGGGAAGGGGAAAAAATAGTTACAAACAAAGAGGGAGGAAGGCAAACCGTAAGAGACTCTTAAATACAAACTGAGGGTGGATGGGGGGTGGGGGTGGGGGAGAGGGGAAAATAGGTGATGGGCATTGAGATGGGTACTTGTTGGGATGAGCACTGGGTGTTGTATGTAGCAATGAACCACGAGAATCTACCCCAAAACCAAGAGCACACTTTACACACTGTATGTTAGCCAATTTGACCATAAATAAAAAAAAAAAAAAAAAAAAAAAAGAATTCTTCTTTAGGTCTTCCTACAATAAGCTTTCCTTCTTCAGATACTTTAATACTGTACCACTATAAACTATTAAAGGATATTTCTGTTAGTATTTCCACAGAATATCATAACAAACAAGTCCCTTGAACAGAACAACTATGACTAGAAAGCAAAACCAGTGAGGAAAGAAGTCATCTAAAGGCAAGGACTATGTTACTTTACTGAACTTTTTATCCCAGTGCCCAGCAAAGCATTCAGTTACATTTTGTAAATATGCTCATTTCAGTATCAGATAGTATCTCCTTTCATAGGTCAAATGTGAATTAGAAATTTTACTTAAGCATTCCACAGGAAATGGAGAGCAAAATTTAAAAGAAAAGAACTAGAGTGACTTCAAGGGTGTTTAAGCACTTTCAAAGCATTCCCATTTTTACTTGACTTCTACTCACATATATCTATTCACTACAGCTTCTATCAACTGCACGAACAGGATTCTAACCCATCTGCATGAAAGGTGAAAACAATTTAAATACTCAGCAATGTTCTAATTGTTTAACATAGAAAAAGGGTCTAGCATTACCACTTTGGCCAAAAATGATTAGTGTGCCGCACAGAACTTACACATTTTGGGTATTTTAACATTTATTATTATACAAACAAGTAATAATTACATCAGAGAGAGGATATAAATATAAAGAGTTATTCACTCAAATTAGGAAAAAAGTTTGGAGAGAACTTCCCCCCAACCCCGACATTGTTAAATGTGGTTGACAAGAGGTATTACAGATGACCCTAATCAGTACAAAATACAGAGTTGTGTTCATGTCCAGGACTCTCGAAGGCAAGCATTTGATACACAGTACGAAACAGTTTATAAGGAAATAGTACAGAGAGAAAGACAAAAGAAGAGAGAGGGGGAAAGAACAGCCTAAAAGTTGGAACCACAATGAAGGTATCAATCTTAAACTATAGGCAGTCATAGACTAGTTCAATTCTCCAGAGATAGTCCTGCAGCTTTCTGATGATTCGGATAGGTCTAATATTTGTTTAAATGTGCAGAAAAGCAATAGGAATGAATTCCTCTGGTATATTTGAACTCTTATTTTCTTTCTTTCTTTCTTTCTCCCCCTCCCCCCATCTCTCTCTCTTCTTCCTTCCTTTCTTTCTCTTTTCTTTTTCTTTCTTTTCTCTTATTATGTTAGGTCGGCCCCTCCAGGACAATGTTGAGGAGAAGCAAGGATAGTGGGCATCTGGCCTTTTCCATGACTGTAAAGGTAATGCTTTTCACATTTTATCAATGAGAACGATGACTGTTAACAGCTTTATTAGATATCCCTTATCAATTTAAGAAACTTCCTTTCTCTTAGTTGGCTGGCACTTTTTATCATCACTAATTCTTTCTGTACTTCTGATATAGTTGTATCTTTTTTACTTACTGCTGTGCTTGGAGTGCTAATATTTTAAGATTCTTTAATATTACATGCCCCAGCATGAGCGGACTGTAATTTTCCTTTCCTGTAATCCTGAACTGGTTTTGGTATAAAGGTCATTTTAGTCTCATAACGAGCGAGGGAGTTGTCTTCGTCTCTAAGAAAACAACAACAGCAAAACGATCTGTTCCTTGAACTTTTGGTAGAAGTTGCTTGACAAACCATGAGACTACTGGTTTCTTGGTAGAAAGACTTTGAACTAGCAATTCAATTTCTTTGAAGGTTAAAGGACTATGCATAGTGTCTAATCTTACTTTAACAATTTTGGAAAAGTTCTGTTTTTCTAGAAATGTGTCCATTTCACCTGCCTTTTAAAATTGGTTGGCATAGGGGCGCCTGGGTGGCGCAGTCGGTTAAGCGTCCGACTTCAGCCAGGTCACGATCTCACGGTCCGTGAGTTCGAGCCCCGCGTCGGGCTCTGGGCTGATGGCTCAGAGCCTGGAGCCTGTTTCTGATTCTGTGTCTCCCTCTCTCTCTGCCCCTCCCCCGTTCATGCTCTGTCTCTCTCTGTCCCAAAAAAATAAATAAATGTCAAAAAAAATTAAAATAAAATAAAATAAAATAAAATTAGTTGGCATATAATTTTCCATGGTATCTTTTTTCCCTTAAACTTTAATTATGAACGTATAGAAAAATTTTACACTTAGAGGAAAAGTTGCAGGAATAACCCCCGCCCCCATTTCTACAGTTCACTCCAATTCACCACTTGATTACCAACATTGAGCCACATTTGCTTTACCACCATCACTCTCTCTCTCTCCTTTCCTCCTTCTCTCTCTCAAACATCTGAGAGTAAGTTGTACACATCAGAGCTCTGTACAACTAAATAATTAAGTGACTTCCTGATATAAAAACATTCTTCTAGATAACCGTAATACAGTTATCAAACTTGGGATTTTTAACCTTGTTACATATATATCTAATATACCTTTCATATTCCAATTTCATGAACTGTCCAATGTTTTTTATAGCACTGTTTTTTTTCTGGAACAGGAATTAGACCAGCATCATATATTTTACAGTTAGCTGTCATATGTCTTTACATAAAGTCTTTCATACTATGGAACTACTCTTCAATCTTTGTCTTTTATATCACTGATATTCTTAAGCATTGAAGACTAGTTATCTTACAGAATGTCCCAAATTTGGATTTATCTTGTTTCCACATAATTAGACTCAGGTTAGGCATTTTTGTCTTGAATACAACATGAATAATCTGTTCTCAGCATATCATGTATATCTGCAAGGTAATGGGGGTTTTAATTTTGATTATGCAGTTAAAGTGCTGTTTGATTCTTCTACTGTATAGTTACTACCTTTCCTTTTAGAATTAGTAATTACTGGGAGACAGTTTAATATCATGTAAATATATTGCTCCTTATCAAAGTCCCCTTCTCCTAGATTTAGCATCCACTGATAATTATTGTCTGAATCAAATTTGACTATAATAGCTGCAAAACAGTTATCTTTTGGGGACACCTGGGTGGCTCAGTTGGCTAAGCATCTGACTTTGGCTCAGGTCATAATTGGTTTGTGAGGTTGAGCCCCACTGCACTGGTGGTATGGAACCTGCTTGGGATTCTTTCTCTCTTTCCCCCTTCCCCACTTGCTCTCTCTCTCTCACTCTCTCTCTCTCTCTCAAAATAAGTAAAAAAATACCAGTTACCTTTTAAATTTCATTGTTCTATCTTCCTTAACTGGCAGTCCATCATAAGGAAGAGCTTTCCCTTTTCATTTGTCAGTCCATCATCGGTCTGTCTAGCCTGACATATGGACCTCTGAATTTTTATTTTACTCAATAGGTTACAATCCACTACTGACCTTACTTGTTTTGATGATCAGTTTTGGAGCATCTCTTTACTTTCTAGCACAAGATATTCCATGTTCACCTTCAATTTTCTTAGCTCTAGGCCCAGAACCAGCAATTTCTTCAAATAACCCTGATGTTATTTTGTTACCTTGTTTTGAGTTGGTGCAATACAAAACACGTATTGTATCCTATACAATGTATATATTCTGAATACCAGCCCTTAATCAGATACATGACTTTCAGTGAATTTACAGTTGTGAACCATCAACACAATTCAGTTTTAGAATAATCCTGTCATCACAGAAGCTCCCTCTTTATCATGCACACACCAAACCCTGCTCTAGCACCCAGTGACTATCATTTATCTGCCTTCTATCTATAGTTTTGCTTTTACAGAAATTTCATATAAACAAAATCCCACATTTTGAGTTTGACCACTTTCACTTATGTTTTGAAGGCTTATCCACGTAGTTTGATATATAAATATTTTGTTTCCTCTTATTGTGGGATAGTTCTGCATTGTATAAATATACTACATTTTGTTCATCCATTGACCAGGTGATGGACATTTAGATTTTTTCCAGTATTTGGTTACTGTGAATAAGGCTGCCAGAAACATTTGTGTATAGACCCTCTTTGTGGACACAGGTTTTCATTTCTCTTGGTAAGTATCTAGGAATGGAACTGTTGAATCATATGGTGAGTGTATACTGAGGAATGGACAAAATGCTTTCCAAAGGCACAACACTATTTGACATTTCCACCAGCAATACATGAGTGTTACAGTTTCTCCACATCTTCACCAACACTTGTTAATGATAGTCATTTTGATTCCACTGGTTGTGCAGTGGAATCTCACTGTAGTTTGGATTTGCATTTTCCTTATGACTTGTCTTGAGGTTTTATGTACATCATTATTATCCACTTGCATATCTTCTTAGTTAACAGTCTATTAATAACTTTTGCCCCCTTATCATTTCTCCCTTTTGTGGCTCCCCAACCTCCTCCACCGTACCTCTTCCTTATATAACCACCGATGAGTTTCCATCACAATAGAATAGTTGTATTTTCCAGAATTTTATATTCCAAGAAGTCCTTGTTTTGCATGGTACAGTGTTAACAAAAACTCATGCACATACAAAGCAAGGACATAGGTCGAACCTGCATGCATTTTAGTAAATATAATCCCATGTAAAGCAAAGACTGCCTTTACACAGAATTGTAGAATATATCCTTTTCTCTTTGGGGTCGTCCATTCAACATAAATTTGAGATTAATTCATGTTTTCACATGTATCAGTAGTTCATTTCTTTTTGTTGCTGATTATATTCCGTTATGTGGCTTTACCATGGTTTATCCATTAACATGTTATGGATACTTGGGTTATTCAAGGTTATCAGCTATTAAATACAAAGCTGCTAGCAAACATTGGTATGCAAGTCTTTCATTGGTATGCAAGTCTTTCATTGGTATGCAAGTGTCTGTTTGAACCTTTTGTCCCAGTCTAAAAACTGACAAGTTGCTTTGTGAGTTCTGAGAGTTCTTTTTAGACATAAATCCTTTATTCGATATATGATTTGCAAATATTTTCTCCCAGTCTATACCTTGTCTTGTATTCTCTTAATGAAGTCATTTGCAGAGCAGGAATTCTTCATCTTGATTAAGTCTCAAATACCAGGGTTGGAAAAAATAAAAAATAAACAAAAATAAAAATGAAATAAAATATCAGGGTTGCGGGTTTTTTTTTTTTTTCTTTTATGGATCAAGCTTGTGGTGTTGCATTGAAGAAATCTTTGCCAATCCCAAGGTCACAAAGTTTTATTTTCTTCCTCCAATCAGTTTTAGAATTTAAGTCTTACATTTGGGCACCCAAATGTTCCAGTGTTATTTGTTAAAAAGACTACTGTGTCACCACTGAATTGTCTCTGAAACTTGTTTTGAAAATCAGTTCTGCATATACACGTGAGTGTATTTTTGGACTTTCTATTCTGCATCAGTGATCTAGGGTCTCTGACTTTACAACACCACCACACTTTCTTGAATAAGGTAGTTTTCTAAGTCCTGAAATCAGATAATGCTAAGCCTTTCAATTCGGCTTTTCGTTTTCAAAGCTGTGTTGGGTATCCCATGGCCTTTGTACTATTATTTGAATTTTAGATTCAGCCTGTCAATTTCTCCAAAACATCTGTTGGGATTATAGATCTATTTGGCAAGAATGGACGTCTTAACAACAGTGAATCTACCAACCCATAAATAAGGTATCTCTCTTCATTTAATTAGGTTTTCTTCAATTTCAGCAATTTTTACAGTTTTCAGTATACAGATGATATTCATCTTTTAACAGATTTATTCCGAAGTATTTCATATTCTTTGATGCAACTACATATGGAATTATTTTCAGTTCTCAATTATACATTGCCAATATATAGAAATACAATTGACTTTTTTGTATTGATCTATATTCTGTAATCTTGTACTAAGTGACTTACTAGTTCTGGTAGCTTTTTATTATTTAAAGATCCCATCAAATTTTCTACATAGATGATTATGTCATCTGTAAACAGAGACCATTTTACTTTTTCCTTTCCAAACTGGAAATCTTTTATTTCTTCTTCTATTCCACTAGCTAGGACAACATTAAATAGAAGCAGTGAGAACAGAAAGAAAACCTTGCCTTCTCCCTGATTTTAGGAGAGAAGCATTCAGTCCTCATGATTAAGTACGATTTTACCTGTTCCTTGTTCCTAAATGTCTTTTTTCAGGTTGAGAAAGCTCTTTTCTATTCCTAGTTTGCTAAGAGTTCTTATCAGGAACAGATGTTGGATTCTGTCAAATGCTTTTCCTTCATGTACTGAGATAATCATATGGTTTTTCTTTTTTAGTTTGCCAGCTTTCCTTTTCCAATTACAACCTTATATTAAAACCTCATTTAATCCTCCATAATTTTTAACCTCTCACATTTCCCATATTTTTAATTTATGCTGCATTCTGGGTAAATTCATCAATTCTGTCAGCCTCCAATTTATTCTTTGACTTTATGCAGTATCTGTTTAATCTATCTGCATTTTTATTTCAATGATTTTATTTTAAATTCCTAAATGTTCTGTTTGGTTCTTTTTAAAGAACTGGTCATTTTTTAAGAGTCTTTTGTTTCTCATTTTTTATTCCACTCTGTATTCTTTAAATATATCATAAACAGGTATTTTAGATTCTTTTTCAGATAATTCTAACTTATGAAGTGCACAGTGTCCTTCAGAAGTCTGATAGGAGTCTAAGATCTGTTTTTCATTGCCTTCATTTTTTCCTACTGACTGACTGTCTTTCAATCATAGATTCTTGTTTATTTATACGGTTGGTGCCTTTTTTACTATGAGCTCTTACTTGGCTCACGTTACTATGTGCTCAATTCTGATGGCTAAAACGAAAAATGCTCTTCTCTACAGAGGATGTGCATTTGTTTCTTGTGGGAGTGAGATACTGTTACCAACAGAGAACCATGTTAGTCACCCACACAGGTCTTAGATTAATGCAACTCTGATAGGTTCATTTTAGAGCCCCAGAGCCTACTGGACTGATCCCGTCACTGACATGCATCTGACTTAAGGTCAACTCTGGCTTTTCCAATGACTTATAGCTCACAAATCCCCATTAAGTTTCAATTATTTTATCTGCTTCTGTATATGCATAAGTATATCTGTATATGCATCTTTGCCCCTCAGAGATTCTCTTATCTTTTGCAGGCCCAAAAGTGCATTGCATGGTATACCTCTCCAATTTACCTAGAATTTATTTCTATTGTAGTGAGAGGACTCTTCAGAAAATTTGATCCCCAAAATAGTAAAAGCAAAAACCTTCTCCCCTTTATGGATGAGAGTATTTACTGATGATATCTGACTTAGACTCTGGCTTATTGCTACTTACTTTTTTAATCAAATTAAGATGTCACAGACAGATGAGTTAAGTAAGCATTTTTCTCAAAACATTAAAATATTTCATGTTTGAATGTCCTAAAATTTTTGAATCTTTAATCTTATCACCAAATCATTTGATATTTCTAAAAGAATAAACCACATTCTTTTTCACAGTTAAAATTCTCATTAGTACTATAGCTGCTCAAAGCTCTGAACACATTCCAAATTTAGCCTAATACATCCTACACACATGATTACAAGACTTTGTTCGATGATAAAAATTCCTGGCTTAGAAAATGAAAGTATCCTATCTACATACAAATAAACTGGCTTCATTCTGCAGATGAGAATCTACAACCTGTTTTCCACTGTGTGGATTCTGAATAATCTGTCAATAATTTGCTACACTCACTTTATCAGAATGTTATATACAGTGTTGATGATTATATAGTGACACTAGAACTCTTCACTGGTGTTAAAAGATACCAAAATTGATAGGTATGAATATGCCTTTCAAATTATACAATAGACTGAAAATAAGTTTGTCTTAATAAATTAAGCAGCAGCAGAATTAGTTATCTTATCAAAGAATAGCTTTCAAAAAGCCTCTACATTTAAATTATATTCCTAAGATTGTTATACCTAATATAATTGGTCCAGTTTTATTTTAAACTCATGATATAAAAATACATCAAAAAGATGTAAAGGTGATATAAGTGGGCTGAGTATAGTATGAACTATTCCATATTATAAACCAAAGAGAAACTATCAATTTAACCTTCAATAAATTTCAAAATATAGACTATTACTTATAAATATTTGAACACAAAAATTTTTAAAAAGTGTTCTAGGTAGATTCTAACTTAACTTTGCTAGAAATAATCTTCCTGAGGAAAAAAGCATTAATTTCCAAACAGATACTGTAGAAAGCATATGGCATAATTCTAATACTGTTTCATCTTGAATTATTTACAAATTTTGTTTTTAATACATATATTCACAGGTTAGAAAGGCTAAAACCATTAAATTAGAAAGAACTTTCAATACCAAGACACATTCTTCTTAAAAATCTTGGAATTGCAAAAACTAGTAGTGTTAAAAAGAACTGTCTGTTCATAACCTTGTCCTCAAAAAGAGATTACACAAAGGTTTAGAGATTTGGGTCTAGATATCATTCTTCAATGACCCAAAACACCAGATATGTATCATTACCTACTCAAAAGTTTAAACTTCTCTGAAGATTTAAAGGGTCATTATTTGGGGACTCCAATTATCCTAGAAATCCTACACTTTCTACAAAGATTCTGTTGCCAACAATAATTATTTTCATTAGAATAATTATGTCCTTACGTGGTATTATGTAATTAGCAAAAATATTTGTCCATAGCTTTGCAATAAAGAAAAAGACTAAACAAACTATGGTAAATATAGTGATAGTTATGTGCTTTATCTGCAATATGTGATGGATATTTTTGAGGGTTTTGTTCTGTTTTGTTACTTTTCTCTGGCTCTGGAAATCCCAAGTATTTAAGATCAAGTTATTTTGGGCTTTGCACAAAAGACCGATCTGTTTTGAATATACATGAGTACATTGAATTCCAAGAAGGACTTAAATTTTTTTCATAAACATTGCCGTAAAAGAACAAAGATCAACTAAACTGGAAATTTACATCAAAATTTATATATAAATATATGTGTTGTATAGGACTACATTTTTAAATAGCCTAAGAAAGAAAGATCAATCTTTACTGGTTTTTATTTTTAATTCAGTGAAAAATTTCATGAGTTAATATAATGATCGAATAAGATGATTGGTAACACTGCATGTGCATTTGCTTGCCTGTAAACATTAAGGCCTGATAGTAGTTATCCATTCCAACAGTAAATGTAAAGACTTAATAGCTATACAAGAGAGGGGAAGCTAGTGACAGAGTAGGACGACCCTAGGCTCTCCTAGTCCCATGAATACAAACAGATAAGTATCAAATCATCCTAAATATCTGAGAAATTGACCTGTAGACTGGCAAAACAAACTCTACAACTAAAGAAGAGAAGAGGCCACTTGAAGAAAGTAGGAAGTGTGGAGACACAGTTTGGGAGAAAAACCAATCGTGGCCACTAAGGTAGAAAGGGAACCACCACTGTAGAGAAGGGTGAGAGACACTAGCACACAGGAGGAGCGTAGAGGGAAAATGAATCCCCAATAAAAACTGGTTTGGAAAGCGAGAGGGGCTGAATTTCATGAGTTTTGCGACCAGCAGGACTTAACCTGGAGTACTAAAGATCAGCAGGTATGGCTTGGGGACAGCACAGAGGCACTGGGGCTGTTCTTGGAAAGAAGGCAGGCAAACAACCTGTGAACATACAGCATGGAAACAGCGATCTGAAGAGCACCAGGGGTACAGAGTAGGGAGATTATATGTTCATCTCAAAGCATGTCCTAGAAAGGCAGCATTCAGGGAGAGAACCCATCAGGAACAAAGACAACAGCTGGGACCATTTCCCTCCAGCAACCTCAGCATAAGCACAGAGCCACCTAGGGGAAGCAGCACAATACCCACACTCCCTACCTAACTTGCTTGCACCAAGCCCTGCCCCCATCATGCGCCAGTGGAACTGCTCCTCCCAGTCACACTTGCCTCAGTCCCAGCAGGCCCTCTCCCCCAGAAGACCAGTCCAAACCCCTTAAACACCATGTCTCCCAACCTGGGAATTTTGCAGGGCCTTGCTTCCAGCAGCAGTGCCAACAGGTCTCATTTCAAAAGCAGACCAGAACACAGTTAAAATGCGCCACATTCAGGCCAAGGGCCAAACACAGCCCATAACACACAAAGACAGCCTCTGCAAATGACTGGCCTGAAAGAAAAGGCAGCTAGGACACAACAGCTGATCACACAGAGTACACATTGGACACACTCCCAGAAGTACCAAGCCCTAGGGAACAAGAACGCTACACAGCAGGGCAGTGTTGGACTTCTTCTTCATGAGGCCATTACCTTCAAGGACAGGAGACATAAGTGACTTTCCTAACACAGAGAAATAGGCACAGAGACTTAAGACAAAAGGAGAAGACAGGGAAATTGAACCCAAATGAAAAATCCAGGACAAGACAATGGCCAGAGATCTAGGAAAAACAGATATAAGTAACATGCCTGATAGAGAATTTAAAGTAAGTATCATAAGGATACTTACTAGACTTGAGATAAGAGTGGAAGACATTAAGTGAGACCCTGAACACAGAGATACGGAATACCATAGCAAAGATAAAGAGCTCAATAAATGCAGTGAGAAACACACATGATGGAATGAACAGCATGCTAGAAGAAGCAGAGGAACAAATCAATGACCTAGAAGACAGAGTAATGGAAAGTAATCAAGCTGAACACAGAAAAAAGAATAATGGAAAATAAGAGTAGACTTAGGGAACTCAGTGACTCCAAGATAGTAACATTCACATTATAAGGAGTCCTAGAAGACAACAACAAAGAAAACGAGGCATTAAGTTTATTTGAAGAGACAATAGCTGAAAACTACCCTAATCTAGGGAAGCAAACAAATATCCAGAACCAGTAGGCATAGAGAACCTCCAACAAAGTCAACAAAAAGATCCACACCAAGACATATTACAGTTAAAATGGCAAAATATAGTAAAGAAAAAATTTTTAAAGGAAAAGAACAGTTACATAAAAGGGAAACTCCCTAAAGCTACCAGGGGCTTTTCAGCACAAACTTTCCAAGCCAGAAGGGAATGGTGTGATATAGTCAATGTACTGAACGGATAAAACTTGCAGCCAAGAATATTCTATCCAGCAAGGCTATCATTCAGAATACAAAGAGAGATAAAGATTTTGTCAGACAAACAAAAACTCACAGAGTCCATGACTGCTAAACCAGCAAAGCAAAGCAGAAATATTAAAAGAGACTCTAGGGGCACCTGAGTGACTCAGTTGGTTAGGTATCTGACTATTGATTTTGGCTCAGGTCATGATCTCATGGTTCATGGGATCAAGCTCTGTGCTGGGCTCTGCCCTGACAGAGTGGAGCCTGCTTGGAATTCTCTCTCTCCCTCTCTGCCCCTACTCTACTTCAGTGCTCTCTCTCTCTCTCTCTCTCTCTCTCAAATAAAAAAAAAATGCAAAAAATAATAAAGAAGGTTCTATCAGTAAAAAGGAGAGACCAAAGTGACAGTATGAAGATAAAAAACACAAAAATAAAAATAAATAAACACAAAAGTAAAAATAAATTTGTCAAGTATCAGTCAAGGAGCTCACAAAATACAAGAATGTGAAATACGACAACATATACCTAAAATGTGGGGAGAAATAAAAGAAGGGTTCAAACTTAAATAACCATCAACTTAATATAGACTGCTATATACAGAATATGTTACATACAAACCCAATGGTAACCACAAATCAAAAAACCACAAATAAATATGCAAAGACTAAAGAGAAAGAAATCCAAAAAAATCACTAAAGAAAACAATCAAATTATGAAAGACAAGAAAGGATCAGAGGAACGTCTCCACAAACAACCACAAAACAGGTAAAAATGGTAATACACACATATGTATCAATAATTACTTTGAATGTAAATGGACTGAATGCTCTCATCAAGACAGAGTGACAGAATGGATAAAAAAAACAAGACCCATCTATATGCTACCTAAAAGAAACTCCTTTAGACAGAAAGACGCCTGCAGATTTAAAGGGAGAGGATGGATAAACATCAAGCATGCAACGGATGCCAAAAAAAAGATGGAGTAGCAATACCTATGTCAGACAACATAGACTTTAAAATGAAGACTGTAACAAGAGACAAAGACAGTAGATAATCATAAAGCAGGCAATCCCACAAGAAGATAAAACACTGTACATATTTATGCATCCAAATACATATAACAGTTAATAACATAATTTATAATAATAGTAGGGGACTTAAAATTTTTTGTTAACGTTTATTTTTGAGGGAGAGAGAAAGAGACAGAATGCAA
The DNA here is from genome assembly GCF_014898765.1 of Herpailurus yagouaroundi. Taxonomy (NCBI): domain Eukaryota; kingdom Metazoa; phylum Chordata; class Mammalia; order Carnivora; family Felidae; genus Herpailurus; species Herpailurus yagouaroundi. The sequence goes on from NW_024412391.1 coordinate 83,726,854, forward strand.
GCAAGGGAGGGGCAGAGAGAGGGGGAGACACAGAATCCGAAGCAGGGTCCAGGTGCTGAGCTGTTGGCACAGAGCCCATCACTGGGCTTGAGCTCACAAACTGTGAGGTCATGACCTGAGCTAAAGTCAGACGCTCATCTGACTGAGCCACCCAGGTGTGCCATAACAGTAGGGGACTTTAACACTCCCCTTACATCAACAGATTACTTAAACAAAATCAACAAATAAACAATGGCTTTAAATGACAAACTGGACCAGATGGATTTAACAGACATATTCAGAGCATTCCATCCTCAAGCAGAATACAGATTCTTTTCAAGAGCCCATGGAACCTTCTCCAGAATTGATCACCTATCAGCCCACAAAACTAGCCTCAACAAATTCACAGTCAAGTCATACGAGGCAACTTTTCTGACCACAAAAATAGGAAACTAGAAATCAACCACAAGAAAAAATCTGGAAAGTACACAAATACATTGAGGTTAAATAACAGATTACTACAGAATAAATGGGTCAGCCAGAAAATAAAAGAGTAAAAAGGTACATGGAAACAAATGAAAAAGAAAATACAATGATACAAAACCTCTGAGATGTAGCAAAAGCAGTTCTAGGAGCTAAGTATAAAGCAATGCAGGCCTAACTAAGAAGCAAGAAAAATCTCAAATAAACAGTCTGACCTTACACCTAAAGGAGCTAGGAAAAGAACAACAAACAAAATCTAACACCAGTGAAAGGAAGGAAATAATAAAGATTAGAGCAGAAATAAATAATATAGAAACTAAAAAAAAAACAAAAAAAACAAAAAAAAACCAGATCAATGAAAGCAGGAGCTGGTTCTTTGAAAAATATCAGTAAAATTGATAAACCTCTAGTCAAACTTATCAAGAAAAAAAGATAAATAATTCAAATTTTAAAAATCGTAAATAAGATGGGAGCCTGGGTGGCTCAGTGTGGTAAGCATCCAACTTCTCTAGATTTCGGCTCAGGTCATGATCTCACAGTATGTGGGATTGAGCCATGCATTGGGCTATGTGCTGACAGCGTGGAGCCTGCTTGGAATTCTCTCTCTCCCGCACTCTCTGCCCCTGTCCCATTCACACTCTTTCTCAAAATTAATAAATAAACTTAAAAAAAAATCACAAATGAAGGAGGAGAAATAACAACCAACACCATAGAAATACAAACAATTAGAAGAAAATATTATGAAAAACTATATGCCACCAAGGTGGGCAACCTAGAAGAAATGGATAAATTCCTAGAAACATATAAACTACCAAAACTGAAACTGGAAGAAATAGAAAACGTGAACAGACCAATAACCTGCAAAGAAACTGACTCAATAATCCAAAAATTCCCAACAAACAAAGTCCAGGAACAGATGGCTTCACAGGCGAATTCTACCAAGTATTTAAAGAAAAGTTAATACTTATTTTTCTCAAAGTACTCGAAAAAAACAGAAAGGAAGGGGGCACCTGGCTGGCTCAGTTGGTTAAGTGTCGAACTCTTGGTTTTGGCTCAGGTCACAATCTCAGTTTCAGGAGTTGGAGCCCCACATTGGAATTGGCGCTGGCAGTGTGAAGCCTGCTTGGGATTCTCATTCTCATTCTCATTCTCTCTCTCTCTCTCTCTCTCTCTCTCTCTCTCTCTCTCCCTTGCTCTCTGCCCCTCCCCTACTCATGCTGTCTCTCTCTCTCTCTCTCTCTCTCTCTCAAAATAAATAAATAAACTTTAAAAATATATATGGTTTAAAAAAATAGAACAAAAGGAAAACTTCCAAATTCATTCTGAGGTCAACATTACTGTGATCTCAGAACCAGATAAAGACACCACTAAAAAACAAAACTATAGGCCAATATCTCTGATGAACACAGATGCAAAAATCCTCAGCAAAATACTAACACACTGAATCCAACAACACATTAAAAAAATCATTCACCACAATCAAGTGTGATTTATTCCTGGGTTGCCAGAATGGTTCAATATTCATAAATCAATGTGACACATCACATCAATAAAATAAAGTATAAGAATGATATTATCATTTAAATAGATGCAGAAAAAGCACTTGACAAAGTACAACATCCATTCACGATAAAAACCCTTAACAAAGTAGGTTTAGAAGGAACGCACCTCAACATAATAAAGGCCATCTATGAAAAACCCACTGCTAACATTGTCCTCAATGGTAAAAAACTGAGAGCCTTTCCCTGAAGGTCAGGAATATGACAAGGATGTCCACTCTTGTCACTTTTATTCAACACAGTACTGGAAGTCCTACCCATAGTAATCTGACAACAAAAAGATATAAATGGCATCCAAATTGGTAAGGAAGAAGTCAAACTTTCACTATTTTCAGACAACATGATACTATATATATAGGTAACGTAAATACTACCCCACAAAACTGCTAGAACTGATAAATAAACTCTGTAAATTTGAAGGATACAAAATCAATGTACATAAATTTATTGCATTTCTATATACCAATAATGAATCAGCAGAAAGAGAAATTAAGAAAACAATCCCACTTACAATTGCACCCAAAAGCATAAGAAATCTAGGAATATATCTAACCAAAGAAGTGAAAGACCTATACTCTGAAAACTATAAAACACTGATGAAAGGAACTGAAGAGGACACAAAGAAATGGAAAGATATTCCATGCTCATGGAAGAACAGATATTGTTAAAATACCTATACTACCACAACAATCTATACATTTAATGCAATCCCTATCAAAATACCAAAAGCATTTTTCACAGAACGAGAACATTCCTAAAATTTGTATAGAACCATAGAAGACCCCAAATAGTCAAAGCAATCTTGAAAAAGACAAACAAAGCTGGAAGCATCACAATTTTGGACTTCAGGTTATATAACAAAGCTGCAGCAATCAAAACAGTATGGTAGTGGCACAAAAACAGATACACAGATCAATAGAAAACAATACAAAACCCAGAAGTAAACACACAATTATATGGTCAATCTTCAACAAAGTAGGAAAGAAAATGCAGAGAGAAAAAATAGTCTCTTCAACAAATCTTGCTGGGAAAACTAGACAGCTACATGTAAAAGAATGAAAGCAGACAACTTTCTTACCCCATACGCAAAAATAAATTCAAAATGGATTAAAGACCTAAATGTGAGACGTGAAACCACAAAAATCCTACAAGAGACATAAACAATAACTTCTCTGACATTGGCTGTAGCAACTTTTTCTAGATAGGTTCCCTGAGGCCAGGGAAACAAAAGCAAAAATAAACTATTGGGGACTACATCAAAATAAAAAGCTTCCACACAGGGAAGGAAATATTAAAACTAAAAGGCAACCTAAGAAAGGGAAAAGATATTTGCAAATGACACATCTGGTTGGTATCCAAAATTTACAAAGAACTTATAAAACTCAATACCCCAAAATCAAATAATCCAATTTAAAAATGGGCAGAAGATATGAACAGACATTTCTCTAAAGTCATACAAATGGCGAACAGACACATCAAAAGATGCTCATCATCCTTTACCATCAGGGAAATGCAAATCAAAACTACAATGCACTATCACCTCACACCTGTCAGAAGGGCTAAAACCAACAATGAGAAATATCAGGTGTTGGTGAGGATATGGACAAAAAGGAACCTTGTGCCCTGTTAAAGGGAATACAAACTGATGCAGTCACTCGGGAAAATGTATGGAGGTTCCTCAAAAAGTTAAAAATTGAATTATCCTACAATCCGGCAATCACACTACTGGGTATTTACCCAAGAAAACAAAAAAACACTAATTCAAAGGGATACATGCACCCATCTGTTTACAGCAGCATTATTTACAATAGCCAAATTATGGAAGCAGCCCAAGTGTCCAATGACTGATGAATGGATAAACAAAATGTGGAGTGTATGGATACACATATATATACATATAATATATATGTGTGTGTATACATATATGTGTATATACATACACATATAACGAAATATTATTCAGCCATAAAAAAGAATGAAATCTTGCCATTTGCAATGACATGAATGGACCTAGGGAGTATAATGGTAAGCAAAATAACACAGTGAAAGACAAATACCGCATGGTTTCATTCACGTGTTTAAAAAACAAAACAAAGAAGCAAAGGGGAAAGAGAGAGAGAGAGAGAGAGAGAGAGAGAGAAACCAACAAACAGACTCTCAACTCTAGAGAGCAAATTGATGGTTACTACAGATGAGGCCGGTGGGAGGAGGGGATGGGTTAAATAGGTGAAGGGGATTAAAGAGTGTACTTGTTGATGAGCACCACATGATGTATGGAATTGCTGATACACTGTATGTTCACTAAGTGGAATTTTAAAAATTGTAAAAAATTAATTACTATGCAAATTGACAAAAGCATCTTATTATTTCTTTCATACAATTAAAAGCCAAATATGAAGCAGAATAATGTAAGTAGGTATATACCAACATAAGTATACATATACGCAAAAATGAGTTTATACAGCGGGTCTGAGATTGCTATAGTTAAAAATGCCTAATTGCAAGGCTGGTCCTTGGCTGGTACTTGGGACTTGGATTTTAAGAGGGTCCTCATGGTTGTCAGTTAAGAATGCTCGCTATACCTAAACTGTTTGTACCAATAATGTGGTCTACACCAAACAGCTGCTTTTCTTTCAGGAGTCTGGAATTTTGGTACATGCTAGGCTAACTGACTCTTGATGAGAACCCTGAACTCCTACGTGCAAGATGAACTTCCCCAGAGGACATTTTATGCATGCTGTTGCTAGATGAATTAAAGGTGTCCTCTCTCTCCTGTAAAAGAAGACCTTTGGAAGCTTTCAGTTGGTTACCTCTGGACTTCATCCTATATGCCTTTTTCCTATTGCTGATTTTCCTTTCTTGAAGTTGATTTTGGTTCCTATCCTTTTGCTGTAATAAATCATAGCCAGAAGCACAACTATATGCTGAATGCTGTGAATTCTCTAACAAATAACCAAACTTGAGGGTGGTCTTAGAGATCCATAACATAATATATAAATGCCTAAATTTTGAACTTACAAAGGACACTATACCATAACACTGGAAATTTAGAGAATTTTTTTTCTTTGGAACACTTATGTGTCAAGATTAAATGATAAATAGAATAATCCCTCTGTATTATTCCTTATCAAAAACCTATCAAGATGAATAAATAAAATGTAGAGTCAGAGATTTCTATGCATGGAAGGAATTCTTATAGCCCATGAGGCCAGTGTATTGGTGGATAACAGAAGGGAGAATTTCAGAATATGAAAAATGAATGCAGCAATGTGCTTTACAGGAAAAATTAACAACCAAATGGATCTTACCATTCCATTTTCAGTAAAGACTATAAGACATTATAATAACCACCAATTAAACCTCTTATTTACCCAAAATTTTCATCTTATTCTATAGTGGAACTTTTAAAAACATTTACAATAAATCATTTATATGATGGAAAATTAGAAATTAGTTTATGCATTTCAGAAATTAGCCTATAAAATGCATTACTGGTAGTATTTACTCAATAAACAAATGTGCTTATACATATACTAAAAAGAAAGTTTGTTGTTGTCAAGAAATCAATTCCTATGGCTATTTGACATGTAGCCAGTCTGTAAGGTAGGAACACAAACAATGCTGGCTCATTTCTCCCTGCATTCTTCAATAAAGAGATAAAAAATATTTTCATCTAAACATACCTTAACTACTTCTTCAATGAACCAAATATGAGAAACAGGATCTCTCTTCTTGGCTAATATTTTTTGTAGATGTTGTACCTAAAAAAGGCAGAGAGGGGGAGATTGTATACAATTGGGTATTTTCAAATGAAACAAATGTAAAGCTTAGGTACTAGAAATAGCAAGGGAAGGAAAGAGGCATTTTGCTAGAGTTATTCTATCAATATTATAATCAGCTAACGTAGGTATTTTGAATGCTCAGGGATTTTAAGATAGCTGACCAACGTCACACAACTTGGTGCAACAAGGCATTAATCATTAATCCATAATTAATGTTCTTTCCACTCTCTAAAATTCTTACCTGTCCACAAACAGTACAAATATGATCCACAAGTTTCTCCATATTAGTCCAGAGAGAAGCACGAAAAGCTGCAGTGTTTCCTGGGGTTGGCATAGTTGAGCGTCCCGGTCCCCCTGTTTATGAGTGACAAAGAAGTATGAAAAATAAAACTTTTCAAATAAAAGAACGTATGTTAATACAAAAAGCATATCCAAGCTTAAAAAAAAGTAAGAAGCTCCTACTTTAAGAAATAATTTCTTATGAGGAATATAAAAAAGCATCCTAATCTTTAATGTTTAAGAAAGGAAAGAAAATAAGATCACACACTCGGGCACACCACACACATACACACACACACGAGATAAAACACAAAACAGAAAATAGTTTTCTACAAGTGGTGGTGGGAGTGGTAGGAGACAAGGTGAAAGAAACAGGGATAGAAGTAGGGAGTCTTTATGAGGCATATAAATGTTTTACCTATTTCAAAATAAATTTAAGTTTAAATAGAAAAAAGCAAACTCTAAAACAAAATGCAAATAAATACAGAAACAAATGAAACCAACTATACATCAAACTCATAATACAACCACAGAGGGGAAAACAATTAATTCAAGTAATGTTTAATTATGGAACCCTAACTTAGGTGAGAGAGATTTTAGAGGCAAAAAGAATTGTAAAGAATTTATAGTACTTAGTGGATTTGTTGCTGGATGTGATACTGGTGTAGCCATCCTGAAATTACTTTAAGTTCATTTTGCAAAGTGTAAATGAAGGTTCTCCCCATTAACAGAATAAAGATACAAATATGTAATGAGGATTAGAGGTATTTCTTGACTCTGTCCACTGAAAGGGCAAGGAGACAGTGATTCCTAAACAGAAATGAGTATACCAAGTGCCCAAATTATGACTTGTATGCACCATTCCGCTTCCCCAGTAAAAGAAACCAGGGGTCACTGAAGAAAAGGGTGATTCCACATTTGGAGCAGTGAAAACAGAAGATATGTGTGGTACAACTGTGTCAGAGAGCAAAGAAGTGTTCAAAGACAAATGGAGATTTGCCAAAGGACATAGGACCTTGGCTGGAAGGGGTTTCTCCAAAATGAATTAGGGAACTTTTGACCATCCAAAATAATAGGGATGAAAATGGATCATAAAATACTGATTGAAAACAATTTGTGAATTCATAGTGAAAACTGAAATGTTTAAAAAGGACGCACTTACTGTGATGAGCACCAGGTACCGTATGGCAGTCCATTATGAAACTAATATTACATTCTATGTTAACTAAATGGAATTTAAATAAAAACTTAAAAAAAAAACAAAAAGGATGGAAATTTCTCCTTACAGAAGAATGTCACTTAATAAATGCAGTGGAGTAATAGAAAAAAAATCATCATTTGGCAACTACTAGTAAAATAATTAATTGAGGGAAAGATAATCATTGGATACTAAAACCCTGCAGGAAATGTTAATGAAAAACAGGATATTCACATGGTCTCAAAGTATGCACCACAAATTACTAATCACAAAGAAAAGAAAGCAATCTTATAAGGAGCTATCTGGCATACACCACAGTAATGAGATGATTTCATTTAGCATCAGCAGTAATGAGACAGACATAATTTTGGTGGTTACAGATACGATGTTAATGGTAAATACACAACATTACCTTACTAGCTTGTTTATTCTGAATATACCCATAAAGAGACAATCAGATAAATCCAGATAAATTCAAATTATGGGGATCTCCAAACATGTTAATGCCATAAAAGACAAAAAAGGCAATGGGGTTGTTTTGATTAAAGGAGAGTAAAGACATAAGATAACTAACAGAAAAGCATAATCCCTGATTGGTTCAAGCTGGGGGAAAAACTATTATAAAGAATATTTTGGGGAACAAGTGAAAAATGTTGAATATGGATTAAACATTAAATAATATTAATGTATCAATGTTAAATTTCTTGAAAGTGATGTCTAAGAATGTTCTTGTATGTAATACATATACACAGCTATTTGTGCGGATTTAAAATGTTTCAACATAAAAAAAAAAAAAAGGAATCTTAGTCTCAAATTGAAAAGTATAAATTCCAATCCAAATTAAGCTTGAAAGTCATGCAGAAGAGCCCATGAGTGAATAGTTTATCCTGTTTTAAAGAGGGCAAGATGGACGCCTGGGTGGCTCAGTCAGTTAAGCATGGACTCCTGATTTAAACTCCGGTCATGATCTCAAGATTGGGTCATAATTTCACTGTTGAGTCACAATCATCACAGTTGTGTGAGTGAGCCTACTGTCAGGGTTGGTGCTGGGTGTGGAGTCTGCTTAGGATTGTCTCTCTCCCGCTCTCTCTGCCCCTCCCCAACACATGCTCTCTCTCCTCTCTTTCTCTCTCTCCTCTCTTTCTCTCTCTCTCTCTCAAAAAAAAGGGGGGGGGCAAGAAATCAAGAAAACCGGAGGCTGTGTTTATAAGCTGCTTCCTTATAGTTTTTCAACAATTCTAGTTTTTTGTTTTTTTTTTTTTAATTTTTTTAAGGTTGGTTTATTTTTGAAAGACAGAGGGCAAGTAGGGGAGGGGCAGAGAGAGAGAGGGAGACACAGAATCTGAAGCAGGCTCCAGACTCTGAGCTGTCAGCACAGAGCCCGATGCGGGGCTCAAACTCACTGTGAGATCACAACCCTCTGAGCCCAAGTTGGTTGCTTAACTGACTGAGCCACCCAGGTGCCCCAATAATTCTAAGTTTAGAAAAGAGTTACATGTACCCTTAGCGAAGAGATGCTATTACTTTTTAGTGTGAGAATATTAGGAAGCAATAAAAGAGAAAAATACCTATGACAGAGATACTGGCTTTAAAAATATGAGTAATTCCTGTTTGAAATCTAAGTCTAACTAATTTTTAAAATTATTTGCAGTGTTGTCCTCACTACTAAGGAGAAGTGTACAGAGAATAGAGAGGAAATAAGTTAACAATGTGCAATTACCTCACAAGTCATATAAAGAACAAACTCCTCACAATGAAGAAAGGGTATAGAGTACCTTTGTGAACACTGGAAAATACTGATCGAATTCCTGGAATATGCATAGTTCAGTTTTGTTATAATGAATTATGGGACACATCAACCCACTACTTTCTTAAAGTAAATATAGCCAGATATTGGTTCAACTACTTCCAGAGGCCTCATGTTCCTTACTTACTTAAAGGTAAATAAGGTAAAGAATGACTTATTTAAAATTTTTATCCTCATAAGCTAAATACATCCTATTGAAGATATCAAAGTGATAAAAGTAATCAACTGAACATAGAAAAGCTATATAAAGAGGAGAAAGAATAATTAAAACAGAAAAATTGATGTCATTATCAGTTAGCTTTAGGAGAATCAAGAACAAAAACAGTGTCATAAACTAGGTTTTATTAAAGTGATAGAAAAAACCAAGAGTTACTTAAAAATACTTAAGAGTGATTTCTAGTTATTGATGGCAGAGTAAAATCATTTTCCTACTCTTTTTCCTGGAAAGCCAATGAAAATAAGAACAAAAAAAAATACACTTAAACAACAACAATACCACCACCACCAACAAAACCCACCCCAAACAAGCAATCAACTAAAACTTCAAACTTGAGATTATGTATGCCACATGATGTGGATAAATCAAAATGAAAAAGGAACCAGAAAGCTCTCATCTTGGACCATTAGCAAAAACCAAACTGCCCTTAAAATCAATTATAAAAATTTAGACGGACTATTCAATGATTCTTAGCTTAGAGCTGCAATGGAGAGACATGAATGAGCCAGGGAAGAAGCTAATAAAATGTTTAATGTTGCAGAATGGCAACAAAGAAAAATGGAAGAAGAAACCATAATAAAATGATATTTACACTTTATAATAGTTAGTCCTCTAGTTGGGGGAGATTATCAAAGGTAACATGAGGTGAAAGAGGAAAGAAAAGCAGAGAATATGAGGTTTCCACACAAAAATTGCTTAAATGGCTTTACCACGATTCACACTAAGCTCTCTAGAATGATTCAAAATTTGAGAAAAATGTATCCCAAAGATAGAAAAAGCAACAAATTGGTGAATACTTACTCTAGACAGCAAACTTCATCCAAGTTGTAGACTGTCCTAGTTTCTCCCTACAATCACCCCTATACTATTCTTCAACAAACAGCTGGTATCTTTCAAAGATGAGTAAGAATGAGAAACAGACAATATAGGACCTAACACAAATTGAGAGGGAGGGAAGACGGGGAAAGGAAAGGAACACATGTTGCCAAAGAAATTCCCAAAGGAAACAACAGGAAGAGCTACTTGATCTTCTACTGTCTCAAAGCAATTATAGGGAACATTCTCACTGTAAATATATAACAGACATTAAGACCACATTAGAAATAACAATATAATGATCAAGGGTGAAAACACAATCAGAAATGGGAAAATGAACAAATGGACATGATACAAAATGGAATAAAGTACAAAGACATAAAATATAATAATTATGGACAATATATTAGAAATGGAAAACAAAGAAGATGTGATATGTATATAAAGTTCCTGAAAAGAACAAATGGAAAAGAAAAATATTCAAATGTACAATTAAAGTAAACCTATAAAAGAAAACATATTTGGGGCGCCTGGGTGGCGCAGTCGGTTAAGCGTCCGACTTCAGCCAGGTCACGATCTCG